>NC_045488.1:4283062-4584662 GCF_009650955.1 Corvus moneduloides | reverse complement strand
GTTGTTAGGATGTCCGTGAACTGTAGTAACTTTGGCTTGAGGTTTGGTTTTATCTTGAGGAAAATTTCCATTGCTCTGAGATTGACCAATGTCACTCCCTCTGGCAAGCAGAGAGTTTATCTGTCCCCTCTGGTACACTTTAGACCAACAACCAGGAGGTGTTTCATGAAAGGATGACGTTGATTGCAGTCACTTGACTGCTCCTCTAAGGAAAACACAGTCTCTGTGCATTTGGTGAGGAGATCTTAGTTACCTTAGATGTGTTATGGACCTCTGGAACAAGAATAAGGGGTAATTTGCTGTACCTTCTTCATGTGTTCCCTTGGGGAAATGGCTGTAAGATCGTCATGGGGAACATTAACAAGAAAATCAACCTGGAACTGGGGAGGGGAGCTTAGAGAAAAGAAAGTTTCATCAGTGGAGTGGAAGAGTGGAAAATTTCCTCAAGTAATGTAGGACTGTCCTCCAGAATGGTTTCAGACAGGTGATATCTGTGCACATTAGCAAAAGGATGATTATACCCTGAATGGCTGAAAATGCAGCTCTTTAATACAGTCACAACATTTGATGCCAATGAGCCTGTTAAATCTGCAGCATTTTCTGTTTGAGAGGCAGTTTTACTGCAACACCTTTAAGAGCTAAGGTTTTCAAAGTAAAAATGGTCAGAATATTTCCTAAATAATTCTGCAAAGCAAATTTTGCCACTGGAGTGTAAGCCTATTACAAAAAAATCCCCAAACCCAACCAAACCCTAATGACACAATCCCAATAATTATTTATTATTTGTATATTTCCAAGAAAATACCAACTTCTGCAGCTGGTATTTACCAGCTTAAAAACCATGTATATTTGTAAGCACCTGCATCCCAGCAATTTTCACTTTGATTCTATTTTATCTGGGTTGAACCCAGATGTGCTACATCTGATTTCAGACTTGTAGGACCACAGACAGTTTATTTTTTTATTGTTTTTGCTCATTGCTATGTGTGATAATTTATCTTTGCCTAGTTAAGATAGAGCCTGTCAACCATTTTAATTAATTTTCCATCTCCAGGCTTCATTTTATTAGTTTTTAAAGGATGGCTAAGTACTAATTCCCTAAAGTACAATCATTTTACTGTTGTTCTTTAAGAAGAAATTAAACATTACTGCAAGTTGTACAATGATGACAAAACTATTAGTCATGCTGAAGGATAATTGTGTAATTAATCAGACTAATCAGCAGATTGGTTAGGCAACAAAATAACAAAGCCAGTCAGGTCTTGTTTAATTCCAGCATAAAAATAACAGTGAAGCAGAAAGAAGACCTAAACATTGCACTCCATACAAAGGATTCTACTTGTCTATCCACGGACAAAGCTGAATCTCACGTGTTATCTATGCATTTATCCATTGCAATAGTACTGCTGGGCTTGTTTGTTTGTTTTGAAAAGAGTACTTCTGAAAAGTCATTTCAAAGCTGTAACCCAGCTGAGGGATGACTGATGGTTGTGGTCTCCTGTAGTTCTGTCAGCCAGGAGGACTTGGAGACCTCAAAGATGCCCCAGCCCAGAGCCAAGCCATGTCTACACGCTGGTGCATCGCTTCTTAAGACCTGACATATCTTTTTTTAGTCATAAAACAGCCACTCATTCACCCCTCTGTCCCTCTGAGGGACAGAGTGAGGTGAGGAGCATGGGCAAGGCCACCTGCAGCAGGTGCAGAAGCCTCCCAGACTGTCCTGGCTCACATCCACTGTGTCTCTGTGTCCACTAAAAGTCCCTCTGGTTCTTTTGTCCCTGCAGACAGGAGTTTAGGGTGGATTCCAGCCTATGCCACTCCTACCTGTTCTAGCTCTAGGGCATCTCAGGAATTGCTTCTGCCAAAGAAATCCCAGTGGTCTGTGTTGGGTGGGTTTGTGATCCCCAGAAGAGCTCACAGACCAGTACTGACTCCTGGCTATGGACTAGCAGCTCCCATGGGATTGCAGTCCAGCCTAGCTAAGAGATGGGCGCTTCCTGATGTTGACTTTGCTATGTTTAGCCTGTGTTGTTTTAGCGCTGGGTTTCTGCATCAAAGCACGCATTTACACACAGTTCATGATGGGAAAAAGAAAAGCAGACACTGAGTTGAAGTCTGTTATTTCCTGAAATAGAGAGCAGAAAAAAACCAGTCCCAACCTTAAAGAGACTCCTGACCAAAGGGAACTTGGCAGGGTGAGGGTTTGCATCACTCCAGCAGAGGAAAAGCCTCTGAGGAACAGAGACCTTGGGTGGTGAAACAGAGAAAGATTCCCTCTGGATGAAAACGGTTTTCTTAAAATGATATCAGTGGTACAGTGAGATGTCTTTTATTGCCAGTTTGTGCCCAGAACTTGAATTTTACAAAAAGTTACAAGTTATTACAATGATTTCCAGTACCTTATTATCTTTTACAATAGAAACTGCAGTTGTCAGGGTTCCCTGCAGGTGTGTTAGGTGTGCTGCCTTTGGATAGGTTGAGTTAGCACATTCTTAAGGGGTTACGTACAGAATGCTGTCAGGCTTCAGACAGGTAACTCAAGTAACCTTTATACCATAGCACTTGGAGGTAGTCCACACTTAGTGAAAATTAGGTGTCTGAATAGCAGTGTGGTATCCAGACATGACCTGTCTCTGCACCCTCTTCTAGCCCATTCCTAGCTCCACGTGAACAAACCTGAGGAGCTGAGTCTTTGTTCCTGTGTGTTCACTTAGAAAAAAATACACACTGCCATGGCTGTAATTGCAAACTTCTTTGTTGTTTTGTAATTGCACTCCTATCCCACAGTGTACCAAAGTAAGGTAACCTTGAGGCTTACACGAGAAGTGACACTGCTCATTAACAGTGCCACTTTAATTCTGACTTTCAGACTTTTTAGAGGAGAATGCTAGAGATAAGAATAAAATTAGCACCAAAACTGTCTGCTGTTGGATGGAACACTGAGGGTGTTGATCAAATGTAAGATGTACTGGCTGTGCCTTCATTTGGTTTGAAGTGCAGCTGACTTTGTTCTCCTCCCCAGCGAAGTGCCTGTTTTCATACGCAGCTCCAGAAGTGCCATCACACACTATTTCTAATGCAGTTTTTAGCTGCAGCACAGTGTTTACATTTTTAAATATCTCCTCTTTTATCAATTAAAACTAGGGAAAAAACTCCAATTTTTTGGATCCTCCTAGGCCAAGTCCAAGTAGGCTTTTGGGGGAAAACTTTGTGTGGTGAAGCAAGAAAAGGTTTAAAAAAGCTCAAAAATTCATCTTAAATTTCCAAATGTTTGAGCCTCCTTTAAAGGAAATTTCTTCAAGTATTTGTTTATGAGATTCATACTTAGAGAAGAAAGTGGCAGAAAGATGGTTCTAGGCTTTAATTTCATTTTAAAAGAATAAAGACTTTTATTCTGCAAGTAGTGGTTGCTGCAGGGTTTGGTGTTTTTTTTTCTTTTTTGAGGCAATGGACTTCCCATCTAACTCAGAATCACAATAACCCTTCTATTCTCCTAAGCCCTTCTGTTTATTATTGTTAAAATAAAGCTTTTAAAGCCCTTAGTAAACTTGCAGCCTAATCCTGCTGACCCTAATTCTTACTCATGTGCACAGCCCAATTAAAATTAGTTGGGCTAAATGGAACAAATTACAGTCCTTTGGGTCGGCACGATCCAGTTGTTATTTATGCTGTCTGCTTTTATGCACGCTGCTGCTGGATTCATTCAGAGGGCTTGACCTGGAGTAATTATTTTCTTGATTACTTCAGAACTTCATCTTCACACCCTGTAATAATTTCATCTGCAGAGATTAAAATATTCCATCCTTTTTTTTTTGCTGAACATCTGCAGTTTCCTTGTTTTGCTGGATTCTCATATCAGGACAGATATTTTTACTTAGCTACTGAAAAATCTTGAGAGCAGAGCTGTGCACAATGAGGATAATGCTTCTTCCTGTTATTTCTCCTTCTTAAAAAAAAAAAATTCTTCATGAGATATATTGGAATATGCATGAGAGCCAATTCTGAGAATTTTAAACTTCTCTAAGTTTTATGGGGGTGTAGGAGAAACAATTAGAAAAAAATGGCACTGAACCACTTAAAATGGGCATTGAAAAGATACGAGAAAATGACCCAAATATCCAGTCTTTCTTTTTTTTTCTTTTTTAACATTCCTCAGTAAATTTCATAATCATCCAGTACTTTCCTACACTTTCAGTCATCCTCTTCTTTTGCCACCATTCAGTTTATTGCTGTGTGATTTCAAGCAACACATGGTGGTGTGGGTGCACTTCAAAGAACCAAAGAACCAAAAGTCTAATTTTTGTGAAAATATCCCCTGGGATTAAGAAATGAGAGGGAGGACCAACACAGCTGGCATTTTTTCTAAACAGAAGAGCCAAAACAAAACTCTTTGCTCAGACAATGGAGCTTCCTAGTTCCATCTGTATCACTGTCAAAATGCTGCAAAGCCAAGTCCTTATGTAGAGCTGAGCACTGATTTTTCACCTTATTTTCTCCACTAGCTTGGACTGAAAGTTTTTTTTGGCAGGCCGGGCCAGTGGTTTGGAAACAACGACAATGATGGTGACAAAATGTCCATCTCCCATGGTGTGGATGGCTCAGTGTCAGGGTGTCCAGACACCTCAGAGGCAGAGCAGACAACGCCCTGCTGTGGCATCCCGGCTGCCTCGCTGGCCCCCGCTGGGATGGGGCGATGTGTCCCGGGAAACTCGCACAGGTAACGGGGCGGGGCAGCCCAGCCCGGATTGTCGGTGAGAGGGGGGTGCAGTGAAGCTGCTCAGCACTGCTCACACAAAGGGTGAATAATTAATTTGGTAAAATTTTGCCGCAAGGGGAAATTCAGTTGAGGGGAAGTTTGGTGTTTCCTTGTTCCGGGCGTTTGTCCGCTCTATCACGGGGCTCTGGTGGATTGCTCTGGTGGATTATGTTTCAGCAATGGGAGATGCTACATTCTGGTACATCCTACTTGTGTTCAGGATGGTGAAATGGGTGGTTGAGATGCAAACTCACATCTGTTTCTTGTTCCCCACGTAGAAATCACTGGCTGAGGGATGGCCTTAAACCTTCCCAGCAGTGAATGTCACAGTCAAACATAGAGTATGCATGTCTCCTTAAGCTAAAAAAACCTGGATGCATTTGCTTTAGTTGCACAGCAGAGAGCAGGAGTTGCTATTTAAATATCTAAACACTAGAATTAAAAACCCTGGTGTATTTTGGCTGGGCAGAAACAGGACTGGGCTCCTATGAAACAGTCCCTTTGACACAGGGTTTTGTCCTTGGCACTTAGTTTGGCTCTGTGTGTCTAGAGAAATGATCATCCCTGCTCTGGCAACCTAACAGTTAAATTCAGAGTTGCAAACAAGTAGGCATTTATATTTTTATTTCTATTAATATCCTCCTGGTTATGGCACTCTACATGGTGAGACAGTTTTTCCACCATAGAAGATTTCCTTGGCTAGGTTTAGGCAAGCATAAACATTTACTTCTCTGGGATCCATTACTTACCAGCATTTTTCAACTAATCAGCATCCAGCAGGATGAGTAAAGGTCATATTAAATGCTTCACTTTATGGGTTTTGGGGAGGGAAATATATGTATGTGCAGGGCAGAAGAAATTGGTCTCGTGCAGCAGGGTTTGATTAAATTGAAGAGGATAACTGTTAGAGAATTTCAGCCTCACTCTGATTCTCAGCACCCTGGGTGCTGGTAACTTGTTTGTCTGCTAAATTCTGAGTGTCATACTTCAGATCAAAAGCCCAAAAGAGTGAATCCGATTATGGAGAAGGGTGGTTTGCTTTGATCTTAACAACTTTATTACAAAATCTGTTTTTCTGTTCCTTTTCGTGTAGCTCTGGTAGACAAGAACTTTTATTCTTCCCGAGTGCAAGCAGGTGAAAATATCCTTTCAGCTGAAGGAAATAGTGACTCCTATGTTACTGCTGAGTGGAGCCCAAGATAGTCAGTCTAGGGATGGGCTACTTGGCATGGAAAACTGAGATCCAAGTCCTTCAGCTAACATTGCAGGCAAATCCTTTCTGAGCTAAGTGCCTAGAGTACAGTTAATTCCTTTCTGCTTGGTTTCTTTCATTCCCATTTCATGCTCCTCTTCTCCTGGATGCAATTTGCCCAAGAAAGGAAACGCCTGGGGAAAAGCAATTCCTCTGGCAGTGTTTCTAGATCCAAAAATCCTGGGGATGGGCTTTCCTGAGGGTGTTTTAATCTGGCAGCTCAGGCTGACATTCCCACCCTCTGTGGTTGGTTCATGGCCCTTCCTCCTCAGTGTCTTCCAGGAGCACCATGTCTCGTTCCCCCTGTGGTGTCCAAGGGCTTCCTTCAGCAGGGAGCACTAAATAATGCCTTGTGGTTCTGGGACCACCTTAAAATGATGAAATTCTCTAGGCAAGAACTAGCAGGTCTTTTAGCCCTCCCTTCTCGATTCTGGAGTCTGTAGGGTTGTTGGCCAAACAGGACCAACCCCTTGCTCTTTAATGACGGCTGAAACTCTCATGTTGTAACGTAAATAAAGCAAGGCTTTGAGGAGGAGCACTAAATAGAGGGAAAGGCACAGGGAAATCACAAGAGCTGTCAGCACCACATCTTCTGGCAGTCTCTGAGTCACTCAGACTTCATCATCAGGGCACCGAGGTCCTTGGTGTCCCATCAGCCTGACTTGCATCTGCTGCAAAGGCCAATAAAGGAAGAAAAATGTAGGGAGAGGCTTCATAGTTCTCTCCATGTAGGCGTGTGAGATTTCCAGTGGCACTGAACTGGAGGCTCCCTGACACCTGCAATACTTGTTAAAATGTAAATGGGATTCCTAAACCTTTTCTGATTTTTATATGAATTTTAAGACAAGTGCCTTGGTTTCCACTGGGCAGTTGAAGCTGTGCATTTACTGTTTGCCTGCAGACTTCACAGCAACTCATCAGGGGAGGCTGTGAAACTTCTCTTTTTTGGTATTAGTCTTTATTAAAATAAGCAGAGTTTTTGGCAGTGTGTGCTGTTTTCTTTAATAAGCTTAAAAAGGTGTTAGACAGTCATAAGAGACTGCCACATAGCCAAACTAGTGTTGGTTTTGAACTAAAAAATTTGATGCCTTGCAATTCTAAAATACTCTAGGAAATGCTGTTGATTTTACACCAGTTCACTTTGTCACTACCTCACCCCCGTTGGCTGAAACAGAAATTAGTCCATTTTTGTTAACTCTGTTCTTGCAGGGAATGTTTGCAATTGTGCTGGTCCTGCATCTCTGGGTTTCACCTCTTCAGTGGGTTCTGTGGACTCGGTGCCTCTGTGGCTGGTGTTGGTAGTGATGCTCTTAAATGTAAAGCAAGCAAGAGATGCAGGGGGGAGTGAGCAGTGCTTTTCTAGCCACAGGAAAACCATACAGTCTCAGGATGTCTGTGGTGCTTGAGGATTACCAGCACCTCACAGACTGGGAAGAAGGAAAAGCCTGTGAGATGTTTTTCAGTTCATGGTGTCTGTATTTGGATAAAGAGTTTCAGTTTGGATCGCTGATGTACACCAGTCGAAAATCACAGTAGCTTTCCTGATGCCAGTGCCATCCCAGCATGTCCTAGAGAAAGAAGGCTACTTATTTTTCTTTCTGCAAGAATTTTAAAGTCTTTACTTGGAAATTTCATCAAGAAAATGTTTTCCCCAAAACACTGACATTTTTTGAACAGTCACTCAACCAGAAAGGGAGAAGGTATGTTTTGATCTTCTCATTTTAAAGGTTTTCTGCCCCAACTTGACAGCTGACAGCACTGCAGGACAAAAGCAGCAGGAATGAAACAAGAAAGCAAGAAAACCTTTTCTCAGAAATCAAGATTGTAATTTCCAATACTTGGCATGTTGCTCATCTTCATACTCACTCTCCAGTTCAATAGCAGATCCCCCTGAATTGTAAAGAACTTATCTTCTCAGTTTCACAATCTACTTGGGAAAATTGCCATGTAAGCATGGGGAAATCTGACACATCTCTTCAGCGTGAAGTGTCAAGCAGCTAAAATGACATCTGTGTCCATTAAACCACCCAAGCAATTAGAAGGCTCACATTTATAATGTTTTAACCAGCTCTTCTTCTCCAACCACATTAAGCTGTCACCACTTCTCTTATTTTAAAATCTCTTTGTGACTCATTTTCTTTAAAAGATTTTGATAGAAGTAACCAAAAATTAAGATGGTGGTTCTAAGGAAGATGGATTTTTCATTCCTGTTGATCTAGTGACGCTCCACATGGGCAAAACAGTCTCTTCATATAGGATCTGGTTTTTTTGGTCAGGGCTGTAACCTCCTTTAGTAAGAAACATGTTTAAAGATCTGTCAGATACACTATTGTATTTGCATGGGACTGAAAATCACACTCTTGGTGTCCTGCAGTTCTGGAGAGCATTCACTCAGTGGCCATTGTTTATCATTGCAGGAGACCAAATGACACTTTACAAGTAATTTACAAGTATTTTTACCAACATTTCTATAATGCACATGTGGCATTTTTCCTTGTTCTACTTATCCCCATTTCGTTCTCCAAACAGCTGTGATCATTATCCTTAATGTCAGACTTGTGGCTTAGTCCCTACACACCTGGAGGAAAATGCTACCAACAAATCTCCTTTCCTCATCATCTTATTGAAGCATTCTGTAAATTCCGCCAGCACTTCCTTGGACTCTTTAATAAGAGTAGCAAGCAGTATTGGCCATGCACAGCTCTCTCACTGTGTGCTTTGGTTTTTTCAGTCTTTACACAAGTAGCTTAAGGTACATAGGAATCTTTTGTTTTTGGTAGTCTGTAATACAGGAAGCTTTGGGACTCATTGACAGCATCTCCTTCCTTCCTTGGCTTTTCATTGGTGCATTTCATTTTGTAGTAAGTGCAGTATAAGTGTTCATTCCAACTGGTTTTTTTTAGAAAATGCTGTTTGGATTGAGAACAATTAATACACTGATGGGATTTCAGGTCTGAATGTACCTGACTGATCCCCTGCTCTGACCTCAGCATTACCCCATGCTGATGGGGCCAAGTGAGATTGAAATGAGGTTTATTGAACTATGTGTTATTGGCTTTCCAATCACGGTTTGAATGTGAATGCAAAATAAGTTTTTCTTCTTGGTTTCATAGATATAAAAGGCTTTTTAATCAGACTGTACAAATAATTTATTCTTCCTTGATCCGTCAAGAATGAGCAAACAGGCTGCTGCTCAGAGATTGTTTGGAGTGAATTATTTGATCAACAGTATCAGCCATCAGGAAAAATTTATGTTAATGTCATTCTGGGATCCACTTTAATCTTCTAGTACCTGCAGACACCACTCAGAATAGCTTCTCATCATTGAAGTGCAATGGTGTGAAAGGAGGAGTGGACTAAATATCTGAGAGACATTCACAACCACTTTTGGACTGTTCCTTTGGCACGAGACCCAAATGTTTAACTTAAGCATTCAGCATTGAGGCTGCTGGGTCCAGGGGTGAGGGGAGGGGTAGGCAAAGATGGCCTATCTGCTGGAGATCCTTAGGAGCTCAAACTCAACCCCAGGAGCAGGCACAACTGTGGGATCCTTCTGAGCATGAAACTGGAACTAGGGGCTGAACTTGCTAGAATCCCTAACTAAAATAAGCCCACATACAAACCAGTGAGAGACAATCTGGTTTTGCAGAGCTTTCTGTTTGTGTAGATGAGAGGAAGATAAGCAGATCTGGAGATGTGAGAGCCCTGCATTAGCAGGCAGATGTCCTGATAGATGGAGTCTCAACCTCTCTGCTTGTCTTGGCCACACTTGTATCCTTAAGAAATTAAAATCTGATAAGAAACTACTGCTTCCATTTAGATCTACCTCAAAGACACAAATTGAGTTTAAAAATAATTTTGATGGATGGATGCTCATGTAGAAGCTTAGACATTTCTGAGCTACCATGGATTTTTATGTTGGAGGTTTTAAGTTCTTGATGCAAAGAGTGTTATTCTACACTGTAGGAGAATGAAGGCAGCAGGATTATAGATGTCCTCATCTGTCCTTTGTGCATCTGAAACCCTTCAGTGAACATGACAGGCTGCCTGCAACAGCTCTGCGTGCAGAGATGGAATTGTATGACTAGCTGTGCATTCTCCTTCTGCACTGGAATTTCACATGTTGGAAAGCAGCAGAGCGTCATGCCTTAAAACTAATGCTTGCCACATGAATTTGGCTTTGCTTGACTGATGGCAGGGCAGAAAACGCACTCAGCTGGAGTGTGGTTTTGTAGCTGGTCTGTAGAGTTGAACTACAGGTCAGAGGCATCTCTCAGTCCCTGCATGAAGAGCTTTGCTGAAGCCTTGGACCTTGGTATTTAGTCTATAAGGTCATGTAGTCAGGACATCGAGTTTCAGCCCCCAGAATTTCAGCCTAGTCTGCTATCTGAGAGCAAAGATGTGGATTCTATTAGATAACTGGACCTAATCCAAAGCCCACTGAAATAACTTCAGTTTTCTGTATTTTCAATGGAATAAGCCTGTTTTTAAAGCAGACTTATTTGAATTCATAAAAAAAGAGTTACTTTGTGATGCTTCCTTGATTACCCTTCTCCCTAAAGACTTTGAATAGTGAACGTTTTTACGGCACTGTACAACTCATATCTCACTTCATGGTGTCTCCATGGATGGCTGCAGATGCTATTTCTGGTTTACCTTTTTATTTGAACTGGAAATGTTTCAGTGACTTTCCAAATGTTCTGAACTCTTCATTGGCAAAAATCCTTTACAGGCAACGATGATCAAATGCACATGTTATGGCTGCCCTGGCTGGTTTAATGGATATGTTTGCCATTTTCCTTTCACCCTCAGCTTTATATCGAGGCCAGATGCCCTGAGAACCTGACCTTGTGCATTGCCAGAGCAGCATTCCCTTCCCATCCCGTGCAGCTGCAAGGCGTGAACAGGGAGCTGTGTTCCAGCAGCACCAGCCTGTCCTCCTGCTTGAGCAGGATTATATCATCCAGTGAGATGGCAGAGCACCTGAGGATGTCATGCTGGACCACATCAACTTCAACAGGTACTGCTTTCTTTTTGTTTTCCCCCCCAAGGTCTGGAGCTCTTTCATTTTCCCAAAATATTCATCAGTGACCTTTCGAAGGTCTCAGCAATTTCTGGGAGTGTGGAAGCAAGGTTTTAAAGGTTGACGCTAACTGATGCAAAGAGATGCTTCTGCTTTCACTCTATTCCAGCTTTTTTGATGTGCAGAGAGGCTTCTCTTTCCAGGAAGTTTTGAAATAGAATCCAAGTAAGTCCTGGCCTGCTGTCCCTGAAATCCCTCCAGAAGAGCTCTGGCTCTGGTTCATTTATTTGTACTAGTTGCTGCACACATAATTTATCTCCCATATATATAAAGTGCAGAAATACGTCAGAATGTGCACAAAACTTTGCATCTTCTGTAATCCAAACAGCACTGGAATCATTGCTTCTTTCTAACTAAAGCTTTAAAATGGTAGGTCTCAGGACAGCCAAATTGCAGGCTGTGCTCTATTTATTTCACAAGTTTTCTTAGCATTGTATAAAGACAGGGTATGTCCATTTTAGATGCTGCTTTTTTCCCTTGCAATCTTCTTAATTTTGCATTATTTCATTTATGGTCTTTAGTGCTGTTCTTATTTTAGTGGAATTACTTGTGCTTTGTGCTGGTTCCTCTGTTAGGAGAAAACTGAAGCCCAGTCATCTTAGCAGGGGTGGGCATTGCCACGGCTTGCACAGAGATGCTGCAGGGGATGAGCACCCCA
Organism: Corvus moneduloides; assembly: GCF_009650955.1. NCBI lineage: Eukaryota > Metazoa > Chordata > Aves > Passeriformes > Corvidae > Corvus > Corvus moneduloides. The sequence continues at coordinate 4,572,913 of NC_045488.1, read as the reverse complement.
AGAAAGCCTGGCCCTCACCTTGGCTTCTGCAGTTTGCCTGAGTCTTCAGCTGTTGTTAAAAACACACTGTGGTGAAAGAACAGAGGTTTGCAAGTGAAACCTGACCTGATTACGCACAACAGAGGCTCAGGTTTCCAAAACAGGTTTGAGATAGCTGGCATGAAAGAAGGCAAAGGCGCTGGGACAAGAAGCAGCATGTCCTGCTGGTAAACCTGGAGGGCTCCCAAGTCCCTCCAGTATTAACCACCAAATCCCACACCCATCCGCTGCTCCTGCAGCAGAGTGTCCCTGCTGTGCGTTTAGGGTAAGATGGTTGAGCTCCCTTTAGTTCCCCTGAACTTTGGAGCTGAAAAAGTCTAAAAGTACTGTCCTTTGTTCCCATTATGAAGGCCCATGGGAATGCACCTGAGAAGGGCAGTGTTTCCTCTTTATATGTGCCCATTCCAGGGAGTGACACACACTTGGCCTCTTGATTTTAAGATGCAGTAGTTGTAGGGCCCTGACTGAGTTGCTACATCATCAGTGTTTGGACACTCCTGTCACAGGGGAGTTATCAGAATTAAATCACTATTTTCTATATGAGTATATCTTTGTGTACTTTAAGGAAGAGGAGTTCTAGTTGCTCATGGACAATGTGAGCTTTGCAATTATTATCTGTCTTAAAATGGTGAGGTCTCTCCTTGCAGCTGCAGAGCTAAATCTTCTGCCAAGTCACTGATGGCCAATTCACACTTGCCAAAGCTTTGGCCCACAATCTTCAAGCATGGATATAAATTTGAAGGCAGCACCAAGACTGTGGTAAAGCTCAGCTTGAAGTTTAACTCTCGTTCAAGCATCAATTTAACTACATTTTACTATTGAAAACCACAATGTGGTTGTGTTTCCCTTTGTCTTTTATGAAACCAGCTATTTGAACTGGGCAAAGGTTTGTAGAGTTTTCTGATCCAGAAACAGTTGGCAAGGTATCTGTTCTGAAGAATCATAAGCAAGAAATATAATGCAACAAAGGAAAACCACAATTTTACTTCATTTTGTTTAGAGCATCTTGCTAAGAAATAATTGGGAATGAATTTTGTGGCTGCTCCGTCTACACCTCAAGTATGCTGGATGCTCACTAGGGTGAGACTTAGGGCTGATGCAATAGTGAAATCCCCAGACTGCATGGAAAAACATGGAGAAATGAGATTCCTATGGAAGGGTGAAGGAACTGAGGACAAAAAGGGGTTTTAGGAGTTTGAAGGAAAGTAAGTGCCTGCGTAAGCAATTTCATGTATGACCTCTACTAAGCATTGTATTCCAATGATTTCTGGAATGAAAGAAATCTCACATTGTGGAGCCCAGAGTAGTCAGAGACAGAAAACCAGACTTTTACCTGTCTCAAGTGGCATTATGTTTTATTTGTTCTTCTAAAATTCAAAATACTGTATAATCGCCAAAAAATGATCTCTTAATATAGTAATATCCGTGCCAAACATGCGATGCAAACCAAATCATGTTTGGATGAACTTTAATAGTGATCTTCTAGGATTAATAATTTCAGAAATAGCCTGAATGAACAGTTAAAGTGTTTTCAGTCCTGTGCTTGTAAGCTGATGGATGGCTATATCCAGGATGCTGCCTTTGCAGGCTGCCCTCACGCTTCCAGAGTCATCTGCTCTGTGCTGGCTAAAGGAAGGTCAGAGGAGACATAAAGAATTTGACATGGGAGATATGTACCAGGATTTGGATTTCTGTGGAAGTCAGGCATAGCATTAATGTTCAATACTTGCATGATTAACACTTTCCCTGCCTCTGAGGCACTGTAGAAAGACCCAGTAGAACCTGTGCCAGTCCAGACATCTGTTAGAAGGCTGGAACGCCCAGATTCCTGGGGTGGGCAGGAGCTGGTGGGGATGAATTCACATGACTCAACTGAAATTGGCAGCTCTGTGAGCTGTGAATCTTGTCCAGTGAGTTCAGAGGCACTGCTCGGGTGGATTTGCTCAGTGGAGGAGGACACCAGTTACAGCACAGGCACCCAGCAGATCTTTATCTTTCTGTTGTGCTCTTTCTTTCTTTCTTTCTTGCTGCAGTACTTGTGCCTTCCTCCCACTGATTCAAACCACGTTTAGAGTAATCCTTCAGCTTCTTTGTTTCCATCAAACTACGTGGCTGAACCAAACAGAATTCCTGTGTCTCCACATGCTGCCATGTGCTGCAGACGGGCTGTCCCGCACCCGCCAGCATCGCTCCCTGGGAGAGATGGACTGGCTCGCGTTTGTCAGGGGATCTGTGTCTCTCACTGACTGATGGGCAAACATAAAGGCGTGGTGGAGACCCGCAGGTTGTGTTTTCAGCCTGCTGGGGAGCACTGCAGGCTCAGCAGAAATGCCTGATTAAGCTATAGCTAAGAGTTGTCTGTCTAATGCCTGGGAGTTTCCCTGCGAGGATGAGCAGGAGGACAGGTATTGATGCTTCTGGAAAGGGGTAGTGCAGGGCAAGTAACTTCTGAATGTTTTGGCAGAGGAGAGCACAGGCTGGAATTTTAATGGCTATAGGAATGAAGTGTGCTCCAGAGTCAGTCCAGATCTGCTGAGGGTTTCTTTCAGGGCAGAAAAAGTGTGTGCAAAACCTTTATGAACCCTCAGACCCCTTCTCCATGGGTTTTGTCTCTTCGTTGGAGTGGCTGTGGGGCTTTTGGGGTTGTTTTTTTTGGGGGGGTGTGTGTGTTGGTATTTTTTTTTTCCGCTTCATAGAAGTTTGAGAATTATCTGTAAGACTTGGTTAAGGGCTTTCCTCAAAATTATTGTCCTGAAGCACAAAAGGTCTACAGAGAACATCAGGCTTGTTACAAGATGGAAGAGAGGCTGGTAAGCCTGAAGGAGAGGATTGAAAATATTATTTGGTTGCGAGTAAGTGCTTTCTTTTGCAGTACAAAGATTGGCACTTCATAGCGTAATCAGAGTCAGAAATTTAATCCTTCAATTTAATGACCCAGGCCTTGTGCCTGTGCAAATTTTCTAATCACAAAAGCAGCAAAGGCAAATACTATTATCAAAGGCATAGGGCTGTTCAGTAAGTCAGCCAGGCTTCTTTGTGCTATCAGCACATCTAAAGATAAGAATTCTATCTCCTCAAAGCACGTATCTGAAGTATAGTGTAATAAGTCATGTTGTTGAAGCAGCCTGAAAGCAGTGGCAGTTAGATTAAGCATTCTTTGCTTTTAATGAGAACAGGGAAATACCTCTATATGTGTCTGCTAAGGCTCAGAGGGAAGGGTTTCCCCTTGTTAGGGCTCTCTGCCATGGTTTGACAAGGAGAATTCAGGGAAATGTGCCTGGAGGGGTACAGTGAGGCTCATCATATTGGTGTTCTTCGGTGCCTTGATGAAGGAGATGGATCCTTATGAGAGTCCTATAAAAAAAAATTAGGGGGAGAGGGCCAAATTTCTTGTCAACAGCAAACAAAAGGGCAGGTGCCCATGTGAGTGCTCAGGCATGGGTTCAGCCTTTCCCCTGCTGTGGTGTTTGCGCAGGGATGGGCACAAGTTCACTGCTCAACTCCTCTATTTCATGGGCTGAAGACCTGTGCTGGGGCTTGTTATCATGTTCACCAGTGAATAATCTTAATTATCTGAAAATTCAAGAGCCCAACATGAGCTTATGTCTAAACTTTTCTTTAAAAATCCCAGACCCTTTTGACCTTGGGTGACACAAAGCCTCCAGGAAGCTGCAACCTATCCAGATGTGGAGATTTCAGTGCGGGGAAACTTACACAGCCCAAGTCTGCACTGAGACTCTGGGGGACTCCTTATATTTGTATTTGCCAAGGTTGTGTAGGTAGATTTTTTCCTATGGCTTATTATTCAATGCCAGTCTGATTCATACTTTCAGCTACTTGTCATTTTTGCGATTAAATTCCTTGGCGGTGATAAGGTCTGGAGAAAAACAAAGATAACAAGACAAGGCTAGAATGTGCTTGTTGCAGTCTTGCCCAGTTTAGAGATATTTCCTAAATTGTTTCTTTTTCAGATTGGTTGCAAGTGAGCTTTTCCTCTTGCTTCCCAGATTGATAAATGCTCAGGAAGGCGTAGTGGAGCTCACAGTTTAGGGCTGGGAATGCTTTCTTGTTGTTATATGTGCATATGTTATATGTGCATGTCCTGACCCCTCCATCTCCTAGATCTGGATGCAATACAAGGAACACCACCACGATTTCCAATAACAATAAGTAAAATGCTACTTGGGTTTCATAGCCTGCCCCTCCTGACAACATCTGTGATTCAGAGTTAATCATCCACACAACACAGAAGTCAGAAGATATATTTGAATTCCCTTCTGTCTATTTAAATCCCTTAAATCACCCACAGATCAACCCATGGAGGAAAACCACAAGATATATATATATATATATATATTTTATAATTGGAAGGAAGCTAAAACATTTGCCATGACACCAGGTTGCAGATTGCACCACTCAGTACAGTTGGGTGAAGCCAGTGCTGGCATTGCCACGTCTGAGTGATCCTAAAGCCCTGAAGTCTTTGCCTCCTTGCCTGCTCCCTTGCTGCTCTCTGTCCTCTGCAGCTGGGATTAACAAGATGGCTCTGAGGAGACACATCCTTCCTGAGATGATCACATTACAGCAGGAATTAGAACAATCTGAGCATCAGACCCAGATGGCCGTGACAAACCAGGCTGCTTGTCACTTTGCAGCCTGGCATATGAAACCTGAGGGGGTTTCCCTGCTTTTTTCCTTCTCCTGGCCCAGGGACTGGGGCTTGGTGGTCTTAAGGGAGCATCTCCTGACCTGATGTGCATCCAAGGCACAGCAGCAGGAAAATACAAAATACACAGTAAGTCTGTGATAGAGAACTTAGGAAGACATTAAAAAGATAGCAATTGAATTGGCATGTAACTCCCCCTTGAAAACATGTAGGGTGGGAAATGAGATGATAAGATGATGTAGTGTGCTTAAATGCAGGAAGTTCTTACTTTTGCTTGAATACATTTGTCTGCAAGCCAAATGCTGTCTGAGTCAGACTGTGGTTTCATGAAGATCAGCAGATCTGTACCTCAGGGCAGGATCCCTCCTGTAATTTGTTGAGCTTCACAAAACCAAGAATCATTCTTTTTGCCTAAGGAGATGTGGATAAAAATTTTAATTTATATTAATTTATGGCCTATGCTTTTGAATTTTTAATGGCATTTCCTAAACAGCACTATTTAGGAAAGGCCTTTAAATCCCAATACACCTGGCTCTAGTTAGGTAAACACACACCTCATTTGTTACAATCCCTGCAACAAGCAGTCCTCCAGAAGAGTCTATCCTCAATAACAAGGCCCTGGAAAAAATCGGCTGGATGTTCACCCAGTAGCCGTGTTTGTCATTGTGGGGGGGTTGGGTGTGTTTGCTGGACCTGAGCTGACGGCAGGAAACCTTTAAAAAAGCCAAAATCTAACAAAAGAGGAGCGAGTGACAGCTGCAGGGAGCTGGGAAGGAATGAGGGCTCAAGGAAAACAGCTGGAACTGGGAGAAAGTGGCAGAGACATGGCCAGATCCTTTGCAGCCCCTTCTCTGATCTTCTCAGTACCAGTGAGATGTGTGGGTATTTCTCATTCCTCTTTCCCCACCAGTGATGCTGGCAGAAAATGAGGTGAGCTGTCCTGAAAGCAGGTTTTGTGCCAGAGGAGATTCAGCCAAGTGTTGGGCAAGTTGTTGGGAGGTTGGGAGAAATTTTTTGAGAGAAAAAACAGCTGTATCCTCACTGAGAGCAAGAAGCACTGAACTCCTGTGATTTATTCTTGGGATGGGTTGGAGGCTAAATGGGGGCTATGCTTCTTTTTGTCCTTTGAAGTATAAAATTCAGTCTGTGAGAGACAAACTTAGCAAAGCAGCATGTGGGGATTTCTGCTTGGTTCCCATATTACGAACAGGAAAGTTTTAAATTCCCAGTCCTCTCACTCCCTTTGAAAGTTCAGCTCACGTAGATGTTGAACAAAATGTCAGAGGGGTTGTTTTTAAATAGGAGTAATAACAGTTGGGGGAGACTGACTCACTGGATGGAACTCTCTTGTTTGTTCAAGCCCAAGGAAAAAATATGTAATTTTTAGTTGTACTCTATGGCATTCCCTCGTTAGTTTACCCCAGATTTTCATCAGTGAAGTCAGGATTTGGACTGTGCACTTCCATGTTCATCAGCTGTGTGACACACCATGTCAATAAACATGGTAGGGCTGTTTTCTAGAAAAACATTCATCAGCTTAGAGGTTCCCTTTACTAAAATACAGCCAGGACTGACATCCAGGACAACCAGAAGCCCCAGCACTAGGTGATACCCATTTGCCCAGGACTCATACTCCACCTGATGTAACCAATATTGTGTATTGCTCACAATTCAGAACAAGTGTTATTCATCCTCTCCCAGGCAGTCAGAGCCCTAGACATGCACTTTTTCTGTGTTTATTCCAGCCAAATCTCATCTCCAAGTTACGTGACTCGCTTTGCATCCCACCACTCACAGAAGACTCCCCTCCTTTGCCTGCTTGATCACATATCTCTGAGTGTCTTTGCTTCTGAGAGTTCAGAGTTGAACTGGAGGGGGTGTTCTGAGGGTTGTAAAAGAGGTATGGATGTGTGTACGTGCAGATCTCTATCTACCACATGTCTGAGAACAGGAAACCTCTTGCCTGCTTTCTTGCCTTTCCCCTGTCCTTTTTATGCTTCTGCTTATCCCGGGAAGCCTGCTCATTGCCAAAACAGAACAACATTTTTTTAACACTTTGTCTGATGACTTCGCTTCACCTGAAAGAGCCAGAACAGCAAATGCCAATATCCTAGTGAAAAAAACCCAAAAGACTTCTTGGGTTTGTTTCATCCAGCCATTTCCCAAAGAAAACAAGCAGGCTAAGCACAATGGTAAAAATGCATGAAGTGCACAGTGGGGATTGTTGAATGACAGTACCAGAGGGGCAGAAGTGTCAGGTTTTATACATTCTGGTGTCAGCAGATTCACAAAAAAATTCAAAGTAATGTTTAAAACTGTTAGGACCCACTAAACACTGACTTTTTTGCTAGCATATAGTTAGCTTTCCTCCTTCAAAGACCAAATTTTTTTGGTAAAAACACATAAAATGTTGGCCTGATTAAGAACAAGAATGAAAAAAAGTAAGAACAATGTTCCTTATATATAAAATGAAATTGACTTTTTCACAAGAAAAGGTTGTGAACGCAGTTACTTAGTTTTGGGGTGCAAATACCTTAAACAGCTCAAGTTAGTTTTCTACACACATACTTTTATTTAAACTGGAAAGTTAGACTTTCTACCTAAAAATATTTTCATTCATTTCTCTTGCAAGAAACTCCTATGAATGAAAGTAGAAGACAAAAAAATGTGTATTTCTCCACTGGATTTTTATTTATCAAGTCTGACTTCCACTCCTTGTGTTTTAAGTGAGTTTGTCTCCTTTGTTTGTGCTGGTCTTTAAGCACAAGAGCATCTAAAGCTATATATGTTGCCCCAGCCTTCAGGTAGGGCCCTGAACTTACTTTGAATGTGTAATTTGGGATCTACCATGAATTCAGTGTTTTCATTTCTTGCCAGTGCTGTGTGTGTCCACAAGCCTCCGGACACCTGTGGTGCTCCTGATGAGCCAGTACTGAGAGTGGCAAAAGCAGGAATCACCTACAAGATGCTTAGGCTGGTTCAGATTTTTCTTTTTCAGACTAGCAGCTGCTAAATAATACAGAATTGAGAGGTTTAAGCAGAGAAATGAAGCAGGACCCATGGTTTATTCACCACCCTGAAAGAGAGGAAGGCTTCCTGCACTCGGGACCAGCCAGGAGGTCCTCACTGGCCAGCGCAGTGGCTGAGGAAGATGCACACACATCTGTTTTACTTTGAACTCCATGTCCCAGACATCCCATGCCTAATTACTGCTTGTTGCCCGAGGCTGCACCTCTCCCTCAGTTTTGGCAATGGCATCTAACCCCCATCCTCTGCCCAGCTGCAAGGCAGGGTCACAGGAACCATCCTGCAGCCGTGCTGACGTCTCTGCTTTTCCTGGAGGTGCTGGAGCCCAGCTCAGCCACACAGACAGGTATTTTGGAGGGTTTACAGTGGGTTTTGTACAAGCTGAAGAAACAGAACTGAAACACAGAACTAAACAGGAAGCTGTTAAATACCACTAATTAAAAGAGAAAACAACTCCCTTAATCTTTCCAATATTTACGCAGAGGATAATTTCTAATACCCTCCTTTCTCACAACTCTTCCCAAGCCCTTTGTTGTGAGAAAGTACTTATTTCCATCTCTTCCTCTACAAACTCCAAAGGAGGTGCTTTTCATTTGATCTTTTCAGTTCTGGTGTAATTTATTTCATTACTTGACTCAGCCTGCTCACGTGCACACCAGACTGCAGCACTCCTATTCCCAAATGACCCGGCAACTTAAGATGGTCACAGCTGGGGTTTTATCATGTTTTTTTTATTCTTTCACCCTCTAGTTTCCTTTTCTAATGCCTTTCTCATTCCTCAGGGAGGTGGCAGTCAGCATAGTACAGCACCAAAGCTGGTTCCCAGCATCTGGGGGAGTGACAAGCTCCTTGTGTGATGGTGACTTCAGGGGATGAAATCTGCTAATGCAATGCAAATCACCCTTATGAAACAGCCAAATGTCTTGGGACTCCGTCCTTAAAATATTCCATGAATATGGCTCTGGTGCATTTCTTTCATTTCCTCTAGTCAGAGGCCAGATCATCTGAAAATACATCCGTTTTTGAGCTGTCCTGTGTTATGACACAGCTGGAGTTGGTTAAAATCTAGAGGGCAGTATCTGGCTGGCTTAAGCTGATGGGTCTTTGTGTAGCTTTGATTTATTATTTTAGAACAGCCTGTCCCCTCTTCCATCCTGTAGATAGCTTTGTTTTGTTTTAATGAAAAAACCAGAACAAAGCTGAAATAGCTTTGCTTTATTGCTCTCCATGTGTAAAGGAAAGTAAAGGTCCAGGCATGCAGATCCCCTGATTTCACCAAAATGAAGTGGTTTCCCCTCATTTACCACTCTGCAAGCAGGCATGGGTGGTGGGTCACCTCAGGGAATCCTTTGGAGAAACTTTGACTTCCTGAGCTTTTTAGAATGAAGAGAGACAGATGATGAAGGTGATGCTTTCTTTCTGTAAGCCAAATTTGTATTTTCCATTTTAACCAGGAATCCAGATGTATTTCAAAGAATACATTTAAATCCTGGATGGTTTTGGTAACACAAGGAAAGTAAACCATAGTACTGGTTCAGGCATCTTGGTGTTACACACTGAGCCACTTAAGAGGGGAGGAAGGAGAAAAACCCCAAAAAGCTAATTATCTTGGTGTTCAGTTTTTCTTTTCAAGTGTAAACTTCTTGTGGCTTTCTGCTTTGCATAGCACAAGTGCATCTCACAGACAGGAACGGATGCTGGGGTCTTTGGTGGGAGATCCTTTCCATCAGTATAAGAATTGTATTATAACTGCAGCTTTGGCTCTAAGGCTTGTACCAAAGGTTTTTAGTTTGGAGGTTTTTTTTTCTCTGAAAGAGGCTGGCAATGGGAATCACAGGATGAAGGAAAGCCATAGGGACCATTTTTTTTTGTAAATGTGTACGCCAAAATTTGGGTAAACAGGAGTTAAAAGATGATTTAACTTTATCCTTGGTTATTCTAAACTGACATTGAAGAAACAGCCAGGGAAAGGGAGTTTTAATGGAAACCATCATAATAAACCTTGCTGTAAAGTGGAGGAAGCAGGTCTCTTTAGGCTGTGGCTCTGGTTCAAATCGGAGATTACTTTCTAATTCCTGAATCAGTGCCCCTGGTGAAATGTCTGCTGGATGCTGGTTCCCTCTCCTGCAGCAGCTCTGGATGAACTGGTTGCCTCAGGAGACACGAGTGGGTATGTGACTGGTTGTACCTCAGCCTTATGGCGCAAGGAAGAGAAAATCCCTGGTTTTAAGCCATCCTGGCACCTGACTCAAAGTCCTCGGAGGTCAGCCGGGGTGCCTGGATCAGACCTTTGTAATAAGCAGACAAAGAAAAAAAATCTGTTTTTCTTTGGCTTTGAGGATTTGTTGTGTTTTTTTAAAGCAGAAAGAGAACCTCAAAGGGCATTTCTTTGCTTTCCTCTGAAGACTGTACTCTTGGCTGCAGACCATCTCTCTCATACTCAAGCCCTTAAGTGCATTTTTTCCCTTTGGCCCTGCCTGCCCTTTTTGCTGACAGAGGAGACTGGCTGCCTGTCGCCTCTGCTATCCCAGGGAAGCCTTTTTCCAGGTGGTGGCAGATATCCCAGTGAGGGACAGAGACAGTGCACAGTGTCCAGCACAACCTCACTGTTCCCTCCTGGGCCCGTGCTCTCTGTGGAACCCGAGCATCTCTTCCACCTCAACAGAGCTTCGGGGTGAGCCCCGCTGTGCCCTGGGTGGGCAGCAAGCCCTGGGGGTCTTTCTCTTACCCCAGCACCTCCTTTCTCTTTCTCATAGTTAAAATCCAGGTCTGTCTACCTTGCACGCTCTCTTCACTGATTTCAGATCAAAATGGGTTTCCAGGCTGGAGTACCTGGGGTAGGTCTGTGTCTGTATCCGAGCAGGGATTTGCAGTGCTGCTCAGAAAAGGGCTGATTTCTCAGCTGGACTGAGTTCCTTGTGCATCCCTGCTGCTCAGGTTGCTGCAGGTGTGGGCATGGTGTAAATATTTGTTTAAACCCATTGTACCCCAAGGGGCCATGAAAAAGAACCCTCTCGTGACCAACACTGAGACAGTTTGTGAAGCTTCAACCTCTTCATATTCCCATGAGAAGAGATTTCTAAAATAATCACATTCTAAAAATCAGATTTTGTGAAAAAAGGAGAGCACCACAGCACATCTTTTATTCTGAAGGCATGAAGACTGTCCAAAAACTCTTGCACTGTCTTTGTGAGACTTTAGGACACCTTTGGTTAAAAAAACATGTTACGAAACCATGTTTCTCAGTCAGCTAAAATAGTTAGGCAGGAAAAAAGTGTTTTGTGGTTTAACCATGAGTCCCATGACGCTTCACCTGACTAAGTAGCTACTTCAGGAATCAATCCACAAATGCCAGATTTGAAAATAAGATGGGATATATTTATTCATTCAACCATAACACATGAGCAATCGAATCCCGGAATGCCTTCCCTGCTAACCAGGCTCCTTGAAGATGGCCAGGTCTCTCTCATCACAGGAATTGTGAAACATCAATTTGGTAATGAATCCTCCTTTTTTAAAAAGAAGAGATAATAAAAAAAAGATTGCCCAAATCCTGTAAACAGGTTGTTTACTACTAAATAGCAGGAAAAATGGTCACACGTGTGGGTCTGGGGGGGAAGACCCATGAGCTGCCAGCAGCCATGTGGACCTGGCACATACAGACTGGGCTCTAACCTAACTGAATTCTGGCAGTATCAGCGTTCTGGTTCTCTGTTTAGTTCAGCAGTTATTTTTTTAGCCTTTCAGAGTACAGAAGTTTTTGGATTAGCTTTTTTCTTTTCCTGTTGTTGTTTTTTAGGCTATTTCATAATGAGTGGGATGTTTCCCCTTCTTTTTTTAACCCCACATGCTGGGTCCTTGGAAAGGAACCAAGCTTACTCATTCTTTCTTCCAGACAAATAGAAACAAATATTTAGTTTTAAAAGAAATAGAATGAAGAATCCCTGTAAAACTCATGTATCTTTTTGACCCTGGAGCTGAACTGAGCTGTTTATATAATTTCCTCAGCCTGAATTGCAGCATGGACAGGATTGAAAACATACTTGGAACAGTTAGAAATAAAAACGAACTCTAAAGGCCAGAAGACCTGGCTGCATTGGAGCTTCTGTCATGCATGCTTTGGGCTGAGCTCTGCAATGAAGTGAGCTGGTGCTGGTAACTCCAAGCAAACCTGTGTTCCTCTGCACAACAGCCTGAGCACAGCTGCTGTTCCTTCTCTGGTGGGGTGTTGTGGCCCCAACCCCTTCCCAGAGAGGCCAGTGGCTGCCAGCACCCCACATCCATGGTCCAGCACCCCGTGTGCCACTGCCGGGCGTGTGGGGCTCCACAGGTACCGACCCTGATGGGTGAAACAGCCTCTTGTGTTACACAATGAACATGCAGCCATGTAAGGAGGAGGTGCAGGGAATTCCCTCAGGTGAATCTGCCCAGCATCACATAATCTGTGTAGACTGAAGGGTTTTGCTCTGATTTTCTGCAGCCTTTTGTGATGTGCTTCAAATATTGCCTCAAAGATAATGCTCAGCTAGAAGCATGTGGGTGCCCGTTCATGGCACATCTCCCCTCCATTTCTTTCTTTTAAACCAGAACAAAAGGACTCTTGGGAGGACTTATTTTGGATTAGCTTTGAATTCCAAAGTACAACATTGCTGCTGTGTTTCAAAGCGGGAAGTAATTCTGGTTAACAGGAATAACTGAAAAGCTAGAGCCAGCTTTTCCCCTCATTTACTGTAAATTCACCCCACTCTAAATCCTGCAGAGCTGTTTCAGGCTCGTACAGATCTGCACTTGATTTTATAGCCAGGCAAAATATATGAAATCCATATTCAACTTACTTTGAGCCAGAGGGTTTATCAGAGGGTCCTTCAAGCTGCATTACAATGATGCTTTTATAAATACTGTCATAACAATGAACACCTAAATGTGAATCAGGGTCATAAATGGAGCAAAGGATTCTTACTTTTGGGATCTTGTCTGTATTGAGCATGTTACCCAGTGTCATTTTGCTGATGAAAACCAGTTAACAAGTGAATTTTTAAGGTTGTCTCTGGTGTAATTGCAGGTTGCTGTCACGAGCACAGCCTCAGTCGAGTACATAAGGATCTGGATCCAGTCTCTTGGTAGGGCAGCCATACAAAACCACTTGATATCTGTGTTCATTAAGGTATTTTGTGTTTTACTGCATTTGAAGTAGTGGTTAAACAGGGGAAACTTTATCTCCAAGGAAAGTTACTGCAGAATCTTGCTGAGCCCTGGCAGAAGGAAATGGGAGGTTCCCTTGGAAGAGGGCAAGTGCATTGTTCTCCCTTAAAATTAACTCAATTAAAGTCACTGAGAGTTTGTATTCTATTCAGATGAGGATTTGAGCTCTTAGTGGAAAAAAAAGGCCTTTTATCACCTCAGAAGAAGAATTAACACCATCACTCTAATGTAGAGGAAGAGGAGGAAAAAGCAAACCAGAAGCCATTGTTTACAAAGGATGTGGGGGGAAAAAAAAAGTTTGTTTTTCTGATTTTCTCTGCTGGCATTGCACTAAAAGATAAAAAAACCCCTATATTTCACTACTGAAGAGGTTTGGAACTGTCAGATTGTCCCTGGGCATGCCTTATGTCTGTCTAGACAGAGAAGGGTGGCTGAAATCATCTTGCAAGGACGCTGCCCAGGCTTACATGCCTGCGTGCTACTGAATTACAATTAATGCCAACAAATGCCAAGCAAAGCTGGTACAGCATCCTTAAGGAATAGGAGCAGCCAAGATTTCTTGCTAGGACACTGGCTGCATCGCCAAAAATTTATCCAAAGCCATTAGCAAGCAGGTGTTAGTGGAGGCAGCATCCTCCCCGAGGTGAAGCACAGCCACCTGTGTCTGCAGCACTCATGGCACAGGTGGAGTATCCTCAAAGCTTCTTTGTCTTTTCTAAAGCTTTAAAGCAAAGCGTTGTTTTTCTAAGGAAGTTTTAATTTCAACACGTACTCCTAGCTGTGGAAAAGGCTGGGCTAGGCAAATGATAAAGGTTAAGGCCTAAAGGAGGATTCTTACCCCAAATATTAAAAGGCGCAGAAACTTTGGAAAATGAAGAAGGACATGTTTTGTTCTTGTTTTGCTGAACGAAATGCCAGAGTCAGAGATGTTTTAAATTTCTGATCCAAGCTTCCCCAAGGGCTGAGTGAGCTGGTAGTGGTGTGTCCTGCCCCAGGTCCCATAGGGCTGTGTGCTGGCTCCTCGAGGGGTGTGCAGCCTGTGTATGGGACAGAACAGGACAGGACACACATCAGAACTGCAGTGGCTCACATGTAGGTCTGTTTGCAGGGGTGGTTGCTCCCTGCTGTGCTTGCATCCAGACTTTCACACACTTCCCACATTTAGGAGTGTGAGACAGCCAGGACAGGCAAAAGATTTTGTCTGTCTTTGCTTCTCCTCACTCCCCTTTGCCCGCCCATGGCCTGGACATTCATGTTTCCCTTACCCTTGACCCCATATTGCATTCAGCATCCTCTGACATCTTGCAGAAGCCACTTTTTAACACTTGGCTCCCGCATCCAGTCTGGTCTTATATTCCCTGGAGACATACATGTCTCAGACTGATGGGATGTGAACTTCCTGGTGTGTATAGGCTTTGGAAAACCACATATATTGCAGTCTTGTGTATCCTGGGTTCGGTGTTCTGACAGCTTGACCTTGCTATGCCATTGCTCTCCTTGGTGCGGGTTCTGTTCTCTCAGGATGGGCTGTCCCCCAGGATTCTGGGAGAAGACATCAGTGGCAGGTTCCTCAGAGAGCTTTTGGCTTTCTGAAAGTAAATACTGTGGCACATCTTGAGATGTGTAACCTGGGGAAGGACTTCTTGCTGTAGGAAAGGAGAAGAGCAGGAGGCACTTCTGCTACAACTTCTTTGAGGCACTGGGAGAGGCCTTCCGAGAAGGAATAGTTGGTTTGAATGTCTAGGTTTGCAGGGAAAACAAAAAAAGTGCACATGTCACCTCTATTCCCCCATGTGCTGTCTCAGCACCTCTCCCTTGCTCCATGGTCAAATCCGCTTTGCCCAGTGACGGTCATTTCCCCACATGAAAGGAAACTGTATTAAGGCTGAACTAAGCATTTTGCTCTCAGGATTCCTGGCTTCCTAAATGTGTCTTACTAATCCACAGAAGATGCTCATGACCTCATTGCTCATGGTTTTGTACCCCTTTGAGAAGGGGTTTTGCTTCCTCCTTCCACTGACCAACAATCGATGATGTCACTTCATCTTGTACTAATGATAGACTTAAAATTACAGCCATTTAAAAATGTAGATGTTTGCCTTGCTTGTAACTCCCTTCTGGAGGAGCAGGATCATAGTCTAAGGCTCCTCAGCCTGCCTCCATACAACCTATGTCTGTTTTTTTTGTTGCAGATAAAAGTGTTTTCCTGTTCACCAGCACTGGGATATTCTTTGTGGTGCTGGATGCTTGTTCAGGAGCAGTTGTAGGTAGGCAGAACTTTGGCACAGTTAGCAGTGAAAACACTGCCCATGCAAAAACTGAGTGTGTTCAAACATCCATAAAGGAGAGGTAAGAAAACTGCTGAGACTCCACTTAGTGTAGTAACCTGCGGCTGATAGACAAAGAAAGTAAAATTAATTCATTTCATAACCATTCCTGTGCTCTGAAGAAATCTGACACAGATTAAACATGTACAAATCCCAAGCATCAGCCAGACAAGAGAAGTAGCATCTCTCCCCCAGGATTGTACAGATTAGGGCAGACAGAAAGAGGTTTTCTAGAAAACTAACAATTTCTTCTAAACAAACCAGTGGTTTCCCAGCATGGAGTAGATAAGGTCCCTGCAATGACACTCGCAATCCTATGCACCCGTGCCAGTGTCCAGCCACTTCCTGGCAGCCAGTGATTCAGTTTTCCAAAATGGAAACAAGTCCATTTCTGTTTATTCTTACCGATTGTTTTTGCCTCTTGTGACAGATGAAAACCATAGGTGTGCCAGATTTTCCAGTGGGACTTTTTTCGGGTGAGCCAATGACTCGTCCTGCCTGCCTGCTGGCTCTCCTACCTTGTGTGGGTCCTGGCAATGGTCTGGACCATCTCTGTTTGTGTCTGTCCCACGTTCTTTGTGGTTTTATGTGTTGCCATATAAACTTGGAACAACAGAGATGGATAGATATATTCTTGGCTGCTGGTAGAAGCAGGTCAAGTAACCAGAAAAGACTTTCAGTCCAAGATATTTCTGAGCAGCTCACGACAAAGATTTGAACACTCTGGAATTATTACTAGGGGATTTAAACACGTTCTTAAAGTCAGGCAAGCTCATGCATACTTTTCTGAATTGGAACTTAAAGGTTTTGAAGATTCTTAATGAAGCATTTTGCAATCATGCAGTAATTACTGTTCTCCTTTTCAGATCACTTGTTCTTGTGTGCTCTAGAAATACCACAGACTTGATGGGCAGCTCTGAAATGTCTGTTTTTGCCAGGTAAAGCCTATTATCTTCCACAAGGGAGGTAAATATATTTATTCTATCATGTTTCTTTGGCTTTTTATGGTTTTTCATGTTTCTTTGGCTTTTTATTAGGTTGGAAAATGCAGCAGAATTACTGGTGTGTCTCCAAAGCAAAAATCCACATTCACTTATACACTGCTTATCAATATATTTCCTGCTGCAAATGCCAGTGTGAAAACCTCTTGGCTTAGGGATGCTGAGAAATAGTAGAGTTATTTCAGGATTTTGACCCCAGTTTGACAGTGAGAAGTTGCATGCTGCAAACATTTCATCCTAGAGGAAGCTTGTTTTTTCTAACAAAAAAAAAAAAAAAACACCAAAAAAAAAAACAAACAAAAAAAAAGAGAATCATTTGATAAAGATTCCATCTCTAAAGTTCCACTGCTTTGTGAGGAAAAACAATCATAGCCTGAAAAGTTGATGAAAAGGAAAACAGTCTGCAATGAAATAGGAACTGTTTATTTTTTTGGATAGCAGGACAGTGAAAGCAACAGTTTGGGAGAGTCCTTATTACAATTTTACCTGGTATTGCTGCAAGAAATCCATTGGTATCACTGGTCCAGAAAATCCATGCTGGATCCATGTTTCCTACTGGAAAGCTAGGGGCTATTGAGTCCAGGTTTGGATGAGTAATGTGAGTGATAAGGAAATCAAGAAAATATTCAGATTTCAGGCCCACAAGCAGAGATCAGATGGAAAATTGGCTGTATTTCCAGTTTCTTATTTTTGGGGGGGAAGGAGGGGGAGCAGGTTTCAGGGCATTGGGGACTTTTTGCCTACTGCTTTTCTGAAATTCTTATCAATTTCGGGTTGAAGTTTCAAAGCTCATTGCTGTGACCATTCCAGGGGAGGACAACACAGTCTTTACAGCAGAGGCAGTGATTCCATTTCTGTGCGTGTTTGATTCCTGAGAAGCTGCTTCTCCTTTCATCCTTTGAAAAGCAAAAGTTTAAGGTTTTCTTTTCTGTTTTTGTCCTGAAATTTCATTGTTTCATTCTTTCATCAAAGCCTGGAATACTTTTGAAAGGAATTTTTTGATTAAAAAGGAATCTTTTTCTTTTTTTTGTTTGTTTTGCCAAACTTTGTTCCCTGCAACACCTGTACCATCCTCTTGGCTGTTTTGGGAGCTTGGCTCAGCCTCCTGCCCTGACTGCTCCAGGGGCACAAAAAGCAGCAGGCAGGGCCAGCACTCTCCTAGGGACACGCTGGCTGAGGGTCCTGTCCTCACCCTGCCACTTCGGTGGGATGCTGGAGACTGGCAGTGGCACTCAGCTGCTGCTGGCTGATCACAGGCTGCCCCTGTTTTGCTTTTCCTGAGGGCAAGGGTGCTCACCCATGTGTCTGCCCTGATTTCCAGTCTGGGTAATTATGTTCTGCTCCATGAGCTTCCTCCTGCTGGTTCAGGTATTTGGATTATTTGACTTCAGAGCTCCAGGACTGCTCCGTGCTGGGGGGGCTGCGTTTCAGGGCAGGCTGGAGCATTTCTGCCAAGCACACGCTGCTTCTGCCAGGGATAATGCAAAAAAACCCCAATCCTCTTGACCCCAGCGGGATCAGGATTTAGGGTCTTGTTTCCTGGTTTTGTAAAACCTTATTTAAATTAGAAGTGTTTACAGGAATAGTCTCGATCCAACCAGCTGCAAATAGCCTTGGGAGTCTTTGCAATGAAAAGCATAATATAAACACAAGCCATTATTATTAAAATGGAAGAATATATAATGCCTTTGTACTTTGGGACAGCAGAGGACCAGAGCAGAGTTGACACGGGGGATAGTTTAGGCATAACAGGAAGAAACATATGTAAAGTAATAAAAGAAGGATTCAAAGTGTCTAACCATTTTCAGGTAGTCAAATATGAAAAAGTACCAGTCTTATTTAAAAATAGAGTAAAACAATGTTCCTGCTAACTGACATCTGGGTACCTGGCTTAGCTTGTTGAAATACCAGCAGGTCCGTGATGCAGCAAGTTTATGGCTTCAGCAAGGCTCATTCCCACTTCCATCACCCTGTCTCTCTCCTATATGTTCTGTTATTTTAATTCAGGGAAGAAAAGAAGAGCTAAGAAATGTCCATGATGTGCAGAGGGACCCGTGCTGTGCTGCTGGTAAGTGAACTACCACACCCAGAGGGTCACTTCTCTCCTTGTGTCTGTTTTTCAGGGAATTTTGCCATGCTTGGCTGACAAGCCAACCCATCCTGGATTAAAGTCCTTAATCATGCTAGTTACCAGAAAGCTGCTTCTCTTGAAGCTGAAAGAATATCAATATCCAGCTAATGCTGTTGAGCCACTAAAATTTGCATTTTCTCAGACCTGCTTGGAGCACATCCCTGCAAAGGCTGGGGCACCCCGGGGTTAGCACTGCTGGGGAGTGCCAGCCAGGCAGAGCCCAGCACCACCACCAAACCTGCTGTTCTTACGAGATTGTACCAAACTGATGGTGTTCACTTGTATATTTTATAACCAATAAATATATTCTCATCTTATCCTCTGTGGCAGAGCTTTATTTTTCAACCAGTGCCTTACAGAGCAGAACAGGAGCAGCCTGTGGGCTGCCCTACCCCAGGGGAAATGTTTCAATATATCTGTGATTTGGCATTGAAGGTAAGTTTTAAAGGCAAGAGCTGTTCTCTGGTAACCGTGGGACTGCAAATGAAATTTGGCGTGGAAATTTAGCAATTCCAGGGAAATATGAACTTAAGCAGAGGTAGGGAATTCTCCCTTCAGTCCTGTTTTTTATCCCTTAATGTCTGCTTTTTTAAAAAAAGTGTCCATCTGCTGTGGCATCTTAGGTGAACTCAACAACATCTGTCAGTGTGCAGTGATCTGGTGACAGTGTCTTGTAATTGAACTGAGCACAGGGCACAACAAGGAGTTATAAATGTGTTTCTGTCTGAAGCTAATGACTAGTCAAATGGTGTTTGTCTAAGTGATGTGAACATTTAATTAAAGACATACAGGAATAAAACCCAGGCTAAAGTATGTGCTGCTTAGGGTGAAGTTTTGTGTTCCTTTCAATGCTCATATCGACTTTCAGCTGCCTTTGAGGACTGAAATATTGTCAGTATTAGTGGCTAATTCTCTTTGCTTTATGTTTATGCTCCAGTTGTTTGAAGTAAAGACAAAAATAGAGCTTTGCATGCAAAGTGAGAAACAACTGGTGACCTCACTGCCTGCAGTTAAGCACAAAGTGACCCTGAACTGATGAAAAAGTCACTTTGGTTTGACATGATGTTACTTGGTGGCTACAGTGAAAGGACAGATGATTTCAGATTATCCCTGTCCTTGAACAACATGGGCTGTTCAAACAGGTGGGTGAAGGTTTTGTAACTAATGTCCCGTTGTTTCTTTGGAATTCTCAGAAATGGCCAAACAAGTTGCTACAGGGAAAGGTTAGTGTTTTGTTGGCCAGACTTTTGCTCCCTGGTGAGTGAGTTGCTCTGGCATCCACGCGCCAGCCAGCTGACATTGTGCCTCTGAGTGGGGACTGAACGCCTTGGATGGGACACTTCCTCCACTAGATGCATTCTGCCCATGGTCCTTGGATGTGGGGTGAGAGGACACCTGGAAGGTTTACAGGCAGAGAAGGAGACCGTGGCTCCATCCCCATACCAGGTGGGAGAGGTGTGAGTTGGGTTTGGCTGGGGAAGAGGTTCTGGCTTGCCAGAAAGTGTGAAGAAATCACTGATGCTGCTCAGTAAAGGTAAGGTAAATTGTGATGCACGGGACATCATGGGGATGAGAATTGGTACAACAGCCTGAGCAGCTGGAACTGACCCTCTAGGGAGATCCCTGAAGTCCTTATGAACTCCTATTGATACCTAATTGTTATGATTTCTGATGCTGTACAGGGGGAAAAAAGCAAGATGTTTTTGGCTCGTAGCATAAGCTCAACATTGGAACAAGTACTTACAGAGCAAGCTTTTAGCTTCTTTCAGACAATCTGTGACATGTCCAGACCCTGGGCCACAATAAAGCTTTGCAGAGCTCTAATCCCAGGCTGAGACTAAACAATTGGCAAGGGAAGAGCCTGGTGAAGGAAGGAGAGGAATGTGCCTAAACCTCTGAAAAAACCTCTATTCCTCCTCCTGCCCCAGAAGGAGAGCAAATGGCAAATGTCCTGGAGAGGAAGGTGTGGAGTTGTGGCGAGCCAGATGCAAACAGTGAAGTACCACAAAAGCAAAAATAAAAATATTTACATCCTGATGGAGTTATTTGGGTAGTTAAAAGCAGTGGTTTGAAGAGGATTCAGGATGCTGTGTTCCTCTTCAGCCACAGCACTCACTTTCCTTACCTTGGGAGGGAAAAGAGCCCTCAAACCAGGGATGGTCTGCAGAGGATACAGTTCCTCCAGGGACTGCTGGGACATTCAAGGGGATGTTTTCAAAGGCTGCTGCTAACTTGGCATGCACCAGGAGCCTGTGTGTGTGACGCTGTGGGGTAAGTGCTGCGTGGACGCTGTGTTTGAAGGAAGCTGCCCTATTCCTATTCCTCCTGGGGATTTCCTGAGGATATCCACCCGCATGCTGGAGTCCACAGGGACTGTGTGTGTCCTCGTGGACTTGCAGCTAATCCAGGTGTGTCCAGCACATCTCATGCATTCAGGGTGTACAGCCACTCTGGTCATCCCCAGAGCATTTCTGCAGTGGCTCTAGCATTCCCTGGAAGCATGAGCTTGGCTGGCAGCAGGCACAGCAGAGTCAGTGCACCCTGAGGCTCAGCAAATGGGGCTCAGCTTCCCACTACTTCATGCTGTGGAGGAGGGTTTAATCCAGTGAAATGCTGAGCACTTCGAAAGCATGTGAAACTGGGAGTCAGTCAGCCTCGGATGGGTGGAGTGATGGGAATTGCAAATGATTTTGTTTTAACGGAGCCAAAAATTGCTTCCTTTCCTCTTCAAGGTCTGTCAGCCGCTACAAAAAAAAAAAAAAAAAAAAAAAAAAAAAAAGTAAATTCTGAAAAAAGTACAGCTTTAAAAAAGCTCTCTCCCCCCCCCCTTTTATTTGTGTCTCAAAATAGTTTGCCAACATTACAACAAATTAGAAAACACCTTCATTTTCTTTAATTTATTCTTTGTAAAAATTTCCTCTAACTCCTGGTCCTCATTCAGAATCTATTTTTATGGACATCAGGAACCAAGGAACTTGTAGTGATGTTTATACAGAATATGTGAGCATAACCTTCTTGTTGGGAAAGTTATTAGATAAATTTATAAGAAACCAAGGCTGACTGGGAAAACAGTCAGAGTGTTGCTTTTGAATCCAGTATTGATTCATTGAGAATTAAAGTCTGTTCCTGAGTTTAATCCTCCTCTTCTTGCTAGTAAAAATGAGCAGCTGATGTGTGGGTGGCAAGCACAAGAAAATGATGTGGAGCAGAGGCAGCTACGCTGCTGCCATGAGCTGGGACTGAACAGCATTTCCATTAGCAATCCCCAGAAATTCGTGTGTTTATTTTCTAAAGGCTTTAGCTGTGCCTGCGGCTGGGTGTGTGAAAACCCCCTCTGCACAGGAATGTCACTGTAGCAAAGGCTGGCATGTTCTCAGGTCAGAAAAGCAAATGTGCACCTCAAATCCATCTCCCCAGCTGGGGCTAAAATACCGAATTCCATGAGCAGGGTGAGGGGACTGGCTGCCATGCAATGTCAGCAAGAAGGGAGCAGAGGCGTTAATTTAACAGCTCCTCCCTCTCTCAGGATCAGCTTCCAAATCGATGTTGGCTTTCCTGCATATGCATGAGGAAACATGCAGCAAGGCTTCAGAGCTCGCTACCAAACTGCTGCAACCTCAGCATCAGCGGTGGCTGTGGGAGGGTCTGGGCTAGGTGCACCACGGCCCTGGCACTGACCCATTGGGGTCTCTGAGAGCATCTCCTTGGCAGAGGTGGGCCCCTGGGAACAGACATGCTACCCACAGGTCATCCCAAGCACCCGGGCAATTTAGTGTCTGCTGAGAGTTCACTCCCCATCAGGCTAAAAGGTGCCTCTTCCCTGTGAGCTTTCCCTGCTCTCTGGGGATGCTGCTGGATCCCCGCTTTGCTCCCATGCAGGTTGGTGGTCTCTTTCTCTGGGAGGTAGCAGCAACAGAAGCCACATGGTTTCTTGCCCCTGTTTGATATCTTTCTCAGGAGAGATCAGGTAGTTGCTGCTTTTTTCCAGTCCTTGCCTCATTTTTAATGGATTGTGAATGATCCCATTATGCCCTGCTTGACATACTGAAAGGAGCTGTCTCCAGCAGATGCTGAAGGTACATCCTCCAAAGAGAGTCAAGCCAGTCTTAAAAAGCACTTTTAAATGCTCAATATTGGGAGTAACTTTTAAAAAATTTGTTGCCAGGTTTGGGTGGTTGGCCCAGAGCTGTGCAAGGGGGTGAGTCAAGGTGTGTTTTTCTGTGTTTTTCTGGTAGCACCTCCCCAGAAAGCTCCTCTCTGACCTTTCAGATTCAGGGTGTCTGTGTGACCTCACCACGATGCCTGTGACAATCCAGCTTCCTCAGAGCATTTCTTCACCGTTTTGTTCTCAGAATTGTCTGCAGTGTGTTGCCTCCAGGATTAAAGCCGTGGGAAGGGCAGTGGTCAGGGATTCCTCTCTGCAGTCTGCTTTCTAGTACAGCATCGCCGCTGACACCTGCGGTAGCAGCCAGCTGAGGACTAATGGTTTCCTGCATCTACTTTTAGCATTGTCTGCTGCTATTGTTCACTTTTTGGAAAGGTCCAGCAGCTGGGAATCATTTCAGAGAGTCTGCCTTGCCAGATCCGAGGATATGAGTCCCACTTGCCATTGCCAGGCAGCTTTTAATGGCTAGATATAAAAGCTTTTCTCGCCCAAGAGAGCAGTCCCAGATGGTATTTGAGGAAGGCTGGAGATGATAGGCTTAGGCGGCCGCTTGCATGGCCCTTGTGCTCTCTGAGTGCCCGAATCTGCAGGGAGATTTGTTGACACTGGTGGTTCCATCAGAGCTGGAGTCAGCCACGTGGCGCCCGTTCAAGGATGCAGCGTGCGGCTGTATCCCCACGCGGCTCCCAGCGCTGAGCCGAGGAAGCGCTGCCTGGCAGGAGATAACTGCTCCTGAGCCCGCTCCAGCAGCACACAGGGACCAGGAGAGTCTCTTCCTCCTCTTATATTGAATGGTAAAATCAGGCATGCCACTGCTTACACCCAGTATTTGGGAAAGATGCTTAATTGAGAGGTTTTGAAGGAAAATTCCTGAGATTATCCTCCAAGCAGCATTTTTCCAGACCTGTGTTAGTCAGAGCTGAATCAGAGGAGTCGGATCCTCTTGGCCCTCTTGGCTCCCAGCCTTTCCAACCCAAGTGCCAGTTAATACTAACACTGCAATGAACTCGGGCTCAAACACCCTACCTCAGTCACAAAATAAGCAGGATATTCTTTGGACTGTGGCAGATCAGACACTGCGAAAACATCGGAGCCCTGGCACACAGCTGATGCCTCTGAGAATGACATGTCTTCCCAGTGTCTGATTGCTTGTTTTGATCTCTGCTGATGAAGATGGATGGATGCAATCAGGGAAGCTGTCCCCGGTGAGTAAGTGGGGATATAAAACCAGAAGCCATTTTGCACCACCTGATGGTAAGTACTGTGCAGTTCTTGGCTCTAAAGAAAGCAAAGGCTGAGAAATTTCTTGATGTAGTTTCCTACCACTTTGCTGTCAGGTTTGTGTCAGAGGTAAGGTCATGAGCTGGACAGAACAGATGATCCTCTGGGCTTTTAATGGGCCAGAACAAAGACATTCCTTTGCTACCTACTCAGCAATAGGAGAGAAAATGCATGCCATCACTGCCAAGAAACAATTCCCTTCTCTTTATTCTTGTGAACTCTTATATCATCTGAATGTATTTCATGACCAAAACCTCTCCAGTTGGAATCTGGCTTTATGCAGCACTAACACACGATTGTGCCCACGCTCTAAGATTTATCTGCAATGACCATCCTGTGGTACTACCTCTTGTTTAGTTCTTCCTCGATCGTTAAAGCAGAGCCTAATGACTGGGTCTGCAGATCAGGCTGTGTAATAATCACTAATATATCTTGGCATTTTAATGGTGACTGCTGTGCTTCGGGGGTACCTCTAATAATGTTTCTTTAAAAGAGCTCTGGCTTGTCCAAAGTTGATGGTTAATGCTGTTAAAATGTCAGACATGTGCAGCCTGGTTCTGGCACAAATTCCATGGCGACGGCACTGCTCTCTGATAATGTATATCATTCAAAGTTATAGCGTTGCTAAGTGCATTCCTCTCTCCCACTGCTCTGTAACAGCATTTCAGCACCTGATAGACTCTACCAAGCCCTGAGTCTCTGCTCTTTCCAGAGCTCAGGGCTGTCAAATACACTGTACCAAAGCAAACAAACATTTCCCTGACAAAATGTTTCCTGTAAAATCTGGTCCTAATGCTATTTTAAATGCAATCATTGGATTACATGTGTTTGGAACCTATCATTTTACTTTGAGCTGTATCGCTGTATCACCTTTATGAACAGTACAGATGTATTTTGCATGTATACACTGCAAAATGTGCTCCAGACTAAATCCTGGCTCCTTTCATTCTATTTTTCTTTTTTTTTTTTTTTTTTTTAGCTTATATTAACAAGTGACATGAAAAATAACGTGTGTTTTTGCCCTAGAGAAATTGGGGCACCCTGGAATTCTTTTTCAATGCTTTTTGTTTTGTGTTGAACTAAGATGTGTGATCCATACATTTATCCTGTTTCATCAGTGGGATGTGACATGACAGCTACAAATAAATGTCTTCGATATTCCTCAGACACTGGCTTATATGATAAAACCTAAAGACACCAAGGACTACATGTGAATTTTAAACAGTGCCTTATGAATACAGAAGTGGGTGTCCTTGCCTCCCTGTGAATACACATGTCAATAAATTGCCGTGAGCCCGGGGCAGAGCTGCAGAATCAATCACTGGAGACCAGAGAGAATCACATTAATTCTAACTTTGACTTTCATGACACTGCTTGTTTGTTTTTGCTGGGGGTTGGCCACGGAAGAAACAAAAACACCATTAGGTAGACTGGTTTCAAAAGCAGCTTTTGGCTTTGCGAGAAAATTCTGAGCTGGCACACTAAATAGACAGTATTTTCTTAGATCTGAAATCTAAGAAACTGCATGCTTCAGGATGG
Organism: Corvus moneduloides; assembly: GCF_009650955.1. NCBI lineage: Eukaryota > Metazoa > Chordata > Aves > Passeriformes > Corvidae > Corvus > Corvus moneduloides. The sequence continues at coordinate 4,547,535 of NC_045488.1, read as the reverse complement.
AAGTGTGAGCATGGTTTATCTGGGGGTTACACAAAACACCATTGCCAAAAATGCGTGGGTATTTCGGGGGGAGAGAGGTGCCACCGAGAGGTTACTCCGTGAAAATTTGTCACTCTGCAAACGCCTTCTCTGTTGTGTTTCATTACTTTCTAGCACATGTGAATATGCAGCCCTAGAGAGCCCTGACACTGGATGTGTTTATGCCACATTCCTAAGGCGTTTTTGGTTACAGCTGGTGGCTGCTTGCTGAGTGTCTATTTGGATTCCCGAGTGGGTTTATCCTAAACCAAACAAAGGGTGAGGAGCTGCCCATGGCTCCTCGCTCTGTTCAGGCTGGTCCTGAATCAGTGCAAAGGTGTTTTCAGCCATCCAGCTGAATGGGAGTGGAAGTGGTCTGGCATAAAGCAGGATTTAACCTCTTTCTTTTTTTTTTTTTGGTGCAGTGAATGAGCTGGAGAAAAAACAAATAGTGACATTTTCTTGATACTCTTTTTTCACAGCTATCCATACAGAGAATTGAAAATCCTGAAGAATGGCTCTACCTACCTCCAAGTACCTGGCTGGAAGTTTGGGGTTTTTTCTGTTTGTAGTCTCTTCAGTAAGCACAGGTAAGTTTTCTTGCCATGGTTTGTAATGCTATTTTTAATAGGTTTAAATTGACCAGCTTTTCACTCTTGTATAAAAGAGTCAAGGATAGAGTGAAAAAACAGGAGAAAAGCAGTTTTCTGGTGTGCCAATATTCCCAGTCAGGGGCAGCTGGAGTGGCAAAGACTGAAATTTCTGAGCAGGTGAAAGTACCCTCAGCAATCCCTCAGACTCTGCCACATGCTCTTAAACCAAACACAAACCCAACAGACTGCCACAAAGAAATAGCAAAAGAAACCTCAGGTCCTAATAGCTGTGGCTGAGGGAGGTGAAGGCGAGCATTTTCCTGCATTCCTCAAGCCCAGATGTGGAGAGCAAAAAAGCTCTGGGCTGGGACAGCCCTGTCCCTTGGGTTTTGTCTCTTCCAAGCAGCTCTCTTACTGAGCAGTTTTGGGAAGGGGGAAAGGGGAGCTTGATTTACATATTCTATATACAGCCAATTTGGAGGTTTGTATGTGTTTGAAACAAAGACACCATATGTCCTGCCCCAAACACTGCAGCTGCATGAAGCAACCTCCCATTGTCATGCTCAGGCCCCTTTGGTCAAGAAGCAAACATTCAGTTAATTCTTTGTGCTGGGTAGAATTTGCACTTTTATTTAAAAGATGACAATGAAAGTAATAATCAAGCTGTCAAGGTAACTGGACCAGCTGGCAGAAGATGCTCAGCCTGATGGTGTGATTGGCACAGCAGATGCTGGTGATGTGCAAAGCTCCCGGTACAAATTGGGTAATGAAATTGGGAATTTGGGTTCTCTGTTTTTGGTTTGTTGGTTTTTGCTGTTTGTCATCCCAAATACCAGTGTAAATTCCTCTTGATTTCCCCTTAGGCTTCACTGCCTGCCTCTCTGTTTCAAAATAATGAATTTGGGGGCACAAGTCATCTTTCAAGACTGCAGGAAGCTCCTTGCATACTAGCATATTCAAGTAAATGGAAAAATGAACAGGATTTTTGTCCTGCCCAACTCATCTGGTTGCTAAATTATACCTTTACATTTGAATTGATTCTTTTGGTTTTATATCACTTCTAATCATGATAAAATTTTTGTATTATCCTTATTCTCAGGGAAATAACAGCTCTTTTTTTTTTTTTTTAATTGTTGGCAGTGTGTATTGCAGTTATATTTGAACATCTATTTGCAATGCAAGCCCCATTCCCTGTACGAAATATTTATCTTTTCTAGCTTTTATTAATTCTGTGTGTCTTCTGGTAGGAACCCAGAAACACCTCCTTATTTTTCTCAATTACTGTAAATTGGAGAAAGTGCCTCTGACATTACTAGTACAATTCCAGCTGGCACAGAGGTATCAAAATCAGGTCTTGGATGTTTTTTGTATCTGACTTGCTGGCTGGTAGATTATTGCCCCTCTCTGATTTACTTCATGTATGTGGGAAAAGCTTGCAGAGAGACAAGGTCTCTGCAGCCCACATGGAACATCCCTTGCTCACCTTGAAAACTGCTATTTATTGGGGCTCTTAAAGTCTGGAGACTTTAAGGCCATGGCTGGTCCAATTCTATTGTTTTCTTAAGACGTGAAGCTGGTGGAGGAATGTGAGAGGAAACTGAATGCAGATGGACGGATTTTGTTTCTGTTGCTGTGGAATTACAGATATCCTTCAAGTTCCACAGTGGCAGCACAAAACAACTGCCTGTCAACTGCACCAGCACCAGGAAATGTTTCCTTGCATGGATTCACATCATTGTCCTTTCCATTACCTGGAGGCATTAGTATCTGTGGGGCAAAACCCACCCAAGTTTACTACACCAAGGTCCAGAGACATAACCCTGCTGAGATCAAGGTGTTTATCCCATGCTCATTGCCACTGATTTGTGGATTCTGTAGTTTTCTCCATGATGTTTTTGTTTTAAGGGATAAAAATTGGAAAGCTGGTGAGAACTCCCAGCCCTTTCTGAAGGCAAAGGGCTCATTGTTCAAACTTCCACTGACCTCAGCTTCCTAGGATTAGAAAGGGTTCTACCCTCAGAAAATATGCATCACACGTGAGACTCTCACTCACAGTTTTGTTGATTAGAGTACAACATGAGGCTCACATATCAACTGAGGTTGTATCAGGAAAATATTTTATCTTAAATAAATAGTTGCAACATGAGACTCTTGGATGTGGTATGAGAGCTGTTCAGACTAACACGTCATGGCAGCCCATCATCAAATTTGTGTGTGGAAACTGGAGGTGTGTGATCCCAAAGTGAATTAATCCTTATTGCTTCTGCCTGGAAAAGCTCACAAAACCAGACACACTTTCTCTTCTTCTTTCTATCTCCAGTGAAAATATATAATGCAAACGTATTTTAACATCTTTATATTAAACAAAGTGGGTATTTTGGGGGCATTTTTAAAGGTAGCAGTAGTTTTATCCTTTTATCCACACCTTCCCTGGGCTTTGTGTCTCGATGGTATGGACAGAGCTGAACACCACTGCAGGAAGGGCTCAGTTAAAGTCCCTTCTATGTAGTTTTCTAGAAACTGCAATCCCCTTTGCATTGGGTTTTTCCATGCTTCCAGAAAACAGAAAACCAAACAGCTTAAGCTGTTGTTTGTTTTCTTTTGGTCGTGACCCACGTGTACTCTGCTGCACTGAGGTATTGCTGTGTTCCAGGGAGTCAGCCAAGAGGGGGGATGCTGAATGACACTGTAAAGGTGCCCAGGTGCAGAGCTTTCTGTCTCACACCGAACAAACGCTGATTGTCCTCACTCTCCATCTCTACCCAGCAGAAGCAGCTGTCACGTGTCCTGACAGAGATCCCGAGCTAGAAATCTGGAACCCAGGTCACAACAAAGAAAACCGCGTTGAAATCCGCAGTGGCAGGAAGCTGCTTCTCTCTTCTTCTGCCACTGTCCACTCTATCCACATCACTGATGGAGGTAAAATGTGTTGCTGGCAAGGCTGGGTGGCATCTGCTCTCCACTGGGACTGTTTAAATCACTGTGGGTCATGCTGGGAGAGCTTCCTGCTTCTTACTGAGAAGTGGGTGGCTACTGGGCAAACACAGCTTTACCTCAGTTGGGGGCTGGGTGGCAGCTGAGGAGCTGAGGTTCTTTGACCATTGTAACCAGTCCATTTTCTGCCCTGTCTCGAGAATTTACACAAGTAGCTCAGTGTAATCATCAGTTCTACTTCTGCCATTTGCTTCAAAAATATTTTTTTTACTAAACTATTGGCCTGATAACATCTTACTGCAGTAGTTGTGTTACCAGGGCCTCAGGACAGGGCAGATGCTTCTGTGCCCCTTTGTCTCCAGTGACAGGGCCATAGTGTTGCTGGCATGAATAGCTTTTATTCATCTTAACTCTGAATTTCTGTCTCAGTTTTGAATGGGTCCTCTTCCATGCAAATCTTAATTGCATTTTTCGAGAATTTGACTGAATAAAAACCAATGTTTTCAGGATTTGTATTGAGAGCTGTTTTGGGGGTGTATGAACAGAATTTTTCAAAAACTGAGATGAGAACCCAGCACTGGGTTTAGCACAATGACACCACAACCTCTGATGAGCTGCTGTGTGATAAAGCAAATGTCTTAACATTCTCTGTTTAGGAAAACTGGTCATTAAAGACGATGTGCAGCCCATCATTCTGCGTACTAGACATATACTCATTGAAAATGATGGAGAGTTACACATTGGCAGCGAGCTGTGCCCTTACCAAGCCAATGTGGTTATCATCTTATATGGGCGGTACGTATGCACGATGAAATACTCCCTCAGAACCTTCTGGCATCTCTCTTCCACGTCAGGGAATGAAAGTGTTCCTTAAAATTACATGTTCTCAGGTACACTTACCATCAGCGCTCTGTGGAAAGTTCAGTAACTTTTTAAACAATTTAAATGGCCCACAGAAATTGATGCAGGGCTGGGGTTTTTTCTCTCCTACTGGGATATGAACACTGGGATGTTTGGGCATGCCAGAGAATCAGCACGCACCTTCCCACCGCTCAAGCTGATTTTCCAGAATGGGCTTAAAACCTGAGGAGCTCTTTTTGTCTGAAAGTTCTCCTCTCTAAACATCCTTTCTTTCTGTATGGAAGTGGTGAGCCAAAGGATAATATGTTTATGTCTTGCAGATGGGTACAGGATCTCTTAAAATTTCAAGGATGCTAAATTCATATTTAGCAACTGCTAGACCTCTTAGCTCTGGTTTAGGGTCTTGCCTGCCTCCAAGATTCAAAAATGCAGATGTGGCATTCAGTCTGGGCTCCAGGCCTCCTCTGGCCTGGATATAATGAATGTAGCATGTATAAGTTGTGTTCCAGATTGCTCTTGGTCTTCAGTAGCTGCTACTATTCTTTAAAATAACTTATTTTCTGTACAACACGGGAAGCTCCTGATTCTTGGAGTGCCTGAAAGAATTGCACTGTGAATCATGAGACTTCTCGGGTCACAGCAGCACAAGGAGAGAGGCTCCTTGACTCAGATACAAACCCAAACCTGGTTCCTTTCCTCCCTTCCTGCTTTAGAGCGGATGACGGCAGCCAGCCAAACCCTTACTTTGGACAGAAGTATCTTGGAGTGAGTAAAGGTGGCACCCTTGAGATCCACGGAAAGAAAAAGCTGTCCTGGACTTTCTTAAACAAGACTCTTCATCCTGGTGGCATGGAAGAAGGTGGATATTACTTTGAAAGGAGCTGGGGCCACCGAGGTGTCATTGTCCATGTTATTGACCCAAAGACGGGGGCAGTTGTCCATTCAGATCGGTGAGTGACCTTTTGAGTGTCTAGAGGTGAGGATCTTTGGGAACAGGTTGGGGACAGCATCTCAGCAAGCTCAAACCCACACCTTTTAGCATCTTGTTCAAATGGGTGTTCCTGCATGTCTGTACAATTCTTCCTAGACCAGCAATCTCCAACACCACAGAGTGAGCAGCGTTACTACCTTGCAGTCTGTCAGCTAGAGTTGAATCAATTTGGCTTAACACAACACCCTAACACACCTTGCTAGAGAAGTGCTTTTGCAACAGGATGATATTACTGTGAACAGCACAAAAGAGTACTTTCTTTATAGTACTTGCTTTTCAGTTCATAAAGTTGTGGTGATCACTGCAGTAAATGTTTATGGGTGTTTTTATCATTTCAGGTTTGATACCTACAGAGCAAAAGAGGAAAGTATCCGCCTGGCTCAGTATTTGGGCACAGTTGCAAATGGCATGATCCTGTCAGTTGCAGTGAACGATGAAGGATCCAGAAACTTGGATGACTTGGCCAGGAAAGCAATGACCAGACTGGGCAGCAAGCATTTCCTCCACCTTGGGTTTAGGTATGTGCCAGTCCTGCCAGTTCTCCCAGCACAGAGGCTTTATTATGTTCCTGAGATGTCCAAATAGTTCCACTCTTTCAAAGTCACAAAGTTCTTTCACATGGGAAAAAAAAAATTTAAAAAAGAGGGAAACTTCTCAATGTGGAGTTTTAGCAGTTAATTAGATAGTTTCAGATGCACTCAGAGTCTATATTGGGTATTTTTATTAGCAGATTGAGGAATAGCATATGATTCACATTAAAAAAAAGATATTTTTCCAAGATATTGTTCCCACAGGTTGCTTATTCCAACTTATTTTCAAGCCATCCCCCCAAGATTTAAGAAGCATATTTATACACACAAAGAGGATTAGATGGGCTGAGCATTAAGGAGGGTACAATAATTGCTGTGTAGCCCTGGCTGCATCCATACAGACACACATACAGCACATTCCTCAGCCTGTCCAGTACAGGTCTGGGGACTTGCGCAGCACAGAAATTTAGCAAACATGGATTTATGGTGTGGACTGTAAATACTTCTGTGGCCAAAACAGTGTCTGTGTTGGCACACACACTGTTGAGAACACTTGCTATTTACCCAACTGTAGCCATTATATTTTTTGTGTTTATCTGAATTTATGTAGGCTTTTTTTTCTTATTTTGTAGGCTTTTTTTTTATGAGGCACTAAGAGGGTGTCTGCAGAACACACACACACACAATCTGCCTTACAGGGAGAAGTGATTCAACACAGCAGTCTGTGGAAAGAGACATGGGTCAGCTGGGCACACACAGATGGAGCAAGATCTGGGGTAGCTGATGAAGAGGCTGTGTCAAATGTTACAGGGACTCCTGTGCACCAGACAACACATTGCAAAGAATCAACAAGGGGGGAAGGAACGGTCTCCAAAACCAGGGTATCTCCATCAGTGCAATTCTTGCTCTCAAATCTAGACCTCATATTACAGCCCAGTGGCCTGCTGAGGTTTTCTTTTTTTTTCAAATGATGGCATTAGGGAAACAGAACATGATTTTTGAACATTATACTTTTTTTCCCCAGTTGTGCAACAAGAAGGAATTGATGGGTTTCGCATATGTTTATAAAAGTAAATGGCACTTGATTTTTTTAGGCTCCTGTGGTGTTTTAATGCAAGCTTCTCATCACTTTGCCATCAATGTTTTTAATGGAAATACCACAGAAATTCATCCATGGAAGTGTGACTTTCAGAGTTGCTATTGTTTGCAGCCAGAAAGCTAATCCTTGCCATGCTGTTATCTGAAATACCACAAAATTGAATTCCATGAATTACAGAGACACGGATAAATAACGAGGTAGTAATTGGCCAACACTGTCTTCCACCAGCATACTGGTGTGTGGAAAAATATCTGGTGCATTATTTAAAATAACGTACTTTTAGGAGTGTTTTCAGAGTTTAAGTTCATCTGCTCTCAAAAACCACCTTGTCTGGATGGCAGCTGGGACCAGACTTAGAAAGGCAGTTTGATGGCACAGTGGAGCACAGGCAGCTTTAGGTGTATCCAAGCTTTTCCTCTTAAGCAAATTGAACTTCCACTTCGGTGTAACAAGACTTAGACCTAGTGGTTTACGTTTCAGACACAGCTATAACTATGAGAAAGGATGTATGCACTTGACAGGTGCTTTTTGAAATTTCTTTGGAGTATCTTAGAAAAAAATGTTCAGAATGAGAAAATTACACACATTTTACCCTCTGTGGCCAAGGCAGGCTCTGGCTGAGGAGAGCAGATGGATTTTTCTTTCTAACACGCCTGTCACCACTCACAGCCCAGCACTGGGGTTTTCTGGCTGGTCCTGCTGAATCCTGGCTGTCAAACCTTCTCAGCTCCTGATGATGGCTGGGGCTGGCCGTGGCCATCCCTGAGAGGATAAGAGTGTAAGCTCCAGGCTTAGGAAATTTCTATTTCACATTTTGTGAGGTGCCACTTGAGTCAGGCTATTCAGTCGTAGATTGTGTTGGTTTCTGGCTGGGGTGCTGGCAGGGGTTATATGGGCAGGGAACTCCTGTCCATCTCCAGGTGCTCCATATTCAGCCAGATTGTAAAGTTGTGCAACTCCCCCTTGCTGTAGCAGCACCAATGAGCAGTGCTGATTCATTCAGCAATGTTTCTGTGCTCCTGGAATTTCTTTTAATTGCCTATTTGCTGAGTCCAGAACATTAGGAATGAAAGGAAAATCTTGCATTCCTCCTCTATTGTTTTCCTTTTGAAAAGTGTGTTTACTCTTTCAGTGTGAGCCGTTTCTTTTTTTCCCTTTTACTAATAAATGAAGAGAAAGCCTTTTTGCACTTGATGACTTAGTTGTTCTCTTTGGAATTCCGCACAAATACCTCCGGTTTGGCTCTGGACTTACTGGTCACATAATTTCATATAGCCCAAACAGATTGCATGTGCCCTTATGTGTCAGGGTTCAACTACTTTAAAGCTATTTTTAGTGGTAAAATAGCTGGGAGAAACAAGTATTTTAACACATGAAATGGGGCCAAACATTGAGTTGCAGAAGTGAATAACTCCTTATTCTTTAAATCAGTTTTTAATTATTTTTGAGGTATCATAATTCTTTGTCATTTGTTTCAAATTGGTTTACCAAAATAATAATAATAATAATAATAACAACAATAATAATAACAACAATAATAATAATAAATCTATCTAGACTGCTGAGTGACAAAGTGTCCTTCCTGCTCCCATCCCCCCTCTCTCCCTGGATGGAGATCACAGCCCGTCAGTGCCTTTGGCAATTGGCACGCAGGCAAATTTTCCAGCAGGAGCATCTGGCTCGCTGGCAGGCTCCTGAGGCAGTGGTGCTGGCAGCTTCCCCTGTGCCTGGTCAGTGCTGGGGCTGAGGACACACTGCTGGGACAGTGTCCCCTTGAGCAGCCGTGTCCTGTGGGGCCATGGCACGGTGTGGGCTGCACCAGTGCTCACCCAGAGCCTGCCCTGCTGCCCCCAGAGCAGCAAATCCCAGGAAAACCCCAGCCCACAGCAGCTGTGATTTGGGTGTGTTTTAGTGGCTGTCAATGTCTGTATGTGTTTCCTTCTGGAGTCCCAGAGTGGTTTGGAACTTTGCTTACACCAATGTAAGGTGACCTGCAATACTCTTGATGCAATTGAAATGACCAGGTATTTATAACTATATAGAGACATGATCTAAACTCTGTGAGTGTTTGGTAATTCAGGACAGCCTCCCTACCACCCTGAAAGCATATTTTTTATTCTCTTGGTCATTAAGGGCAGATATGGCTGAACTACTTCTACTTTGAAGATAAAAATCCCCCCTGATCCCTACTAATCACCTGATCACCTCCAAGGCTGGGAGGTACTTTAGTCCCTGTCTCCACTGATTTCTCATCCATGTGGTCGTTCTCCAGCGTGGCTGATAGCTATTGAACCTACTTGATCAATAGCCATCAGACGGTAATGAACTGGCTTCTGACATGGGACCAGTTTTGAATAGATAATTCAGAGCCATAAACCTTTACCCTTGTTCAATGTTCAAAAGAAGGAAACTAGATATGAAGAGACTATCTAAGCATTTTTTATTGTCATTTCCTAGCCAGTCTATTAGAAATTCTCATGGGTCATTCCAAAGACTATTGTCATATACAAGGTTTCAGCAGGAGCGAAATTTATTTAAGCAGAAGTGGTTTCTTTTCATATTCTTCAGTGTATACACACAAGATTTATTTTCAGGCTCCCCAAGGAGTTGCCAGTGTCTCTTGGGTTTGTCATACACAAGTTTCTTTAAACACTCATTTTAAAAAGAAATACACTTGTTACAGGCATGTTTTAAGTGGGGATTTGTCTTCAAACTTCCTTCTCTTCTGATATATTTACTGAAGAAATAAAGAGTGTTAAGATAATTTTAATTTTAACTAAGCTGCCTGTGACACTAATCAGACTGTTTTGAATGTGGTGCCTCTGAGAAATTTAAGAACATTGGGCTATAAGAAATATGCCTCTCGTACTTGACATAACGTGATCATCTCTCATTTTCATTTTCCAGGCACCCATGGAGTTTTATTACCATTAAAGGAAATCCCTCCTCTTCTGTTGAGGACCACATAGAATATCAAGGTATTTAATGCACAAAATGCTGTCTTGACTTGATCTCTGAAAGGTACTGGACTTATAGCTGAGATTAATTTGGCCATTGGAGTTTTTACTTCCCACTGCATTGCATCGAAGCTATGAGCAATTTATGGTTTGACACATTTGATTGAATTGCTCTCTCTATGTATTGCTTCTTCCCACTAATGCCTCTGAAGTAGCTGAGGGGGGGATAGCTTAGGTTATCCAAACCTTTAGGTAAAAGGTGAGATCCTGCACCAGTGTAAATCCCTGTAACTTCACTGAGCTCAGACACTGCCTCTCTTGAGACACAAATCTGTGGAACAGACTCAGTTCACACCAGCTGAAAATTTAATCAGTGTATCCTGAATTAGTAGCCTCAAATCCTCCCGTGAAACCATTTTCTTGCAAGCTGAACACTTTAGAGTCTCCATCTTCCGATGACATGAACAACATGGCTTGCTAAGACATTAAATAAAAATAGCAATATATGACAAAAAATTGTGGGCTTTATCCTCTCTGATCTTTGAAGATTTTTCTTCCTGATCATCCATGCAGTTACAAAAGTGTCTGAAGCCTCATTGCAAGATCAGTAAATTTTTGTGGAAGTTGTGCTGGGCTAATTTTGAATAATACAGTCAAAATATGCAAATAAGCTCACAGACCATTACATTTTCAGTTCTTACTCTTATCAATTGCATTCAATGATCTTGCCAGTTGATTTCAATGACTTTACCAAAGTTTGGGCTTTTTTTAACAGGTCACAAAGGGTCAGCTGTGGCCAAAGTATTCAAACTATTCAAAGCTGAGAATGGAGAACATTTTAACGTCTCTTCAACGAGCGAGTGGGTTCAAGGTAAGAGGTCTGTGGGCTATGGCACTTGGTGGTAGACAGCTGGCAAATAGGGTGAATCATCCCTTTTACTGCAATGCTTTCCATTTGGGAAGAGTGGACTTGCTAGCTGCTAATTATGTCGTCACTAACCCAATTAATGAACGTTCACAGATTCTTTCCCCAGTTGTCTCCAGGACCCTCTGAATAACTGGGATCCTTTTTCCTTTTTCATACCACTGGGTATGAAATTCCATCTCCTGCGGTCTCAGAGATCACACACAACCTCTTACTTCTTTTCCCTGCACAGTCATCATGTCCATGTTTCAGACAACGCACAGTAACTGGTGCAACTTGATCTGAGGATCAGAGAAGGCAGCTAAGGCGGCCACAGATCCAAAATCCCTGTCTATTAATAATGCTTACAGTGCACATGCCAATTATGTAGCTTTTAATAACTCTGCTCTCCCTTGGCTGGTTGCACTTCACAGCATCATTAAAAGTGGCTGACAGACTGGCAGGAAGAGGCAGGAATCAGATCATCAGTGAAGGAACTTGTGAATGATATCTGAGATCATATTATGCTTCATGCATTTTTGCTGCACTCATTAAGCTTGACTTTCAAATGACTATTCTTGTTTGCACTTGTCTCCAGATGTAGAATGGACAGAGTGGTTTGAGAAGCCTGACAAAGCGAGATCTAAGGACATGGAGAAGCTGTCTGACTTCAAAGCTGCTCATCCTGATAAAATCTGCAGGCAGCCCATTGACATCCAGGTAGGCAGGTTTACCACTCACCTTAGAGGGGCAAGTCTTCTTTGGACTGACACTGAACCCCCCAAATAATTGTGCTTGTCAGTAATTTTTGCTTCTAAATAAAATACACCAATTATTCTACCACTCTAATACATAACCAACAAGATCTTGTGTACAGCTTCGTGTTGTTCTGAGACAAATTTGATAGAATTGAGCTCCTTTCAGTAAATTCTGGCTCCTGGCATGAAAAGGTGTACAGATGGGGTCATTGGACAGCACAGATGCTATCATGAAATATGTGGTTCCCTGCTGGAAGATTAAAAGGAGCAAGCACATGAAAATTTCAAAGGTTTTAAATGGTCCTGGAATGGACCCTACCTAAAAAATTAATCACAAAATGTAATGAGATAGTACAACTACCAGCTGTAGCAGGTTGTCAAAAATATTGGTGAGCTTTCAGCCATTTCTTGGAGTCAATTGTTTTATTTCTGTGAAAGAATTCTGAATTCTTGAATTCTATTTGGAGCTAAGCATTATATTTATGCCATCAGGCCAGCATGCTGAGGAGCAGTCAGATACCTTTCCACTGCAAAAACCTTTTCAGGACAAAAAGTCCCCAGCAAGAAACAAGGGTATTTTTTTTTTTTGTATACATTCACCGTATATATGTCTACCCGGGAAAAACACTACAGCAGAAGCATTGCCTAGAAAAAGACTATAAAATCCTTCGCATTTGTGTGAGGCTGAGCCTAAGGTTCCTGCATGCTCTGAGCCAGTGGAGTTGTTCTTATTCACAAGAATGTGGCTATTGAAGTAAACGGGAATGCCGACAGTATGAGTGAAAGTTTCCAGGGCTAGATGTTGTAAAGAATCTCTCTTGAACAGAAAGGAAAAAACTGCCCTATAATTTTCTGCCAGGTCTTACCAAATCCACATTCATTTCTGCTTCCATATACGTGTATTAGAAGTGACAACTGTGTTCAAAACAGGGGTCAGATGTTTGTTATGATACATCCCCTTCTAGAACGCGTGTTAAAAGAGAAAGAAGGAAGATATTCTTCTGTCCTAGAAACAAGGCTTTTTTTCCTCTTCTGCAAAATAAGTTACTTTTGGGTCTTTTTTCCCATGTATATTAAAAGCAAGACATTTTTCAGTTTATCCTGCAGATCTTAGGGCAAATCCTCAGGTAGTGTAATCTGGTGCTGCTCACTGCTTTCATAAAGCTACACTGATTTATAGCAGCTGGCCTGCCCCAGCTCTGGTACATGGGAGAAAATTGAAGATCTGATGATAATAACAGAAGCACAGCACAGCCAGGGGCACATTCCTCCAGCTGACAGTGCTAATCCCACACACGGCAGCGGGATGGATGCATTAATAAGGGAAGCCTGCACGAGTGAATCAGGATCAGACCCCTCATTGAAAGATGGTTTTTCTCCTGGTGCCTTGCCAAAATGCCCACGGTATTTGGATTGCCCAATGCCATGCACCACATTTTTGTGAAAGGGTCGAGAGAAATGCAAGCTATAGAGACAGAATGTGAAATTTGACATGACCCTGAGATGTTGCCCCAGCAGGAACACCAGAGAGGTTACATATCTCACTGCTTCTTGGCATGATACAGCCTTTTTTTCTCAAGGCAGCTCTACAGGCTGGTACTTGCCTGTGAGAAAAGGCCATTTCTTGTTTCTTTTGGAACAGACAGCAGTGTTGCAGCAGCCTCGGGGGTTTTTTTGAGAGACTTATCCACGTAATGGAGAAATAAAACCCCCACCCCCTTCCTTCTGCAAGGTTCAGACAGAGCCTAGCCACAAGCAATGGAATGAGTACAGTGCAGAAGCCATGAGTTCATCTGGGTGCAAGCATCCGTGTTCAGTGTTTCCATCTGCCCTCAAACCAGTGGCAAGAGAAAATCTAGGGCACCGAGGCAGATGTCTGTGAAGCTCACAAACTCCTCCCAAAACAGCCCACAGTAGAGACACAGGAGAAAGGCTTGCACCTAAGCAGTAGCTGCATGTGAGCACCAGCTGGGAATGCCGGCTGGAGAGCACAGTCACGGGGGTTCATCATGCAGAGGTTGTGCCATCACCCAAAACAAAGCAAAGGCCTCTTCTGATGGCACAGACGTTTTGGTGAAAGCCCTTCACCTCACAGCAACACCTGCGTTGTATTTCCACCCTCATTCCAGGCAATGACGCTGGATGGAGTGAATTTAACCACGGAGGTTTTCTACAAGAGCGGCCACGATTACCAATTTCTGTGCCACGGCAAGGACCAGACAGGCGAGGGCTGCCGCAACTACAGAGTGAGGTTCCTGTGTGGCAAATCTGGTACGTGCCCCATCTTTGAAAGCCGGAACAGAGAGCAGCAGAAATCCTCCCATGACTGGCTCTTTCTTGGTGTCAGAACAACTTCAGTAATTTCTCCAAGATAAAGCTTTGGCTGGGCTATGGATGCAAACTCAGATAGAACGGCTGAAGATTGATCTCAGGAAAAATTCCTGAGCACTAGCAGAAGAAGCAGGGTGGTTTTTCAAACACCCAGTAAGGCTGTGGGAAATATTTGGCAAGTTCTTTCCTGTAAATTCCTTGTCTTCTGCAAAAACATTTTGGAATGACATAGGATTAGTCAATCAGAACGTGTGACGGCAACAGGGTTTGAAACTAATACTTCATTTTGCAGTTGTTAATTCCAACACCTCTGCCCCTAACCTGCTCATTAGACAGGTCATTAAGATTTTTGGTGCTGGCAGGAAAAGAAGGGTGGAAGACTGTTGTTTTGCTGGAAAAAACAGTCATTAAATTAAAGACCACTAGGCTGCTGTAAACAACAGCATCCAGCGTCCACAAGGGCTGCTGCTAAGTGGGTGTGGTGAGAATGAGCCACTAAGAGCTACGTTTAAATTTATCCTGGGGCTAGTGGAAAATCCACCTGCCTGCAGCTAAAGGAAAACACTTTCCTGTTTTCTTGCTTGCCAAGCCGAAGCCAGTAAAAAACATGTTGGGAAGAGTTAACTTTTTTTTCTTTTTAGCATGAGAAAATCGTAATTTTTGGTGGCTCTCCAAGGCGGGGGTGGGGGGAAGAAAAGAGAAGGAGCAAGCTTTTTCTGATAAGATTGACTGAATTCTCCACCCTTGCATTTTGGCTTTTCAGTGAAACCAAAGCTCACAGTAACCATTGACACCAATGTGAACAGCACGATCCTGAATCTGGTGGATGATGTGAGCTCATGGAAGCCTGGAGACAGGCTGGTGGTGGCGAGCACTGACTACTCCATGTACCAGGCAGAGGAGTTCCAAGTGCTGCCATGCAGAACCTGCAGACCCACCCAGGTCAAGGTAGCAGGTGAGGTGCTACATCTTATCACTCTAGCGTTGCAGTTCACAAATTCTGTCAATTTGCACTGAGGTGATTCCAAAAAGAATTGAAAAATGTTGAAAGACTCCTGAATTTGCTGGCTGGTTGTTAGATGCTTTGGAGATACAGAACTTTTGTGTTTGAAAACCATCTAGCTTGATTTTGGTTCCTTCCTGCCTTCCCTTTTCATAGCTGACTCCATTTTTGTCCCCAAGCATGCTATTGAGTGGGTATATTTACTTGAGAGGAACAGATGCAGGTTATGCATTTGAAATTTTCAAAACCACTACCTAGAAAGCAGATGAGCACAGCTGATGTGAAGAGCGAGCTGGGGCAGGAGCAGACTGTGAGAGACTGTAAAGCTGTGAAGTAATGTCCAGCTGGCTGTTTTCCTCAGTTTTAGTTAACAAGAACTGTAATCTTACATTTTAGAAATACTGTTTTTTGTACTACTGAAGCTACTGTTTCCCATTTACTGTGTCTCCAGAGGGCATTGCTTAGAGGTGATGTTAACCAAACATTTCTGGTGGCCAGTGAGCTGTCCTGAGCCTCTGCACTGGGGAGATGGAGTGGCAGGATGTTGCCACAGTGAGTTTGAGAAGGAGGAATGAGAGCCTTTGCAGAGCCCCAGCATTTTTCTCTTGTGGGCGACCAGCTCAAATGCAAAACAAATTGTTTTTGATTAATAGATTTTGTAGTCCAATGATTGTAGAGTGGCCCCTGGACACCGAGGCCAATTAAGTAGCATAACGGTGATGAAGCACAGACTATTACCAGCATGAGCATAAAACTAAAATCCAGAGTGGGAGATTTAATCTTCCCTTGAGTCTGTGAGGTCGTCTTTCCCTTCTAGAACCTTGTTTTGGCACACTGATAAGCAGAGCATGGAAATAGCACATGAACTGCCCCTTATCTGAATAGATGAGGATTTTTTTGTTTCTGTAATTTACAAAAGCAAACATTGTTTTACAGTGTAGAAGTCTGTAGAAGCTGAAGCTGTATTTCAGTGGCAGCATCTGCCTGGTGGTAAATCATGCATGTGACATTATCTTTGCTTCCACCCTGGCTGTTGCTCTAGGCAGAGGTTTTGTCTGTATTTACAGTAAGTTCTTTCTGAGAAACCATGAGGGCACTTGGAACCTCCAATGCACCAGGGAGCTCTCTCGGTTCTCTGAAATGAGCCACTTCAACATTATCTCTGATGCAACTTTTTCTGGAAGGTACCAATATACTTCCTTTGGCAGCTGCCTCCCCACAGAGCTGCAGCCATTCATTGTTGGAGGTGTGCATCAGGCCAAAAAAAATGTTTTTCACAGTTTGAACGTGTCATAGTCTTATGACTTCAAATGTCTAGTGCTTTCAAAGAAGACACATTTCCAAGCTGAATATTTTTCTTGAGCAACTTTTGAGCTGTTGGACTCAGACTGGTATGATACAAGTCACATCCTGAAGATGGTCTTGGAAGATTGCCAGTAAAAATAAAGATGGAGTAGGAATTTGGGCTTCCCATAATCAAATGGATCTGTGGAATTCATGTAGTTGCATTCACTTTCTGCAACAATGACAGCTAGGTTAGTTTAAGGAAACAAATAATGGGTTAAAAGCAATAAAAAAATTCATGTGAATTTCAAGTAAAGAAGCAGTGGAAACACTTGTTAAAGTAATTGTGCTCCTGGTCTCTGATTGCTGTTTAGGAGAATTAGGACATTCCTTTTATTACCACAAATGACATGAACACCAGGGCCAAAGTGTCTCCTTTCTTATATCCAGGCAACTCTATTGACGTCAATGGGATTTCACTGATTATATAAATCAAGGCAAACTTTAGTCCAGTTATAAAAATCACATCCAACTTTCTTGTAACAAAACCACATTTGCACTAGAAAATAAAATAATCTGCCTGAATCTAAGTTCAGTCTAGATGAAATGAAACCTGGGCAAGGCCGAGATGTCCCCAGTGTTTAGGAGCCAGGAGGTCCCTGAGCTGCTCTGTGCCTGGCCATGGCGTAACTTCATCCACTGCCCTGTGCCATGACATGTAATTAGCCAGAATAAGGATCATTAATGGCCCCTGGTCTTAGCACAGGTGAGCAGCCCTGGCACAGCCTGGCCTTGTGTGCCTGGGCCAGGCTTGTAATTGGGTGCAGAAGAACATTCATCATAAATGTCTGCCTGCCTTTTGCTATGGAGATAGGTGAGATTGCTTTGCTCCTTCTGAGAAAAGCCTTCCACACACACATTTATATACAGGGTCTCAGAGGGATGTCATTTGTAATAAGTGAAAAGGCTTAATTTTCCTAAGAGGTTTAGTTTAGCAGCTGGGAACTCCAAAAGTTTGCCCTTTGAAAGACAAATGATAAAACCATTCCTACCCATGATGCTTTATTTCCCTTTTAATCTTTATTTTTTTTCCTTTCTATTTATTTTTAAAAAGAAACCTAAATGTCAGATCTGAACTACTTAAGAGTCTCTTTGTTATAAAAAAGGCAGAAAACCTCTGCTTTGTGGACAGCCAGTTTGGCGTGGCAGCAACTTGGCATACCAAGGTTTAATATAATTTATGCTCTCATAGTTTAATAATATTTTAATAGACATGGTTTAGCATATTGTGCCAAATAAGTCAAACTCATTAGTTAGCTCATGTCCTATTTATATTTGATACTTCCTGCTGAAACTCATACTTTCTTTACTTGATAGAAATGGGTTGATTAGAGCTTTTCAAAAGAACTTAATGAAGTTAATACTCAATTGCCATCAGGTTTTAGGAGGATTTAGTTATTTAACTATGGAATGGACATCTGCAAATCTCAGTGTAGAAAGTGAGGGAGGACACAGGCTCTGATCTTTTGCACTCCTTTACTGCACTAATGTAAAAACTGTGGCTCCCATGGGTAAGTGTGGTTTGCATGAGGACCCAGATCTGCAGGTCCTGCTCCAGTCAAATGGTCACTCACTTAAATGGAACTTTTCCCCCCACTTGCTTTCTTTGTTTAGCTCTTTTTCTTGCTTGTCATTTTTGTGCCTAGATTATTTTCACTGTGGGAACAGATTAAAACCGTTTGATCTTCCAACTTCACAAGGTTTAGGGAGGGACGACAGTGCAGGGCAAAGGGAGGGAGGAGGGAGGGAGGAAGGAAGGAAGGAAGGGTTGTGTTGTTATGATAGAACTGGATAGTAGGAAAGATCAAGTGTTTTGTCTAGTTCCCCTGGGAAACAAGTCTTATCTGCATCTTGGTTGCTCTGTATGAAGTTTCTACTGATGCTGATAAGTTTCACCATGGAACAGAAATGATGAAATGCTCTTTGTGCTCCTATATGCTCTTGATAAAGGATGAAAAAACTATTCGTGCCTGCCATAATTGCTCCAATTATCCCACATACTGGTGAATCTATGATTACAAGCACACATCTCTTAAATCCTGCTTATTGGGTTGCGAATATTAGAAGAGATAAGGAGTTTACTGTGACCTTGTTCATGCAGAGAACTTTGAATTAAAAGTATAAATACGTAGTTGACTCACAAATTCACAGCCTGTGTTAGCATTCATGTGGTGCTGTAAGGATGGGAGCATTTACTCCACTATCAAAATGAAGATATTTTTAGAGGTTTAGGGTGTTCTGTTTAGAAGCTGGCATCATTTTGGCTGGAACTTGCCAAAAGTTCTTTTTTTAAGGTAACCCTGGTGCTTGAGGAGAACTTGTGAAATGGCCCTTTCTAGCAATCTTTCAGGGCTCCTTCTACCTTTGGGCATTGCCTGGAAGCTGAGCTGACAGAATCATACTCAGGTTTACACACAAGTTCGTAAGGGTAGAGTTTGTGCCTGATTGCTGTATGTCTATTTGCCAGAAACTTAATTTTCCATGTAAAAGTGGATTATTTGTTGATTAAGACATCAGGTTGTACTGTGTGACTCAAGGAGCTGGCCAGCTCACCCAGCCCACGCTGTGTTACAGGCCTGTGGCTTAGGGATGCAACAGCAAAGCCCATCAAGATAATTCAGAATAATGAGGACTTGAAAGATGCCAGTGTGAACATTTGTTTGTTATTAAATGTAAGTGATAGGGGCATTACCACCAGTGATGACAAGTGCTTGGCAAAAATGATAAATCTGTCAGATCTGGGCTGGCATCTGCAATGAGTTGCACTGACTTTAAAGAAGATGCCCTGAAGGATTCCCTGTCACTGGGTCATGTGGGCTGAACAGACAAATTGTGTTTAGCATTTCACTTAAAAACTTGATTAGGAAAGATCAGAAGACCATGAGACACTGGGTCTTATCCCTAGAGAGCCCAAAGGAGAAGAAAAGACCCTTTAGAGAAAAAAAATATTTCAGGAGAATCTCAGCTTCACTTTATCTTCACCAAACCCAGACCTTCCAGTGCCTGTTCCACTTCTCAAAGGGAGATTTAGGAGTTTGGGCCATTTAGAGCCAAGGGATTTAGGAATGCATGAGTGTACCTGGGAGGGTTTTCCAAGAGATCTGTCTAAGTCACCAGAGCTGAGCACATCTGCAGCAGCTTAAATAGTTTTAAAATCCCACCCTTCCCAGGTTTGATAAGGCCCAAGACCCAGGTTTTATGGCTGGGTTCACAAGTGGCAGATTTTCCTGGAGCTTTGTACCATTTGGAGAAATTCTGCTTTGAATTGCTTTGTTGACATAAGCATGCCCTTGACTAGTGGATCATCTATGTTTATTTTAATGCATACTTCCTTTTAATAATTACCTTGTCCTTACCAACAACAGGTGACTTCAATACTCACTGTCTTGAGTAATAAGCAAGGAAATATGCTCGTATTTTGCTGAATCAAGGCTTCCACCAGGCGAGCCCACATATTAAGGAAGTTTTCCCTGTGAATTTACTCTGTGCTGACTGGAGGCACTGGTGTGACACACACAGCAGCAAAGCCCAGGAGCTTTTCCTAGTCCATCTGTCTGCTGTGGGGAGACGTGGTCCGCGTCACTGCGAGGCTGTGCTTGGTTTAGATTATAACATGGCACAAGCCTGGCTTACTGGCAGGGCAGTCTCTATCCATAAGGGATGAAGCAAACCCAAGCCCAAAGGAGGAGAAGGTGAATCAGTGGCCCCAGGGCTTGTTAGTGGTTGGGAAATCACAGCCACTGGCTTTGATGCTGAAGCAGCAACAAATTCCTCCCACTTTCAAAGCACAGCCTTTTTAGTATCAAACCAGTGCCCATTTGCAAACCCCTGGCTGGGGTTCACCCATGGTCAGAGCTCAGGGTCTCAGATATCCTGGCTGCTCTCTGGGAAGGTTCCATGTGCCAGCAGTGAGCAGCAGCCAAACTTGAAACTTTCAGAGTGAGACCCTCCCATCCTTGTGTGAACTCCCTGAACTTGCCACAGAGCAGACTCTTGTGGGTTTTCTTCATGCCCACCACTAAACATGCCCCAGGCATCTCCCTGGCAGTGCCACGTGTCTGTAAATGCCCCTCTCAGTGCTCCTGGTCCCATGGGAAGTGCTGGTGTTGGAGTGCTGGTGTCCAGCAGTCATTTACAGCACACGAGGGCTCCCGTGCCAGGCTCTGTCTCCCACAAGCTTCTTTCAGCCTCGTTGCTTGCAGGGAGCTTGAATTTCTATCTGCCTTGAGAAGTGGTTTGTTTTTCAAAACTCTATTAAAGGAGCTATTATTCAAAATCCGCTTTTACTTTGGAAGGGGATTGCTTTCCGTCTCTCCTTTTATCTCCAAACATGTCAAATCAGCAAAAGCATAGAGTGAAAAACATGCACCCAAGAAGTTATATTTAGAAACTGGTTAGTCCATATTTAACATTCCTGTCAGTGTTTAGCCTGTTTTGCATGTCTGGACTGGTGTTAAATTAAATTAAATACATGCAAGCATGACATTTATTATTCTAGAGCTCAGCACAGGAATAACAAAACTGCCTATCTAATTTCACCACCACAAATCCTGGAGATGTGGCTTCAAATAGGATGTTCTTGTGATTATCTGAAATTCTTCCTGCATTTCAGTAAATCAAGGAGAGGTCAGCTCTGGGGAAAACTGAAAAATAACAGCTTAAAAACAATTCCATAAGGAGAAGCTGTGCTCCTTTACAGACTCACTCAAGGCTCCAGCACAGAGTATCCTGATGTGGAGCCGTGCCACTGCAGTGGCTTTTTTCATGCATGTGAATAAGGGAAGCAAAGCTGCTGGTTTTTGGATGGATTGGGTCTGGTTTTGGCCACACACCTGATGAGGCTCACTGGCTGCAGGCCAACAACATGGGCATGGATAAGCCCAGGACTTTGTAGGGAGACAATAGCAAAAGTGGGTGAGGGGCAAATCTAGGGTCCCTTGCAGCCCCTCATTTCTGAGATGAGCATGCAGCTCTTTGGCAATCACCACTCCCTTAGTTAACAGAGAGTGTTTTTCACAAGATCAGATTATTTTGAAGGCAGAGGTGCCAAGGCAGAAGGCACATGCTGTGGCGTGAGCCCTGTCCCACAACACATCAGTCTCAGAGCAAGGCGGAGCACTCACCCTTCCCAAATCCCAGTGTTACCCCCAAACTGCACTGCTTCTAGCTTCAGAAGGGGGAGTGAATGGTGTTTGCTTATCTTTTTTGTACACTCAAAGCATCATGTTTTGGTGAAAAATAATATTGTTTCAGTGTTCAAAATCCTCCCCTTGACTTGGCACCTCTGCTTAAGCATAAAGTGCTTTGCAGCAATAGCCGGGCTTCAGGCTTGCCATTTGTTTCTACTTAAGGATTTGAATGATTCCATGGAAATTAAATACATGCAAGTGTAGCATTCCTTAAAGTTCAGTGTTTACTTAAAGAGTTTATTACTTATTTTTACTGGAATAATACAGAATGGAGTCAGTAAGATGAACCTTTTCCCTACTGACTTTTCTCTGCAAAAACCTGCGGAAGGAAAGAGGTAATAGGAATACGTTTGAATGAAATTACAACAAAGAGATGGTTTGCTTTCTAGAGATCCCCACTGCCTGGATTTCCCCCTTTTCTGGTCAGGCCAGGGAAAGTTTTCTGTGCTTTTAACCCCTCCATGGAGGAGGGTGTGTGTGGAAGATGTTATGAGTTAACTTGGCTTGGCAAAGGGAGGTGTGGCATGGGGTAGATGGAAGATCCCAGTGACTCTGACTGCACCAGGGCAGGAGGAAGCCTTGGGAGCAAATTGGAGATGTGAGGGTAGATCTAAAAGGAAGAGGTTTGAGAGGACAGGGAGTGGGAGGTTTTACAGCCCACTTGGTGAGGGGCTGTGACTGTCCCAAGCCACAATTCCTGCGAGGCTTTCTGCCCACTCTGCTCCTTGCTCGCATCAACAGCCACGGTGTTAGCAGGATCTGACTGCTGTTCACCTGGGGGTAGTGCTGTAGGGTCTGGGCAGCTCCCAGTGTCTTACTACAGGAAATGCTGTGCTAACCTTGGTGATTAGGCTTCTCAGTAGCTGCATCATCAGGTTTTTTTTGCATCGGATGTTCATACACAGCCATTTGTAATCCAAAGTACGCAGTTCCTTTCCAAGGTAGGAAATGTGTTTTGTCTAACAGACTGTTGGTTTAACTCCCTGGTTAAATGAAGCAACCTAAGACCGAAAATCCCACTTCCTTTGTTGCAAATATCTCACCAAGACCTTGGGTGTCACCCGTGCTCCGGCCTTCCCTCCTCTGAGGTGTCAGCCAACAGTTTGTGCTGACTTGGTTTCTCCTTTCATTACCACACCAACCCCACCACAGGAAGCCCATGGGAGACCAGCAGCACTGGCAGGGTAATCCTGAAAGTGGATCTTGTTCCTTTAGGGAAAGCCACATACCTGCACATGGGCGAGGTGGTCGACGGCGTCGACATGCGGGCGGAAGTGGGGCTGCTGAGCCGCAACATCGTGGTGATGGGCGAGATGGAGCAGCAGTGCTACGAGTACAGCAGCAAGCTGTGCTCCTTCTTTGATTTCGACACCTTTGGGGGACACATCAAGGTAAGGCCAAAGCCCTTTGCTTGCCCCTTCCTCCTTCCAGCCACACCTTCACATACCGAGGAAGCCAAGACGCAGGGAGGGAAAAATTCCTCATCAGCCATTGAGCAAACAACCTCTCCCCACAGAACAGCAGACCCATGCCCCTGCTGCTGCCTGTCCTTCGGCTTTGAAGTGCTTGTCATGCCCCTGCAGACATTGCTCAGCCAATAAGGCTGGTGATCAACACACCTGAGACACAGTCTCCACATCCCAGTCCCAGTTTTCCCTAGATTTTGGTGGTGCTTCGCCCAGGAAGTTTGATTTGAACCCAGCTGGCTGAAACTCGTGGAAAACAATAAATATAAATTGCTCTCCTTCTAAAATTAAGTTAAATGTATCTATGGCAGCAGTGGAGAAATCAAAGAGCGACTCTGGTCTCCTCAGCCACCATGCCCCTCTCTCCCTCACCCTGCAGCCACACACTCCCCTCCACACAGTAAATCTTTCCAGCAGATACAGTGCAACCCTTCCTCTGCCTGTGTTCCCTCTCCTTGCCCTCGACAGACTTTTGTGTTTCTTCACTGATGTTCTTTTGTTCTCCAGATTGGTCTTGATTTTAAGGCCACCCACATTGAAGGTCTAGAACTGAAATACATGGGCCAGCAGACAATGGGGCATTACCCAATTCATTTCCATATGGCTGGAGATGTGGATGAGAAAGGAGGCTACAACCCTCCAACGTATGTGAAGGATACCTCCATCCACAACACCTTCTCCCGCTGCGTCACTGTCCATGGATCCAATGGTTTACTGGTAAGAAGTCCCAGTGCCTGCCTTAGAGATAAAGGCAGCAGCAAAAAATCTTCCTCATAGCATGAATACAGCTTAACTTTTGCAGAATTATGTGTTTTATTGTTAAAACCAATGCCTGACTCTTCCCACTCTGAATGTACATGGAGTATCTCAACCTGCCAGGGTGGCACTGGGGGCTGTGTGTGACTCGGAGCAGACAGAGCATTTGCCTGGGTACTGCAGTGTCTGCAGACCAGCCCATCTCTAATGAGTGGTTGGATCTTTCTATAGACACAGAGCTTGCTATTTAAAGAGGATAATCAGAAGCTTTAAGTGTGCCTCATCTTTCCTGTAATGAAGGTTTGGGTTTGCAATGCCAGTCATAACATTAAGCACTCACAGAGCTGTGATTTGCTAGAGCTGCTCTCCATAACAAGAAATCCTTTAGGATAAATCTCTAGAATGACTGATGATTACCAGACAAGTTACAGCACACCAGAGATGTCAAGAACATGTTCAGAATCTCCCCATATCTAGGGATGCCTTTGTTTTTGAGGTAGGGATTCTGGACCTGTTGTTTGTGAACAGAGAAGGACTTGTGGGTGATGTGATGGTTAGAGGCTGTCTTGGGCATAGAGATCACAAAATTATAGCAGTTTTCTATTCTTGGAGAAGTAAGGAGTGGGGTCAGCAGAACAGCTGCCCTAGGTTTCCAGAGGGCAGACTTTGGCCTGTTTGGGAGCCTGGTTGACAGAGTCCCTTGGGAGGCAGTTCCTGAAGGGCAGAAGAGTCCAGGGGGACTGGATGATCTTCAAGAAGGAAATCTCAAAGGTGCGGGATTTCTCTAGGCAAAGGACTCTCACTCATTCAGTGAAGTGGCAGTGTATTCCAAAAGGAAAAAAGTGTATCCAAGCTCTGAAGAGGAGAATTTGTACTGTCAAGAGCCCTGCTACTATATATAAGAGTTTTAAGTGGAAACACATCATTGGCAGTTGTAACCTGGATGGTCACTGTGCATTAGGAGTTCATACCTCCAGAAGTGCTAGTGTTGAAAGGGAGAGTCCCAGGCATAATTAAAATGCACAGAAGTTGAACAAAAGGCACTAAAATTGCAGTTCCAGAAGCAGAGCAGCTTTTATCTGCTATTTATGAATCTGAGGTTTTGGGTTTGACCTCTGTCCTTCTAAGTTTATGACAAGACCTTGAAAACCTACCAAATGAACGTGGCTTCTCAGTTAAAGAGACATTCTACTGTACAAATTATATAAATCACTCAGGGTCATGTGGCGTCTGCCCAATCTGCAGCTGCCAGTACAGGGGCTTAGTACACAATCAACGTGCAGGGTGGCAGGGCAGCATTGCAGGTTTCATTTGTCCCACTGTGATGGGCTGGCACCAGTGGCACCGTGAGCACATCCTCTGGCTGCACAGAGGCTGCACAGCTGCTGAGGAGCTGCAGCTGCTTCTGGATCTAATGTGAGATCTTCATTCCCTGTTGCCAAACCAAATAACCCAGAGCCTGGCATTTTTCTTATCAGTCGGATGGATGGGTTCATGCAGAGAACTTGGAAATAGTTTTGTCTCTCGTGCTTTCTCTGGGCAACAGCTGTGCCATGGGAGATCCTTGGCACAGGAATCCTTGTGTTTAAGATTTTCCAGCCAAGATGGCATGGTGAAATTTAGACAGGCTGATGTAGCTGATGAAAGCAACTTGATTCTCTTGCTGTTATTAACAACCACAATTCCCTAAATGACCACATTTTGCCTCCATGACGAAGCACTCAAGAGAAATCTTGTAATTTAGGACATTAGTTAGCCAATATAATCCCTGTTGATTTTAGTTTATCAAAATGTGTGAATATAAAATTCTATTTATACTTGTTGTTTTTTTTTTTTTTTTAACCTCATCATTATTGCTGATGGCTGAAAACAAAGCCCCAGTGACTTAAAGAAATCAAATCAAGTTTGTTCAGTTGCATCACAGCAAACGTGCTCCAAACATTGCATCACTTAGTTGTTGTTTCATGGCTCTGATACACATCTGCAGTCAGCAGCTCCATGCCTTGATTCAGCAGGTGATCCCACCACAATCTCCTCATCTGCTTTCTGACCCTAATTTCCTTCCGTTTGTCTTCCTTCTCTGGATACGTTCACAGACACCCACATGGGTCTCTGATGACTCCAGTAGTTGTTATAAACATTTCCCAGCTGCCTATTATCTTTTTACTTGGGCAGCATCACCTGTTCCTACATGCAAGAACACCATTTGTGCAAACAGAGGTGAGCTCTGTCTTTCCCCAGGTAGCATTCATTCCCTCTGACATCACCTGGATCTGAAGTGTACTTAGCTGAGGGAAATTTGCGTTAATGGTGTGCACAAACCAACTTTGAGAATAGCCATAAAAATTCTAGCTGGACTATTAAACCTCAAAATTGCACAGCATTAAGGATGTCCTTAACATTCAGCTGTTGATTTCAGAGTTGCTTCTTGCACCAGTGTTGTAGAGTACCTGTGCAAATGTTTTAGTAAATGGGAGAGGGGCATCAGTTGTTTTTTACTGCCATTAAAGCAGGCTGGTAATTCACATACAGGCTCTCCTGCTTGCTTTGCTGTCACTTTTCTCATATCACTTCAGGGATAATCATAGATGGTGAAAAGTCTAGGAGAAAAGAGTATCCAGTTGTTTCTGATGACAGGTATTTTTCTGTGGCTCTGCAGAGTCTGTTAGAGGTAGCTGTCTCAACATTAGTTCACCTCATTGGTGGGTTATTCTGTTCTTGTCTGTAAATTCATATTAGCTGAAACAAATCTGTAGAAATTAGTTTCTCACCACAAATATTGTTTTAAAGTGCAATAGTTACCCAATGTTTTCTGTACTATATTGGCCAAAAAACCACCTAGTCACACCACTGCAATCCCAGGGATTAAACTTTGCTCTGATTCCCACTCTCTCCTTTGGATCCCAGTGTGCAAGCTAAAATAGAAACAGCCACTGGGGAAGGAAATTAAATGGGGGTCAGTAAATAGTCTGGCAGGATCCAGGGGAGACCTGCACTTCATGGAATAAGAGGTTGTGCTGTCTAACAGCTTCAGTGCTATCTGCTTTTACTAATCCAGCTATACTTCACAGCAGTTGTTTTGCCAGGAAGGGCATTATCTGGCTCTAAATTACTCATGGTTAATGTAAGATTATGGACTATTAGCAAGGTTTTAATCAAAGAAAAAATTAAATGCGTTAGAAAAGTGATTTTGGAACAAGCATCTCATTTGCTATCCAAGCATTTCAGTAGTGGGCTTGTGCATGAAAACACACACAGGAAACAAGTTCAGAGGTGACTGACAGATGGCTTATGGGGAAATAATTAATCAAAGAGAGGGTGATAAATGCCTTAGGGACCAGATTCCTGGCTGATTTCTCCTCGTTGTTCTGTGGGTTTTCAAGGATGAGTTAGGGGAACAATGGGTGTTTGCTGGCTCTGAGCCTCTCTGCCAGTGCACAGGCCTCTCTCACCCTGCTGCTGTCCTCTCTCACTGTTCTGGGAGATGGGATCCCCTGGGATGGCACTCCCCTGCTTTTTCCCAGCTGAGTCTGGTCACTGCAGGTTTCCATGTGCCTGTCCTGGAGCAGGGCTGTGCTGGCTGGAAAGATAAATGGCCAGAATGGCTAACATTTCTCTGGGGAAACTGCTTCCATCATCTAAATGTCCCAACACCATTGCTTGTGTGTCTTTTTGGTATTACTGTCCTGTGAGAGAAAGCTAATAGGATTTGGCAGCAGTTTCTGTGGAATTCTGACATCTCTGTGGTTAAAAGACTTCCTCTACCTGTTGGAAACCTTCTTCTGAAAGTTGCTTCCTCTCCTGAAATGTTCTGTCCTGTAAACCTTTATCAGAACAAGGCTGGGATAGTTCATGCTTCCAAGGGGGGACAGTTTAGTACACGTGTTTTACACTAAATAAAGAAGCCTAAACCTGCAAAATCTATCATTTTATTAGACCAGGGAAGTCAGCAGTAAATTTCAGTGAGGTAGCTTAAAGGAATGCATTTTTCAGGTCGTTTTAGCAGTGTTTAATTTACTGTGATGAGTTGTGCTCAGAGATTTGAGTGTTTACACTGGAGCACAGATGCTACGTAAGGGAAGCCTGTGTGGTTGTAAGCTGGCAATAGATTTGGCAAGCAAAGTGTTTTTTCTCATGTGAAAACATATTTGTAATCATTTCAACACTAATCCTGGGATTTTATTTGAAATTGGTGCTCCTTGCCTTGGGAATGAGGCATTGAGGTGACAAAGATGCTTCAAGCACTTGAATGCCCAGGTGTCTCAGTGACAGTGAGATGAGCAGGTCTTCTGTCCAGGTCAATAGAGTCCTTTGTGCCCAGACAATTCCTGTTTCATCAGAAGCATTTAGAAGAACACATCAGTGGCAGGTTAACCTTCACTAGGGATGTTTCCTGAGTCCAAGGTGATTGATGGATGATGGCTGATGGGAGCAGCAAGGAAAGAGCCCAGGAGATCCAGACCTTCAATGGAGGCCCGAAATAAGTTTCCATATCCCAGATACATCCACTGACAACTGACTTTCTGGACACACTTGCTGTGTGTCTAAGGGCTGTTGCTTCCCACCCAGCCGTATTTTTAGGCTTCAAACTCACATTCCTGGTCTCAGATCTTCCAGTGGTGTGAGGGGTGTGGTTGTGTCCAACCAGCAGTGTCCTGATGTTAACAACATCCAAACCAAAACCAGAGCAGCATTGATTAGCACCAGCTGATTTGTCTCAGGGTCACATAAAGCTTCTGTCAACAACTTGAAAAAAAAAGATCAGGTCAAACTTAAAACAAGCCAGCCTGTCTGGAAAACAACTTTCTGCCTCTCTGATAGCCTGGAAAAATATTTTTTCATCTCAGCTGCATTTTTGAGTTGCATTTTATGTAGCTGCTCATGTAACTCCACATGAAGATGAATGAGCCCGGATGTGATTTGAACATCTAATTCCTCTCTTCATCCCCCACCCTGTGTTTTTTCCAGCCTCATGCTAAGAAAGTCTCTGATTTCACAGGCAAACAAAAGAATGGAATGAGCATTTCCTAGGTGATGACAAATTCTAATTAAGTGTTAGAGTTATTGCTTAGACTATAAGCTCTTAAGGGCTGAGAGGGATCTTGCTCTTGGCTTTGGTTATAGACCCTGAGTTCAAAAGGGTACTGAGGCTCCTATGTGCCATCGCTGCAAAGCTTGTTCTAATTATGCAGTGGCTGAAGCACAAAACCTGAGCACTGACCTTTGTTGTGTGCATGCAGGTGAAGGACGTGGTGGGGTACGATGCTCTGGGCCATTGCTTTTTTACGGAGGATGGACCAGAAGAGCGCAACACGTTTGACCACTGCCTCGGGCTGCTGGTTAAACCCAGCACTCTGCTCCCCTCCGACCGCGACAGCAGGATGTGCAAGCTGATCACAGAGGGAGCTTACCCGGGGTACATCCCTAAGCCCAGGCAGGACTGCAGGTGAGTGGGAGCCTTCCTTTTCTCTTCCTTCTCCTTGCAGCACTTAGCCATAGCAGACACCATTCTGTGTATGTGATTATGTAGTCGTCTGTAGGGGTCTGGGCTGTTTGCCCCAAAGCTGGGGGAGCAGTTTCCTTGGGGTCTTTATCCCTGTGCTGTTCAGATGCCTACGGACCTAGGGTGTACTTTAAATTTTTTGCATAAAGTCCACTGAGGTGGTTCCCACCCAAAATATTGGAGACCTTTCTTTCAAAGTGTGCAGCCCTGCCTTGTGCCTCGTGGAGTCTTGAACCCAGTGGCTCAGCAAAAAGTTGCTGAGTTCAGAATGGGCTGTGTTCTTACATTCGTGCTTATTTCAGCTGGCAGCTGATTTTGAAAAGATTTCAGTATCATCCATTTTGTCCTCAGAATAAACTGCAGTTTTGTTCAAACAAAGGTATTTTTAACTCTTTAGTTTGGCAAGGGAAAGAGAGGGATTCATGCAAGGCTGTTTTTCACATCTGTATTATAAAATACACCTAATGTCCCCATTCTTAAAATAAGAGTTAATCAGCCATTGTGCTCATTTTCCACTGATAATTCATTTAATAGTCATAGGGACATGTTTTGTGTGTCATTTTGAAGACTGTTACATGAATGAGTGTTTTCTGATGGAAAGGTGTTTTGGTACTCTGATCTGCCCTGTCTTCCTTTATAAAAGAATTCAAGGTCTGATCAGTAAAACAGCTTGTTTTGCACTGGGCTCGTCCAGCCTGGAAGTGCACGGGTACACCAACACTAGTGCCAGTGCAGGGACAGGGGATGAGCACCAGCTGTGGCTCCATCAGCTTGGGAGAGACAGGCAGGGAGTTGCTGCTAGGAATGAAAACAATAGGATTGTGCCAAATGACACCATAACCTGCCCAATCCATGTGGCTCTGAGGAATGGGATTAGGCTGGAAGACAGGTCACTGTGGAGATACACTGTCCTTGCCCTTGCCTACGCAGCAGGAGGTGGTCTATAAATAATCCAAATTTGTTTATTTCTAGGCCAGTCCCACGCCCAAGATAGTAAAATTTTGCTATGTTTTCATGATAAAGTCAGACAAACGGAAATGCATCAGCAAAATCTGTTGGCCTAAAGCCGCTGCGAAGTCCCTCATGGCAAGATTAAAATAAGGGTCCCATAGATTCATATGCTGCAGAAGGGCATATCTCACCCAGCAAATTTAGGGGTCAGTCTGCTGGCTGAGTGCTGCTTGCTTCCCTTGCCTGTTGGTTAATGAATGCTGTATGTCACAGGATGGACAGTGATGGATTGATCTGTCCTCCTTGATGGGAATCTTTCAATTAAGAGTCTTTTATGTGCATTAGACAAATGAAATGCTTTTGTCCCAAAAGAAATGTGCAGGAGGGTGGGAGCAAATAAAGTTAATGAATCACAGCAGCTCTTGGGAAAGGCACTGGGGTACACTTGGAAAGCCCTTAAGAGGCAATTCATTGGGTCCCTTGATTAAACAAGTCTCTAATGAACCTGAGGGCTTATGTGGGGGCAAAGTTCTTTTCTGTGACTTGTGCAACAACATATTTACCTTATCATAAAACATGACTGACATCTGACAGCTTCATAGCAGGCTTGGAATTGCAGTCGAAATTCCTCATTTAATACTTGGTGTTTTAAAAGATAAGGCCATATTCTCTGTCAAACCACAGAGGACACAAGGTATGAGAAAATAAAGAAAAAACACATTCCTTTTGCCCCTAGGCAGGACCCCTTATCTGGGGAGGTACCGGCCCTGCCCGTGCTGGGGCAGTTGATGGTGACTCTGGTGTGTGCTCAGAAGTGTCATTTTCACGTTATTCTTTGTTTTCCTGACCTGCAGTGCCGTATCCACCTTCTGGATAGCCAACCCACACAACAACCTTATAAACTGTGCAGCTGCTGGATCTGAAGTGAGTGCACAAGTTTCTTACTTGGTAACAGCTCAGGCCAGCGACAGCCCTGCAAGGCTGAGGGAGGCTCTCACTGGGATAAAACCTGCTTTTGTGACACAGATATCTTTGAAGCTTCTTGATCGAGACATGCATTAATGTGGCTGGTGCCACCAATAAAAATAATGTTTTCCCTTTCATTCCACACTTCTTGTCACTTGCCATTTCTAGAGCTGGATTTAACAAAATTTCACAGTGTGCAGCCTGAATAAATTAAATAAATGTGACTGTGGAGACACAGAGAAGCCTTTGGCAATGATATTGTTGATTGCAGTACAATAATGGTGCTCTGAAATTTCAGGCAGCCCTAATGCTAATTCCACAGGCATTTTTGGTCACATCAGGAGCCCTTATTGTCCTGACAAGACATAAAAACAAGATAACCAAGCCTAAACCAGAGAGATGTGGTCTTTCCAAAGCTTCCAAATCTCGAGTACCTAGATTAGGACTCCTTGATAAATCTTTAGGTAACTAAATAAAAATTATTTGATTTTTAAGTTTCAAAAGTCTCACTTATGCTTCAATATGGATGCCAAAACTTAACCTAAGGCACCCTGAAGATCAGAAGGGTGAATGTCAGTGTTCATGTGCATTAAACTCTTTGCTGCAGAGCGTTACATGGGTCAAAAGCTGTGATTTCCCCTGAAATCTTCTGGCTTACGCCTTGTGGCTTTGCTGAGCTCTCCTGGGGCTAGTGCAGACCAGCGAAGTCTCAGATGTCCCTTCTCTCTCTCAGGAAACAGGCTTTTGGTTTGTCCTGCACCACGTGCCGACAGGCCCCTCGGCAGGCATGTATTCCCCCGGCTACTCCGAGCACATGCCGATGGGGACGTTCTCCAACAACCGCGCGCATTCCAACTACCGGGTGAGTCTGCGCGCAACGGGAACGCTGCCCTCGGAACAATCACCCTCCCCTCGCTCCAGCTCCCGGGGCCTGCAAGCTGTCAGTGCCTGTGCCTTCTGTTTCTCTCAGAGCTCCTGCACGCTTGTTTGGGTCTGCAGATAAGGCAGCTCGCGGGCTGGCGTGGGAGCGCTCGGAGCCCACCAGCACCGGCTCCGCTTTGCCTCTTGGGCATCCAGAGCGGCTCTCCCCTCTGCTCAGGCTGCTTCCCTGCCTCTGTGCTCCCAAAATACTGCCTCCAGGAGCATCTGTTGGCAGCTTGTCTAATTATACACCTGCCCTGCCAACGCTGGCAATTAACTGAACAGCTTCTAGAGGGATAAATACGGCCGCTGTGTCTAATCGCCTTCTCTGCGTATTTGCTCCCTTGGCGTGCCATGGTGTGGGGCTGTGTGTTGCTCAGGGCTTTAGACTGCAGCAGAGGGTTCATGTGTATGGGAATACATGCAATTATGAGAAAAGTGCAGCTTTTGAAATGTGCCACAAGTTTGGGGGGTATATGCAGGTCTGGATAGTCCTGGCAGCCCTCTGTTTCAGATGCTATTAACAGAAGCTGTTCTTAGCATCATGTGAGTGACTTTGGCTTAGAACAATTGGAGGTAGAGTCTGGAGATGGAAAGAGCTGTAAAATTTATAAATATACTGAGATAATTGCATTTGTTTCCCTTTAGGCTGGAATGATCATCGATAATGGCGTTAAAACCACCCCAGCCTCTGCCAAGGACAAAAGACCTATCCTGACGCTGATTTCTGGGAGGTAAAGTGTTTTGCATGGTTTGGTTTGGAAAAGACTTCTCTAAAACACTGACTGAAAGCTATGATATTGCCCCAAGGAAGCTCACAATAATCATTGCAATGCCTTTGGGGTGGCTCTTTTTGAGGAAAGGTCTTCACTTAGATACATTTTGCCATTTCTAACTTCATCTCTCCATTCTCCTTTATAAGGGACCCTCAACACCCACACCCCTCTGGAGTCATGCTTGTTCTTTAGCTCTGAGCTGAGCTGGTGTCGATGTTACATCTGCTCTAGGGTGTTCCATTGACTTTTGAATTTTTTAGATAAGCAAGAAAATTCACTGCCTGGTCAGCAGTCCCTCTGGGCAGAACCTCCTGCAAGAGTTTCTTAGGAATAAGAAATTAATATTTCTTGGGAATGCTATTGCTTTTGTTCATTCTTTTAGAACCCACTTGAACAGGAAGGGCTTATGGCATAGGCTCACACTTTGATTTCAGATTTCGGTCTAGTTCCAGGTCTGACCCTGCAATAATATTCACAATTAAACATGCAGAGCAATCCTTTCTTTCTGCTGCTGTGCACAGCCCCTGTGTGGTGTAATGGAGTAATTTAGAAATACTGGAAACCTCTCTATAGACTGTATCATATCAGCAGACCTACTGCTGGTGGCTGGTGGTCTGGTGGCTTCTGAGAATTCCCACTCTTTTCCCCAGAGGTGGCCCCAGAGGAGGCTGATGAAAGGACTGCACTTGCACCCTTCTATCTCATTAGAGGTTGAGTCTGGCTCTTAACTTAGTTACCAACCCCCAGACATGTAAAAGGACTTAAATATTCTCAAATTTCATAGTTTTCTTTCCTGACAGACCAATTGCCTCCAGTTGCACCCTAACCTACATTCCCCCACGAATGCGTTTCTTGACAGAAGAAACCATGTAAGGAAGAGAAACCTTCTGAAAGCCTCTGCTCAGCAGGGGAGAATGACAACTTTATCCTTTTCTCCTTCCCATCTCTGGTGTGTGGGTTACCCAGACTACTGTAGTCATGCACTGGGCAAGCATGACAGGGGTGAGATCAGTCTTCCTCCCCAGGGGAGCCCAGCCAGGAGCTCAGATATCAGTTATCCACACCACCCCGGTGCCCTGGCTAGCAGCTGGTGCTAACAAGATGTTCAAAAGTGAATGTTATTTACATTATTTTAATGTTCACTTAATTTAATTGATTAATTCAATGGTAAAAGTAGCTGCTAAAAAAATAACTTAAGAGCAGCCTGCTCTTGGGAGCCTGATGCTGCTTTTCCATGCACACGTGCCTTGGGGAACTGCCTGCTGCCGCAGGCGCAGTTAGTGGTTACAAAAGGCAATTTCTCCCTTGCCATACAAGGGCAGGAATGGCCCCTGGAAGCCAAACAATTCATAATGAAGTCATGGTTGTGCTCAGGGATTACCCACCAGCATAGGCTGCAGCTCAGGTTATTTATTCCATTTTCCACTTTTCACCTGTCAAGACTGAGCCGCTGAATAAATGACTAAAGTTGGGCTGGCTGCGGCAAACTGTGAGCTGGGATGGACAGTGACAGAGTTGGAGAGATTATTCTGCCTTCAGTTAGAGCATGAAATGTCCAAGTCAAATTCTGGACCCTGTAGTGTTCCTCCAGTTATCATGGATGTGAATGAAATTGGAATCCATCTCAAGATATCTGTACTTAACAATGCCTGGGGAATTCACAAGAGCTGATACTAAATCTCTCTCTGAACGTAAATTCACAGTGATGAAACTGCCAAAGCAATATTCATTTACTGGAACCCTATCAGCCTGATGCTCAGTTTTAGATTGATATGATAGCTTATTAAGCAAAGCAAAGTGCTATTGAATATCTGTTAGCAATTTGACAGCTTGGCCTCGCTATCCATTGGTGAGGAATGAATTTTAATCTCTGGACCATCCGTTGCTGGCACAGAGTTGGATACTCATCTGTCAGGTTTTCTAAGCTGTGTAGTGTGATGGAGGATGCTCCTCCAACAGCAGAAAGGAGAGTGGTGCCTTGGGATGGGGTAAATGACAGCCAAGCTCAGCATCACCCTGCTCTGATCCTGTGGCCCAAGCAGTGGCTGTCAGGGAGCAGCTGAGGGCACACATCGCTGCAGTTTCTACTTCTGCTTTTTTTGCTACATCAGGCCAATATTTCATCACACTGAGAACTTCAGGGTTAATAAATCTTGTACGTGTGTCCTGTGTAGTGGGAGTAGTGAAGGACATACTCTCAGCCCCTCTCCAAGATTTTTAAATTTCTTTCCACAGCAAGAAAAATTTGGCAGTGGTACTCATGGCCACAGTATAGCCAGAGTTAGGAGATAAGAATGCTCAAAAGGGAAAACAAAAGGATATTTATCTAAATAATAGGAATGTGCTAAAGGATAGCAGTAAGGGATTAAAAAAAAAAAAAATCACAAACTTTTGGGAGCAATAATAAACTTTCCATGCTTTCAGCAATATATCAGCAATACAATACCGGAAAGGTGAAAGGAAACTTGGAGCAGGTCTTTACAACTGCCTTGCCTGGACCTTCCTTCCCTTGGCAGCTGGGTCTGGCCATCACAGCTTGAGTAGACATGCTACGTGGATGGACTGTGGTCCCAAAGCTGTTCCTGAGTTACCATAAACCAGATGTTTAGCAGGGCCATGCAGCGAGCAAGGCCACCTTCCCTCACCAACCTTTCCTCTCTCCTTCTGCTTGCAGGTACAGCCCACACAAGGACGCTGATCCTTTGAAGCCCAGGGAACCTGCAATAATCGAGCGCTTTATTGCCTACAAGAATCAGGATCACGGGGCCTGGCTGCGAGGTGGAGATGTGTGGCTGGACAACTGCCAGTGAGTTTTGCCTTATTTCAACTCTCAGAGTTCAGCCTGGTGTTTATGGCAAGCATAGCTGTGGTTCAGACTATTTATATCGCTTTGCACCTTTCATATGGCCAAGATTGGAATAAAGGTGAAATGTTAAGCCAGCACAGGCATTATTTTACACAAACAAAACCTGCTTTGTCTGAGCTGAGGATCCCTCAGATTGTTTCTCTGTGTGATGCTGACCAGCATTCAGAAATGGTCACAATACACAGACACAGACACACAGATGCAAAAAACTAAAAAAAAAAACCTGTTTTTTTTAACTTGAAAAATGAGGTGCTTTGCAAAGAAAACAGCGAAATGCACCACCTTTCCTGGCTCAGCCTGGTCACAGATCAGTTTTATGTGGTTCAGTGTTATGCTGAATAAGCAGGTACTGATGAAGCAGACATAAAACTAT
Source organism: Corvus moneduloides (assembly GCF_009650955.1). Lineage (NCBI taxonomy): Eukaryota > Metazoa > Chordata > Aves > Passeriformes > Corvidae > Corvus > Corvus moneduloides. The sequence goes on along the minus strand of NC_045488.1, from coordinate 4,511,445 downwards.
GCATCACAGCAGCACGGGAGAGAGTCTGGGCAAGTGTGTGTTGTGCTCTTTGAAGGCCATTTCCTGTGCTGGCCAGAGCAGATATTTGTTTTGCACTTGAAAACAGATGATCTGCTGCAGTTTCTGTTTCTGAGCCAGGCTTGTGATATCAATCCCAGCGAGGAGGAGAAAAAGGAAAAAGGCCCTTTAGGAGGCATATTGTGATAATCCTGGTGGGAATGGCTGCCATGCTGATATCTGGTGTCCAATTCCCACCCAGAGCTGCCTTACCTTCATGTGACCCAAACCTCTTAAAGCAACCAGTGGGATAAGCTGGCAATAGGGACCTGGTGAGAATGGGTCTGTAGCAGGACAGTCAGAAATGTTTTATTGGGCAATACATTTTGTGTTTCTTATGACTCACAAGTATCCAGCCCGCTCTGTGGCCAGCAAGTGTTGTCCTCACAGATCCCACTCAGGTCACTGGGACATTTGCATTGCTGATGGAGCAAAGGCAGCGTGTGGAGGGTGCTAAAACACCGAGTGCTTTATGAGTTTCCAGCAGCAAATCTCCGAGTGTGTGTGAATTGGAGGAAGCAGCCATCAAACTGTAATTGTCTTTATAGCCAGAGTCATTTCCATTTCTATTGCCACAAAAAGACTTATGTATCCCATTAACGAGGCCAGCGTTAATGTGGCCTGAAGGGAAGCAAGGAGGTGATAGGATGGGAAGGGCTGCCACCTACAGACAGCAGCACAGTGAGGGGATCTGCTCCCAAACCACTGCCAGGATCAGTGACAGACGTGGGAAGTGACTCCGGTGTGAAGACACCATCAAGACTGACTCAAACTATCAATTCTCTGTAGCCTTTCTCTAAGCAGGAGTCATGGAACAACAACTTTGGTTTATCTTATCTTGAAATTTCAACAAAATGGAATGATATTCTAATTTTTGCTTTTATTTTTAATGAGGAAGCTCTGATCTCTGTATTCCTGTTGATGAAAGAGGAGCCAAGCTTCTCTCTTTTTATCTCCTTGCAAAGCTCTTTTATGGAAGCACCTTTTGAAACATGAAGAAAGGGAAGCACAGCGTGTAAGGCAAAGCACCATTAAATAATAAAAGCTAGTTGGAGAGGGAAATAAGCATGATTTTTTTGTCTAACAGAGAAAAGTGTGTGATCATAGACAAAGGGATAAAGCTTTATCAGGCAACTGATAAAGTTTATCATAGTAAACTGTGGCTAATAATCACCATCTTAACCCCAGCTGGAGCAATCAGGTGCGTGTCTGCTGCTTCATGTGATCTGCATACACTGCAAGATGGGCCGAAAGAGATCTTCTAAAACTGAACAGGGAGCAAGTCTGGAAAAACCCAAGTTCCCTCTGAGCCCTTATAGTAATTAATCCCTGCTGTCCTCCACTGGCTTGCTTGTTGTAGTTTGACATGATAAACCAAAGCAAACCCGATCTCTTCTGAAGCATCTCTCTTTTCGTTGCAGGTTTGCTGACAACGGCATTGGCCTGACCTTGGCGAGGTGAGTGTGGCACAGGCTGTGTGGCAGCTGGGCACAGTGGTGGGGCTGGGTGTGAGCAGCCCTTTCACCTCCAGCCCTTTCTTCTTAGTGGTGGGACCTTCCCTCACGATGATGGCTCAAAGCAAGAAATCAAGAACAGCCTGTTTGTTGGTGAGAGTGGAAACCTGGGCACGGAGACAATAGACAATGAGATCTGGGGGCCTGGAGGTCTGGATCGCCGGGGAAGGACCCTGCCCATCGGCCCGTAAGTTGAGCTCAGCACATCAAAGCACTCACTGTTCCTGCTCCCAGCACAAACTCCAGCCCAATGTGGTTTCCTCAGCGCTGCTCAGTTTAATAACCATTCACAGAAAGGAGTTCATTTCATGTCTCCCAATCCCAGAGCCCTCACTGTGCAGCTGCTGCTGGCAGGTACATCCTTGCAGGCTGCCAAGACACATCAAGCTCCTCTTTCCTTCCCCCTCCCCTTTGCAAGAGGATTTGAGAGGACAGCAAGAGGACTCTGTGCTAGCAGGGCACCTCTGTATGTGTGATCAGCAGTGCTGAGCAATGCGACAATCTCCATCAGCTGCCAGGAAGGCTCCTAGAAGCCCCTTCCTAGGCTTGGACTGTGGTCATGGATGTGCTCAGTGCTGCTGTTACAGTTGCTCCTGCAAAGGACTTTGATGCCTTTGTTAAGTAGTTTTGAAATGGCCAGTGAACTTCATGTGTGGCCTCTTCCTAGACCTTAGTCCTACAGATTGGTTTGGAAGTGCAGTGCTTTAGCTTCCTAAAAACACAGTTATCCTAGCAGTAGCCCCACAGTGAGCAAACAGCTCAGCTGATGCTTTTCTGCCATATTGCAGGCCTCAATTTTGCTGTCAGCAGTGATGCTGGGGGCTTATTATAAACCATAGCAATCATGAAAACCCAATCTGCTATGACTCTCCTAACATCCTTTACACACACACACATATATATAGACATACCTCATCTTGGATGTTGTATGCAGAAACTCAGAGCAAATGCACTGGAGCAGGCAGGAATTCTCTAAGGGATCATATGAGGAAGGGATCAAATTTATTTATCATAAGTGAAATTTGAAATGTCTTTTCTTAGCCTCTTAAAGAGCTTAAGCATCTTGATCATTTAATTGGTGTCGTCTTTACCTTGTAGATGCTATCAGAAAAGGCTGATAAAGAATAATTAATCTGCCCCTTCAACTCTTCTTAGCTTTATAGACTGTAGGACCTTTCCTTGTTTTCAAAACCACTTTTTTTATTGCAGTTGATTTGCAATGCTTCTCTCCAAATCCCTTTGAAAGATGTGGTGGGCCTTCTTTTAGCCCAGCAATTACTCAGCCCAAGGAGTCTGCACAGCTCTGCTGAGTTTCGGGTTTCACTGCTGCAGAACTCATTTCTGATGGCAAACACGAATTTATTCATCTTTAGGTCAGTGCTTTGGCATTGCTGTAAGTTCCTTCCCTGGAGGAGCACAGACTAAATAAAGATGATCTGTTCAACACAAGAGAACGTGAGCTGAACTTGCAAGGATAAGAGGACTTCACAGAGCTGAAAAGGAGGGAAATCCCTTCTCTTCCAAAGCAGGAACTTGGGAGGCATCCTATGGGCTGCAAGAAATGAATGCAGCTGAGAAACAAGCGCTGTGGGACTGTGCGTGTCTAGAATACACCTCCTGCTGATGCTAACGTGTCATGACCAAGTCTCTCTGTCTCCTCCAAATGTATTTTAGGGATTTTCCCATCCGGGGCATTCAGTTCTACGACGGACCCATCAACGTCCAGAACTGCACGTTCCGCAAGTTCGCGGCGCTGGACGGGCGGCACACGAGCGCCCTGGCCTTCCGCCTCAACAACGCCTGGCAGAGCTGCCCCAACAACAACGTCACCGGCATCCACTTCGAAGATGTCCCCGTGAGTCACCCTTCCCAGAAAGCCCTTTCAGCCTTGGAAATGGGGTTGTGGGCAAAATGGGGAAAAACGTAAGATCTTGGCGTTTGTCTTTGCCAGAAGTTTAACAACAACAGGAAAAAGGGAATTGGGTGGGTGCGATAGCAAGAAAATGCAATTCTCTGTCAGGTTTGCAGCAAAAGAGGTGCAGGTGTCAGTAAAAATAAAAAACAAACCAAAAATAGTGACAATGGAGTGAATAATTTCCTTTTCTGTACAACTCAGAAACTGAAGAATCAGCCCCCCTTTATTTTCAACAGTGGTATAATATAAAAGCAACAGCAGAAGGAAGTCTGTTCTGAAAGGCCTGACTGACCTAGAAGCAGAAAATACTGATTTTGGGGAACAGCCAGTGAAACTGAGCTGATGCAGGGTAATTCTGCAGCCCTGCACACCAGGGTAATTCCAGACTCCAGTTCTGCAGACGTAAATGAGAGCAAAGTCCAGCCAAAAAGGGTTTGCCAAACTTTGAATTACAGTATGAACCTCTGGGTGCTGGTCTGAACCCATCCTAGGGCCTGTTCTTTTGAGTTATTTTTGTATTTGCCTGCACAAATACATGCTAACTGCTTTGCTGAGGTTCACCTTTAGCAGCTGTTGAATCCAACTGCCAAACACTACAAACAAATAAATAAATAAAGTGGTTGGGCTGAAATTATGTGTGTTGCCTAATTTTCAAAAAAACTAGCAGGCTTGCTCACAGGTCAGGAAAAGTGCTGACTAGGTGCCAAACATGATGGGAAAGGCAAAATTCCCCTAAAAGTGTTGGTTGGTCACTCTCACATTGCACGAGGCAGGCTGGTGACATGATATTTATTTATGCTGGATAAAAATATCAGTCAGAAGTTGCCTGAGCAGCCATTTCCCAGAGGAGGTCGCTGACTATTCCCCACATTGGTGTGACTTCATGTGGCTTTGGAACCTTAGAACTGTGTTAGCCAACAATGAGTGAAGTGGCTCTCGTGAAATCGTCCCGTCTCTTGAACCCTCCTCCAGAATTTTAAAACAAACCTTCCCACTGCCGAGGCTGAAATTCTGGTTATTTTAGCCTTTCCCCCATGGTCAGCAGGGAAATGTGTGTCTGCTCTGCCTGACAAGTCAAACACACCTTTTAAGTCAGAAAACGGTGATTTGAGCCGCTGTAGTGGCCAAAAGCATCCTTTGCTTGTACTCTAAGTGATGGATTCCTTTCTGGAGATGTAAATGTGTTTCACTGCTTTGTTTAGATTACCTCAAGAGTCTTCTTTGGAGAACCTGGCCCCTGGTTCAATGATCTGGATATGGATGGTGACAAAACATCAGTTTTTCATGATGTAGATGGTTCTGTGTCAGAATATCCAGGCTCATACCTGATCAAAGAAGATAACTGGTTGATCAAGCACCCTGACTGCATTGATGTGCCTGACTGGAGAGGTTCCATCTGCAGTGGGCACTTTGCTCAGGTAAGGCTGCTTACCTTGCAGTATCATTATCACTTTGGCTTATTTTAAATTTCTTGGCACTTTAAAGCTGGACCTTTAGAAATGGACTTTCTTTACGGTGCTCAGTGTTTATTTATCAGCATGTCTGCACAGGTGGCTTTGAACATGAGAAATACTGTGGTATATTTTCAGAAACTTTGGCCTTGGCTGCCGACAGCTCCAACAGCTTCTGCCTGAAGCCTCCTGAGAGCTCCATGGCCATTCACAGATTAATATTCATAAATCCATGGGCTGTCAGCTAGTTATTTTTCCCTGATTTATGGAGGGAAGTGTTGCCCACAGTGTTATGGGAAATGTGCTGATCAGTCAAAATTAAACTTCAGCTTTCCTGGTCTTTCATCCCGTGCGTGACCACCAAACCATTCCTCCCACCACAGGAGTGCTGAGTGCCACTGCCATGAGAGCCCTCACTTTCCTCTGCTGAGAGTGCCTGGTTTTGTCTTGGGTGTTGCAACAGTTGGGGTTTTTCTGTGTAGTGCCACTGCAGCCAATTTCTAACCACTGAGCTGGGTTTCAGGCTTCTGAAATCCAGACAGAAGGGTCCTTGTTCAGCACAAGTCAGATGTCTGAGGTAGATACTGTCCTGCTGCTGAGGGCTGCAGGATGCTGTGGAATATCTCAGCCCTGCTGCAGCCTCTGGCACATGCACTTGAACTCAGTGGATGAGGAAATGAGCCTTTTTTTTTTCTGAAAACAGTTTGCTTTGTTGAAACAGAAGCCTAAGGAATTGAACATAAGTTCACAGCACACAAGTCCCTGCCCAGCACGCAGGGCTTGCACCAGCTCACATCTATTGAGTATCTGAACCTTTCGGTGTAGTTCATCAAACCCTTGGTGATCTTTTCTTTTTTTTTTCCATCTAGATATACATCCAAGCCTACAAGCCAGCCAACCTGAAAATGAAAATAATAAAAAATGACTACCACAATCACCCACTCTACTTGGAAGGGGCTTTGAGCAAAAGCACTCATTACCAGCAGTATCAGCCAGTTATAACTCTGAGGAAAGGCTACACCATCCACTGGGACAAGACAGCCCCTGAAGAGCTGGCCATATGGCTCATCAACTTCAACAAGTGAGTGATCTGAGTTCCAGCATTCCAGCCCAGTAATGTAACTGCACATTTTTAATGGGTGAGGTCATCACCTCATGAGCTCTTCCAGAATGAACATTCTTGTTACAGGAAGTCCATTGAGTTCACCATCTTTTCAGGAGACATCTCAGATTCCTGTTTCCTCCCCTGGGAAGCCCTGTAAGATAACACAGTTCATTTTTGGAAGTTCAGAGCTGATTCATTCCTGGTGACATGGAAGTCACAGGTGTAGAAGTCAGGAGCAGATCTGCCCTGCATTGCTTAACTAACCCATGGTTGTTATGTCTAATTTATGTTGATCCATTCTAAACCATGAAAATTTTAACTGGACAGGAAAAAAACTTATTGTGAATTATTTAGTTTGGCTTCCAGCACGCCCGGGAAAATAATAGTTATGTTATAGCTTGTTACATTGCAGGTCTTTGCTATTTTTAGGAATGACTGGATCCAAGTAGGGTTTTGCTATCCTAAAGGGACGACGTTTTCCATTCTCTCAGACATCCACAACCGTCTCTTGAAGAAAACATACAAAACTGGAACTTTCTACAGAACCTCCCAAATGGAGAAATTGGAGCACAGATATCCCACCAAAGGATACTACTACTGGGATGAGGACACTGGGTAAGCTAGCAGGCCTTGCTGATTTGGACAATGCTTTGGGAATGCTGCTGGAATTGTGAGCCACTTGGCTGATGCAGGGATCGCAACAAAACCAGAAAGGTTTTCTGGGAATGTGACCAGTGTTTAATTTTCCTGGGACTCCCATGGCTGCCAGTCATTCACAGCCTCTGCTGCACTGCCAATTACTCTGGGAAATGCTTTGCCAAGTGAATACAAATTAGAAAAGAAAAAAAGAAAGACAAAAGCAAAGTGCAGACCATGAAACTTAACTGAAGACATGCACAGCCCTCGTTGTTTTGAACAGCAACTATTATAAACACCATGAGGGGGATGCACAGGAACTAAGTGTAAAACCTGTTACTTTAAAGGATTAAAATAATGGGAAAGAAAGAAAGACCTAAAACACAATGCATGTATTTCTACATATACGTATCACTATAGAATAGAGCTCCCAGGGTGTTCAGGTGCTATCTGATTTCTCTGTTTTACTTTCCCTGAGCTCCCTAAAGCATTTCTGAGATGAGTGTTCCCTTTTATTTGCATGTGGGATGTTGGGCACTGTAAAACATGGTGCCAAGGGCTGCAATGAAAATTACTGCAAAGCGTAGGAGGGAGTCCACCAAAACTGGGGGTCAGTATTCTTTTGCACAAAAGGTTTGAAGCATGCTGTTTGGTTTTTTCTCCTGCCTGCAGGCTGCTGTTTCTGAAGCTCAAAGCTCAGAATGAGAAGGAGAAATTTGCTTTCTGCTCTGTAAAGGGCTGTGAACGAATAAGAATCAAAGCAGTGATCCCAAAGACAGCTGGTGTCAGCGACTGTGAAGCCACAGCCTATCCCAAGTACATTGAGACACCAATAGTGGAAGTGCCAATGCCGAAGAAGCTCTCTAGTGCACAACTGGTAAAGCAGCTGATTTCTTATCACAGAATCATTGCTCGTGTAAATCTGGCACATATTGTGCCCACAGACATAGAAAAACTTTGGGCCAGGGTCAGTATATGCTGTGCCTGATTTTCTGAAATGGTTCAGGCATGTGAAATAATATGAAACAGATTCTTGCAATGTGCAGAGAGGCACATGAGGCTTGGGTTGAAGCTGGATACTTGGTCTTTTGGGGCTCTGATGTGATGTGCTGTGCTTGAAAGCACAGGGTGAAAACTGATGATCTGGAAGACAAGTCGGTCCAGGGAATGTGACTCTGGAGCCTCCAGCTCCTCCAGGCTGCAAGAACAGCAGTGACAGACAGGGGACTGCATAGCTGAGTTGAATTTTTCTCATTTGTATAATGCACAACACAGTCTCCTGTATCCAGTCTGGTTTGGGGGGGAAAGCAGCAAATCTGTTATTTGGGTTTTTTCACTCACCACCCTTGAAACAGGAATGCACAGCAAAGCCTTGGAGAGCTATGTGTTAGTTCTGCAAAGTAAGAATCACTGCCATTTGGTGGAACAATTTAACTGGTGACAGGATGAGCAGAGAGGTTACCATTGTGCCCAGTTTCATCAGCAATTTAATTTGGCAAGTCAGTGCTTATCAGGTTGCTTCCTTGTTGATTGAATTTCAAGGTTTGAAATGTTTTCATTGAAAATGCAGCATTCAGGTAATGGACATTCTCACTAGAAAATCTGTTTTTTTCGTTTTGCAAACAGAAGACCAAGGACCACCTAATAGAAGTGAAAATAGAAACTTATAAGAAACAGTATTTCCACCTGAAGGATGACTTTGCATACATTGAGGTGAGCAAATCCTCTCAACCACCTTAATGGGGTGCAATTTTAAGATACTTGCTTCATCTTCATAGAAAGCTTCTTTACAAAGTTACCATGGAGAGTCAAATTCAGGTCATTTCTGCTTTGTGTTTTGGGGAAAAAAAAAAAAGAAGAGTCTGTAACTTCTCCTATTAGGCAGGACTGCTGGACCTCAGAGACCTGGAGCTCTGCCCTTTGACGGAAAGAGCAGTCCCATGACTCAAGACTATCAGTGCTTCTTACAGGTGGTTGTTTGCAACTGTGTTACTGTGAGAGATGAAGAATATTTTTGCCCCTGCACAGGTTGATGGTGTCAGGTTTTTCCTCACTGATGAGGGTATCCAGCTGGTTGTGATTGATGGACACCATGGAAAAGTTGTTGATCGAGTAACATTCAAAAACTCCATTCTACAAGGAATCCCAGCACAGATAGAAAATTATGTCAACAACATCAAAGATCAGTGAGTAAATAATCTGTTGTCACTCAGGTGCAATGTACAAAATGCTGCATAACACTCATCTTCTTCCTGGATTTTATCACTCAACATAGGCCAGACACCCAAAAATGTGGTTTTGTGCCTGATGACTCCAAAAGAGCCCAAATGTGAGCAGGACATGCAGGCAGCAGCAGGATGCAAGCTCTTTGATTTAGAGACTGATTGAGCCCCAGATAATTTGCAGAGCTGCATGTGATTAGTAAACTGCAGAGCTACATTTATGTTGTGGGTTATAGACAAACTGCAGACTTAAATTCACAAAGCACAGATCCATACAGATGTGCACAGCTTGCACATTTTTACTGCCTGTATGTCCTCTCAAATTGCAGATAATTCCACTAATAAAATACATTCCTCTTTGCACATTCCCCTGCACAGACCTAAAGGCTGGATTCTTTTATATTTTAAGTATGGGCAGCCAGGAATGCAGAGTTTTGGAAATGGGTGGTAAGTAGCCAAAAAATGTTCCTGCATCCTGGGGGACAATGGCTTCTTCTGCTGGAAGAATTGGAACCACATCAGAAATCCATTAACCAAAGGGGTTGCTCCCACATTAGCCTGTGGAGTGCTCCTGGGCAGTGAATACATTTAAATGTTATTAAATCTGTTTGGATTTGAAATCTGATATGTAACATTTAATGCAAATATGAGTGCTTTGTTGACGAATCATCTGAAATAGCTGTGGGCAGATCAATATTGTTCTGGCATTTGCTCTAGAGACTTGGGGGAAGCTTGAGCAGAGTGCCATGCAGGTGCAGTCAGATGTGTTTCTATTGTCTTAAATAATTCTAGACGTTCCAAAAATCACACCACAGTAGTTACTTCAGGGAAGCATGGTAATTGCTCACTTTTCTTTCATCCAAAAAATGAGAAGTCTTTTCAGAGAGACCATCATCCTGCTTTAGAAAAAACCCAATCTCAATCCAGGCTACATCCAGTCCTGGTCAGGAATAGTGGTACAATATTAATACACTTTTTAAACAGAAGCACACTGAAAGGAAAAGCATCAGGCCAACAGAAGTCTCAGAGAAGTGAATTACTTCAGGATTAACCTGCTAATGAAAGAACAAGAAATCATTTGAGAGTTGCTAAGGGCATCTCAGGGAGAAGATGGGTCTTTCTGAGCAAAGCAGGATGGAACTGCAGGTTGGAAACATTTAAATCATCCTAGAAAACCATGTTTAAAAATAAAAAGTGTGGCTTCTGTCTGCTTTCTAATGTGTTTTGCATGACTGGAAAAATAATCTATGACCAAACTGTTGGAAAGCATTGAAAGCCATTAAAGCTGAAGCTGCTGTAGTTCATGGGTGTCTGAACAGACAGGCAGGAGTTACCAGTGCTCAGGACAAACAAATGAGGAATGTGTTCTGACTCCATCCATTTACTCATCTCTGTTTCCTTCAGCTCCATAGTGCTGGTGACATCTAAAGGAAGATTAATTTCAAGAGGACCATGGACTAAAATACTGGAGAAACTTGGAGCAGGAGAGGGTTTTAGGTTAAAAGGTAACCACTTTTTTAAAAACTCAGTTCTAACCTCCCATGATTCCAGTAAAGGGGCCTTTTTTCTGCTTCTAAACTTTGTCTTGCTTGTTTCTATCAGCATGTGCTCAAACATCCCGGGACCAGTAATTTATTTATTCAGGAAGGTTGTATCCACTGGAGCTCTGGGTAACAACCTCAGTTTGAAACTGTAAATAGAAAAAGAACTCTGGCAGTTGTTCTTAGAAGTAAATAATTCAGGGAGTTTGATTTTCCAGATTAATTTTAACTAGAAACAATTAACTATTATTCCTTTTAATAATAGGAACATTGAGCCTTTTCCCCCACTAAATGCCCTAAACCAGGATTTTTTACTTGTCTGAACTTGTTTTCAGCTGGTTTTCTCTTGAAGCATTCTGATTAGATGGCACAAAACACTGATTTCAGAGCATCACACATTGCATTAGAATGCAGCTCCCCGTGCACATCGCTGCCCTCAGCTCCGTGAGCTTTGGGCATGGTTCCATCTGGGGGTGTGTGTGTTATACTGGCTCTTGTGCACCCACACCCCTCCAGCCATGGGGTGTAGCCACGCACACAGGTGGGCTTCTGCTGCAGTCCTGGCACACTCTGAATGTATTTGCTCCGATTTGCAGAGAAAATGGCTTTTGTCGGCTTCAAAGGCAGCTTCCGCCCCGTCTGGGTGAAGCTGGTCACTAACGAGGAGTCAGCTAAAATCTACCAAGCACTGCCAATTCCTGTGGTGAAGAAAATGAAGTTGTGAGGACACCCTGCTGTGCTTCCTGGCCGCCAGCACTGCCCTGTGGGACGGACGGACGGACGGACGGACTACTGACCGCTCTGCGTGGGCCTCGCCCGCCTGCGCTGCCAGTGTAGCATTTTGTTGTTGTTGTTGCTGTTCGAAAAGAAATCTCACTGTAAGTAGCTAGCGTGGCCACATGTGACAGAAAAGCCTTCCTCTGTGACCAGCGTGTGTTCTGTGCTCGCCAGCTCAGGCTGGCTCAGGCACCGAGGCCGACTCTCGCAGTGCTGAGCAAGGTCTGAGCTGTTTCACCAGGTGCTGGTTTTATCAGCACCCCTGGGACAGACTGACTTTAGTGCTGCCTCTTAAAGGGGAGTTCTTGGTCTGAAGACCATCGAGGATTATTGCTTTTACCAGCCTCTAAGTTGTCTGAAGAATTTTTCTTTTCCATAGTGTAACTAGCTGCTCACATAGACATGGGATGCCAGTTCAAAGACTGGTTGACAATCTGGGGTAGAAAGAGCGTGTTTCAGTGATTACCTGGATGCTGGGAAGCATAACTGGACAGTAAGCATTTCTCCTAAAGCTTCTGTGAGGTTTGATCAAGCTCTTTGGGGTGTATGTTGTACATGCAACCCACGGCACATAGCTGGGGAAGAGATGACAGAAGGAGTGGACAAAACAGGCCAGCAGAGACTGATGAAACCACCTATTTCTGCTTTCTCAGAAAACTGTGTTTTTCATATGGATCAAGGATTTTTAATGGCGGTTGTGCAAATAGGAAATTTCCCTTCAACAAGCAGCTGCAGGCTAGAAGGAGAGCAATGTCAATTAGCACATGTATTTTCTCAGCCTTTCCCATACAGCCTTTCCCTCTGTATAGCAACGTTCGGGATCACTTTATGGTTTCCAGTTAAAGCCATCCCAATTCAAGGCTTCCAATTTTTAAGTAGGAATCCTGGGACTTACCTTATTCAGCATCCAAGAGCGTGAGCTGTCCTCACCTTTCCCGGGACACCAGAGGGAACAGGATCAGACTGCTCTGCTGTGTGTTGCTTTCTGATCCTGTCCTCAAGCTTAAGACATTATGTCTTAGTCCTCCTGTAAGAGTTACATGAGACATGGATGAGGTCTTTCCAGGTGGCTAAAGAACTAAAGTGGGAATCCCAATGCACTAGTTGGATGTCTTGTATCTCCTTTCCCCCTGCTGCAAACCAGTACCTGGGTAATGAAGGCAGACCAGAGTGAATCAGGACTTTACAGGGGCATCTCTTGGAGCTGGGAAATTAAACATTATCTCGTAAAGCACTGAAAGCATTTCTAGCATTCAGAGATATTTCTATCTGTTGCCCAGAAATACCACAAAGGCGTTTCTGGAGGCTGTGGCTGTTCTAAGAAATCTAGGGGCAGGGGGGAAGTGTGAAAGACATCATGACAAGCTTTTCCAGGAATGTCAGCCTTGCCAGTAGGACTCGGGTTTGTTTCCCCACTTTATCTCTGCCTGTCCCCATTGCCAAATTATTCTAATTGCTGATGGCTACTTTGTTTGTGTAATTAAGTTTTTTTCCCCACAGTATCAAAAATGCTACCTTGCAGTGGCAAGGTAGACTGAAAAGCAAGGATTCTGTGTGTCATTCCAAAGGCTGGGCAGATACTGGTTTAGATCAGTTGCTCTGAAAGTCAAAGCAAGCATGAGCAAAATTGAGATAGTACTGTAGGTTACATTCCCCTCAAGCCTCTCCTGGGTTTTGAAACTGGAAATGTTCTTTTCAGACTTACTACATAATTGTTTTGAATTCACTGAATGTCATGTGTATTGTATTAAAAAAAAAAAAGAAGAGCCAAGCTTTCCCTCCCAGCTTCCCAACAAGAGTCTGTTAATGAATGCTCCTTAGGCATTTGTGCCATTTACAGAGTGAATGGGCAACCTTTGTAAAAGGCAAGTAAGGTGGGGTTTTTTTCCCCCCAAATTGTTATGATAGTTTGGGGATTTCACAAATTATTCCAAGAAAGAGTCAGTCTCACTGGTGGTTCAACCATGATCATCCAAAACGTTTATCTGATATCCCGTGATAGCCAAAACAGGGCCAGATCCATGAAGTTAGGGGGTGACAGGAATTCCCTTGGGTCTGTCAGTTTGGGTTGTCTGAACCTTTTCCCTGCCCTGAGCCAGTGCTGTTGATGCCATTGCAGCAGTGTTGGTGGAACACCCTTGCTGCCAGGAGATGCTCCAAAGCAGGAGTATTTCCTTCACAAGCACTCAGCAGATGGTGGGCAGGAAAGCTGGGCTTGGAATGTGCCTGGAGTGGGATTTGGCTTTGTACAAGCCTCAGTGCCGGGCTTGCCCTCTGCAGTACTCCACTGGCCACGGCCATTTCCCCTCTCCTGCTCTCTGCAAGTGTGAAAATTCCCAGGAGCAACCCACCAGGCTGGTCTATCCCCTAGACTGCTTTGTTCAGCTTCTAGCAGCATGCTGCCTCTGTGCTGAAGTGCAGCTTCTGATTTTACTGTTTTGGGACTTCTCAGGGTGAAATCATAAGACTTGGCTCTAGGAAAAACCTTTTCCTTTTCCTTTCCTAAAAAAAATCTCCCCTTATTAAGAGACGAAAACTTCTAAGCAGCTTGTCCTGTCATGCCGAGCTTGTCACATGGGGCCTGTTTTGGAGCTGGGGAGGGTCTCCCACTGTGAATACGGAGCAGGGACTCACTGCAGCCCGAGGGAGAGCAGAGCACCGTGTGCCAGGGAAATGCCCAGGGCTCCTGCCAACCTGCACGGCCTGGAGTCATCAGGGTGTGCTCTGGAGACAGAATGGAGCCTGGTGCCATCGCCAGGCAGCACGAGCTTTGTGCCACAGGATTCCTGTTTAATCTTTGACTGTTCTAGAACCTGCACGTGCACACTGTGGTTGGTGAATTGCCCGAGTGCTTGTCCTCTGCCCACCCTGTAGAGTCCCTGCACAAGGTGCAGTGAGCCTCCCTGGAAGGTCCTGTTACTGCAGATGTTTCCATGTTTGCCTACACAGTTGCCATTGGTGGAGTGGGGGTTTTTTGATTGCATTTTGTTTGTTTGTCTCTTTGTTTGTTTGGATGTTTGGGTTTTATTGCCTCTGTTCAAATGCTTGTTTTACCTGTCGCCGAAACAGCTGGTCCTTTTTCGGAGTTAGATGTTTGTACATTTTCTTATAGACTTTCCAATGAAAAAAGATATATTTTCTATTAATTTATTACAATGGCACTAAGACAACTAAATTGCAGACATATGAAGCATTTTTACTGGAGTTGAGCATTGTCTAGGTTGTTAAGGAGGTCGGCAATGTGTCTTTTCTGATAATCTGCTTTGCACTTGAAAGCTCTCTATGTCCACAGACCGTGGTGGTGCATTGACTGTCGGGTTTACGATGACAAGAGCTCTTGGGACGTTGTTTCCAAAAGATTGTGGCTTACAACTGAAATAACACGTAGTTGTTTGGAGTACACAATGTTTATCAAAATAAATATTCAGTGCAAATTTCTTATTTTTGTCTCCCTGCTTATTTCAAAAGACAAAACCCAAGGGGCCAGGCAGCCCCTGTGTGAGTTTGTTGGCTGGTCCACACAGACCACAGCACATGTCACTGCCTGGTCACAGCTGCAGGATCTGAGAGAGGGAAGGGAAGGAGATGGGAATGGGCAAGGGGATATTACAGCTATGGGAAAGGCCTGTGCTTGGGGCAGGTGGGGCACTATTGGGTGACAGGCCGGGAAACTGGAATGCACCCTGCCTACTTGAGGGGCTCAGGGGGGATGTGAAGAGGGCTCCCCCACACCTCAGTCCTGCCAGCATGCAGGCAGGCATCACTGCTGTGCCACTGCTGCTCTGTGTGTGTGTGTGCACGTGTGTCTGTGTATCTGGGACCAGAGAGGGGGTGAGTGGATGTCTTACCTAAGATTGAAAAGCATAAAACTATAACATAATCTAATATGTTTAATAAAATGTATTTTAATATTTATATTTTATATTATAAAGATAATACCAATTTTTTAAAAGGGTGTTATAGACTAGAATGGAATAGTTTTTCTTGGAAAAGACCTCTAAGGTCATTGAGTCCAACAGTCATAACCAAGCAATCCCAAGTCCACCAATAAAGCCATGTCCAGAAATGCTACATTATAATATATTATGATTTATTTTATATTTATGATATAATAAATATAACAAATAGGTTATAATACAATAAAGTAAATATAATATAATAATATTATAGTAATATAATATATTAATAATATATTAGTATTAAATATTAATAATATATTATATGTTAATATAATTATTAATGATATATTAATATAATATTATATTAATAATATAATACCATATATTATAATATAATATAATATATATTACATATTATTAGATACATTATATATCATTATACACTATATAATATAGAATATATAACATATATTATATATATTACATATTATTATATATTATATATTTATGTAATTTTTTTCCCCATAGTATCAAAAATGCAACCTTGCAGTGGCAAGGTAGACTAAAAAGCAAGGATTCTGTGTGTCATTCCAAAGGCTGGGCAGATACTGGTTTAGATCAGTTGCTCTGAAAGTCAAAGCATATATTTATATATATATTTTTATATATATAATATATAATATATAATATATAACATATAACATATAACATATAACATATAAATTATATATATTATATGCATATATAATATATATAATAATATATAATATCTAATAAAATATATCACATATAATATATAACATATATAAAATATATATTATATGTATATATAATAATATATAATATCTAATAAAATATATAATTATTATATTATATTATAATATAGTACAGTATATATTAAATTAATCCGGACCAGGCCGTTCCCTGGCCGCGCGCGCCCTCCCGTGGCCGCGCCCGGGCTCCGCTCCCGGCAGGGACATTCCTGCTCAGCCGCTCCCGGGCAGCAAGCGCCAAACGGAGCGGTGACAGCTCCTCTCCCACCTACGAGCTGTAGGGATGCTCCGTCCGCTGCTTCACGGAGCTTTGACTCTCCCCCATCCTCTGGCCCGCAGGAAACGCTGTTTGTCCGTGTCCCCCACCGCAGCGCTTTTTATGCAGCCCCCGCAGGCTGTCAGAGCAGCCCGTCCATCACCTCCGCCTGTAGCTGAACCGCCGGGAGGGGTCCCGGCTCTTTCAGCCTGCAAGGGCTGGATGGCGCTGGAAGGGCGATGCCAGCACCTGTGTCAGGGGCTCTTCTGCCACACCGCCTTGGGACCGAAGGATGGGGGAGGGATGTGCACAAACCACCGCTGCAGCCACACCCTTCCTTCTTCTTGCATGGCTTCCTCACGAAACACCTTCAGAAACTCCTCCCTCTGGTGACCCCTGTCCGTGGCACAGAACCCGGCACGTACACTCGCTGTACAACCTTAAAAACAAAGCACCAGGGAGGGCTCCAGCACACTGCAAACAGATCGGTTTGCGATTTCTGAGTGTAAATCTCAGCTGGGGTGTCTCAGCACTGTCAGGACACGGTAAGAGGCCTGTGATAAGGGAATAGTGACAGGACTCAAGAGGAAATTGCTCGGGAGGAAGTCCCCTACACATAAATCTCTCTCTTCCTTTGTCAGAGGGTGTAATGTGAGATCACGATGACATTACCAGCAGCACCATAACCCCATCTCCCCTCCTACTGTGTTAGTGTAGGATGAGTAGTACAGGATAATGATTCTTAAAGCACAGACACCTCACCTGAAAGCAAAGGGCCTGACAGTTGATAGCAACACTTAAGGAAATTAATGCAGCTCATTTGACTTTTATTTCTGCTTTCCTGTAGACCAGCTCCAGTATTCAAGTGGTACAGCTACATCTCTTGAACATGGTCTACTCTGATTTTCTCACCCCAGAAAGCGAGCCTGTCCTGGCTCATCACTACTAACAGAAATAACAACGTGGCTGAAACACATTTCAGGCCTTAGTTGTGTTATCTGAGAGCTGAGCAATATGGCTCTAATGGTGATGTTATGTGGGAACAGAGGTTGGGAGGAGCGGTGTTAAAATGGAAAGTGGTCTGTCCCTCATTAGGTTACACAGCTCATTAGTTCACAACAAACTACCTGGTACCCACATTAAAGGCAAGAAAGTTGTTTTTTCAAAATCTTGTGCTCAACTGCTGTCTTAAATGCCAAAGCATTTGCATGTCTGTGCATCCATTAAGCTTCTGGCAACTCCATCCTGTTATAAGTGCAATTATCTAAAGTCCACACAGTGATTAACATGCTATACAGCACCTGACAGACAGCAGCTGACTATCGGGTTGGCAAGGCACAGGGTATGGCTGTGGATACAACTGGCAGGATGAATAATAAAATACTCATATAAAAGTCCCGTGTAATTTCAAATATGCACTATTTTGGACACTTCTGAAATATTATTTTAGTTGAGGGGATGAAAACTGACTCGTTTCTAATTTTTTTGCAAAAAGAAGTTGAATGAAATGGAGTTGCACTAGGGACAAGTTAAAAAAAACCCCAGGCCTGCAGGCATGAATCTCAGAAACAACAACAATGGCCACATAAATACATCTGTTAAACTTTTTGCTTATTTCTTTATTGACTCAGCAAGTGCTCACCCATGATCTTGTTTCCAATACACCCTTGCACTACAATTATTCCTGTATAATTCAGTCTTCCTCACTACAGAGAAAACTTTATGTAAGTTACAGCAAGATCCAGGTCACTTGATGGTGCTGTTCAATCCTTGCACCTTCCAAGCAAATCCAGGGCCTTGCTGTTCACCTCCTTCCAATGCACAGAGAGCCCTGATGACATTTAACGCTGACACCAATTAAGGGAGCTGAACTGATTTAAATATTAATGATTTAATGAGTGCTCAATGCTCTGGTCAGTGCTTCCCACAGAATTAGTGGGCAGGGTGCCAAAACAGAAGTCCAGCCTCTGTTTTAGACACAACTGATAATTACCTTTAAAAGCAGCAGATGTTACAAGCAGTAAAGATGGGCCCACAGTTTTTTTGGAGGTATCAATAAATTACCTAAGGAAAAAAAAAACGTTTTGGTTATAAACTTCATGAATTAGAGCATTCCAGTCTCTCTTCTGTAAAAAAAAAAAACAAGGGTGTCTTCTGTCCCACAGCAAGAAAGACACAGCAATTCTGGAGTAAGAAAGAAAAAAAGGTTCTGTTTCTGAGAAGTTGAAGCCTTTGCCAACAAGATGGGGAAGAGGCTGAAGCTCCTTTAACTGTTCCATTTTCCCCTCCCAACATACCAATGTGTATAAGATAATAATAATAAAAAAATACATAACACCAATTTAAAAACCATCATTAGTTAACTTAAACGATGGTTAACAGATCTGGTTTTCCTATCACAGAAACAATTGATATAATGCCACTGACAACTCAGCCAGTACCAACACTGCTCTGTTAAGTAGCAGCACACGGGGAAGGAACAAAGCATTTCCCAGCTGCCCCTGGCTAAGGTCTGGCACTGTGCAATGCCTGATTGTTGTGTGTTACAGCAGCTTTTTAAATGCTAATCAAAAACTGCTCTGCACAGAGCTCTTCTGCACCAGAGCCACGGTGTGGCCAAACCCTTCCACCACCTGACTACTACAGGAGAAAAAATACCATCGTCCAAAAATCCTAGTGGAGTGATTTTCCTTCTTGGATCTGAGCAGTTCTAGCATTCCTGGCAATTTTATCCTACCTGAATTCAGTGGGGTTTGTCCTGTTAAAAGGGTACAGCATAAACACAAAACAGTGATATTCAACAGTGATAGAAGTAGAAAATGGTGATGTTCACAAATAGTTCATTTTATCCCAGAATAAGAATTATCAAATAGAAGGGTATCAATGGACCTAGTAGCATGGCAATCTTAATAAAGAAAAACATGACAGTACCAATGAATAAGGCATTTTAAACACAGAGGCATGCTCTCTATTCAGGCACAGGTTCTTTGAATTTCTATAAATATCTGATGCAATTAAAAGTAAAAACCTCTGGAAAAAGCAGTGTTACTCCTTGAATAAAAAAGGAAATGAGCCACAGATAAAAGAATGGAAATAATTTCTAAGCCTTACCATAAACCCATTGAGAACAGTGGCCAAATATCAGATAAAAATAGGTTGTTCCTTATCTTTACGAAATGGTGCTTTAATTTATGATTTCATTTTTGGGACAAAATTGCAAGAGTTCAGGAACAGTGACAGGAAAGTAGATTCTCTTGGAAGTCAAGGCTGACCTGATTGTTCAGAGAAATGCTTTCACCACTCTAAGTTAAGATCAGAAATCCTGTTGTAGTTTGTGTCAGAACAGTTTAAAGGAAAACCCCAAATCAACAAAAGCCTGAATACTTTTTCCAATATTTTATTACATAAAAAGTTGATTGTCCATTGGAAATTTTTCACAAAGTGCAACCACGTCCTGTGTAGTATCACTGACAAACTGTTTTTTCTGAGTAGGACAGCTGGGTTAAAAATTTAACAGTAGCTCAGAAAAGTTAGTTATAGCACTAGAACAGAGAAACCACTATGCTGAGAGGAGAAAGGCAGCAGATGTTTTGTTGTCATGAAAACAGACGATTTTCCACGTACCTCTGTATAGAACTGAAAAAAAAAAGGAAATAGTAAGAGCTATAATTACCACCCTACTTGCTGAAATTAGTTTTAAAGGAGGTATCTGAATGTCCTGTATGTGGAGCCAAAACCTGTTACTGAAAGCCTGATAAGCCTCCAATGGAGAATCCATCTTCCGAGGTGCTCATGGAACATTAGTGACCTTAGGTAATTTTTGAGGATACTTACTTTGATATATACACATATTTATGTGTGTGATAGGGTTTGGGCTTCTTAAATCATCACCAGCCATTTGGTTATGTAGCACTGTCCCAGGACAAGTGCAACTGTCTCCAAGACTTTATCAGTTTTAAAAGGCAATTCAGGTTATTCTTGAGTAATGAACTGTGACAGCAGAGAAAGACTGGCTGGGGTAAAGCAGCTCCTGCCAGACTGCCACATTACACTGACTGGTATATTTCACCATTTGTTGAGTGTAAAGCATGAAAAAGGGAGAAGAGAAATGAAAGACAATAAAAGAAACCTACGTGAAAGCAGCATTTTTTGTTTTATGTCAAAAAACAACTGCCAAGTCATTACACAGATTAAAAACCTAAAAAGAAACAAACAAAAACCCCAAACACTTTGAAATTTGACATGGCAAAAGCCATATGTACACCTGACACGGCCAACTGACTCAGAAACAACCAAACAAATAAAAACCTGGTCAGTTGGCCGGTGAATTTCAACAAAACTCCTTTTAACTACAAAGGGGAAAGACCCAACCTACTGTAAATGTAGATTTATGAATGACTGATGTAGCTATACTCGAAAGCTGGGCTATAGCTATAATGCAGTAATTGTTTCTCCAACAGTCTCAAACCCAATTTGATCAAAAAAGAAATAATAACATTAGGAGAAGTACAAAACTGCACTTCCATGTGTTTCTCATCAAAATCTGAATTGTGATCTCTATACCGTAACTTCAGAAAGCAAAAACTCATTAATATTTCATTTTTGTAGTTTCATCTGACCTCTGTTCTTCCCTTGAGATGAGAAGCAATATTATTTACAAAGGGTGGTGCAAACCCAGAATATGTGACCAAATGATCAATTAGTTACGGACAAGAACTGGACTGCACATCTCAACTATCCAAATATCTACTGAGACTCTTCTCAACTCCACTGCACATCTGGATTAGTAGTAGAGCATAAAAAGTAATAGTTAATCCTGAAGAAACAAATTTTAATTTTCCACTCAAAACAGGTACAGGCCTGTTTAACGAAGTGCAGCTTTCTTTAATCCTAAATTCATACAAATATAATTAAAATTAAACAGAATGAATCAACTGGAACCTTCACAAACAAAATATAGTCCTTAAATACAGAAACCAAAGATGAATTAGTCTGCCTCTTGAATACATAACCAAATGCAGATCTATTTAAAAGGTTTTACTACTCTGCAAAACAGTACGTTTAGTGACATCTTTTATTTTAGAACAAGGACTCAGTCACAGTTTCATATTTTTGATACTGAAGTATTCCACAAGATCAACCATTATGGTTCAATTAGGAACTTTTATCCAAAACACTTGGATTTTAGCACCTTAAAGAAAAAGTAACACCTTACTAGTGTTGAATGAAGACAGTTGATACTGTGCTCATCCTCTGCAAAATGATGTGGACCACGCTACTTGGTGCCTTTAGTCCCTAACTGGTAGTAAGGCAGAAGGGAAACAATTCTAAGCAAAGCATTTGACTAAATACAATCTGAATAATCATAAAACCTCCCCAATTATACAAAGTATTGGCTCCCATACATCCAACTTCATAGCATTTGGATCAAGTGATCATTTACAATCAACCACGTCAGTCAGGAATCTGTACCAAGAAAGAAAACCCCACCAAAATCTGGTTATTAAGCATCAGTGATATGTCTAACTCAAAGTTTAACTCTGTGCTGTAACTGGTGCTTTTTCAAATACTTAAACAAACGATTAAATCAGTAAACCAAATTAACTTCAGAGTTAAAGCTATTTCTTCCAGCTCACTGCCTGGGTAACTGGGACATCACTGCCTGGGACACACAGAACATCTGCTTCCATAGGCACGGTCCTTTAGCAGCAGGAGCAACCTGAATGCCCTGGACTCCTCTTTTCACCCTGACACTGCTCATGCAGGTGCTATAATTCCATTCCCTTCTGAAGGACACAGAGTGTCCTTCCCATACAGATCTGGAGTGCATTAGCAGAGTTCCTACCTAGCTTCCATCACGCTCCTAAGCACTTCCACAGATTTACTGGGACACAACGGGTTGAGTTTATTTTAAAGAAACAGGCAGTCTAACCAAACATGTCCTAAACCCTGTAATTTCAGGCATCTCTGGCCACTATTCTTTGCAACTTTGGGCAATTTTGTGCCAACTGTGTCTATCAAACCATCTTCCAAGAGAATCTTTTCACACTGCACTTGGCTCTCTGACAGCAGCTGTGAATCCATGATTTGCACACCCAAGATGGACACAGCTACTACAGATGAATATCAGAGTATTGAGACCGTAATTCTTCTTTTCCACTAAAGTTTGTGAAGTTAGACACACAGGTTTGTATGCTAGTTTTAAACAACAACAAAAGCATAAAAAAATTGCGAACTAAAGCAGTCAATTGCTGGCATGAAGCGTTACCTTTCCTGTAACTAAACAAATGGCCAACAGCAATGAGTAAACTGGTGAATTTCAACACAAATTCAAGCCTCAGTAGTCTCTGTTTCCGTCCTCCCCACCCCCAGAAAGCCCAGGACCTATCAGGAGATTCCCTTCAAGGAGCAGCAGAGCAGGATTCAGTCTGGGTGCCGTGGCTGTCATAGCTCCTCTCGCTGGCTGGTTGCTCGGTTGTCCTCTTTGACGCCGTTAGATTTCTTCTCTGCATCTTTTTTCTTCTTTGATTTTTCAGGTTTTGTTTTGTTTTTCACTTTCTCATTTCCATCTGCTCCTTTGCCAGGATAAACCTGACCTTCCAGAGTAACATCTGCACACCTTTCCTGATTTACCAGGAAGTCTTTGATCTCCCAGGCGTAGCCACCATCCCGCAGCATAAAGATGGCCCGATTGGAGCCAACAATAAACCTAGAGGAAAAATCCACATTTTTTTCAGTTAACTCTGTGCTTTTCAAACACTCCAGCATTTGCTCAGAGAGCCTCCATGACTGAGGCATATGTTTAAAAGCAAGAAGTTGGTCTTGTTGTTGCCTGGGAATGGGGACAAGAGAACAATCTTCTAGGACATTTAAGAATAAAATGTATGAAGTATATAAATAAATAACCAATGAAGTAAGAACGAGGAAACAAATTTAGAACTAATTTGGCACTACATAAAATCCACTAACGAACATTAAATTTGCTTTATACATTTACTGCAACCCTTCTCAGCCTCAATACAAGAGTGCAACATTCCTCTGTTTCAAAATTATGCTCTCTCTCAGCGAGAAAGAGCCACATTTTTTAGCAGGGGAACAAAAAACCTTTTGTGGTGAGAAGTCTTCAGAGTGTGATGTTTTCCATCAAGCATATAAAGGCACACTAGTGCAGCTAGAACTGATAAACAGCTGAACCACAGTGAGATAAAAAGAATCTGGGCTATACATACATACATGGTGCATAAACACTGAAGAGGTTTCTGCACCACACCACAAGTTTTGTCACAACTGACACAGAAACAGAGAAATAGTAATGGATGATGGAGGTGGGGAATAGCAGAGGATGAACAGTTGAAAAGGTTTTCAGGAAGAAAGGGCTCTGCAAAGCCAAGAACTTTATCCTCGAGCACAACAGCTCACCTTTGCACGTCGTAGTTTGCGTTGAAGAGACTGCCCTGCCACAAGCTGGTGATTTCCTCTGTCTCCTTTTCTGTGGGATTTCCCGACACTGTGACAAACATCATCAAAGTCTTCCCCTTCTTTGTCAGTTTCAGGATGCTTTCAGGTTTGCCTGGATCTATTTTTGAGAAATCTATTGGTGCTGGAGGCCTCTTGTGTTCAGGGAGATCTCCCTCTTCAATGTCATCATCTTTCTGTTTTGAAAAGGACACGAAAGCTTTAAACTCAGCTGTTTCTCAAATTTTTTTTTTTAAATTTCTCTTTGTTTAGAGAATAACTGTGCTTTGATAAAATATTTTTTAGCTGAATGATGGAGATTGTGAAACCAAAAGAAATAGTGACCATTATTTCAAGATACTTCACCAAGAGTGCTCTTTCCATTTATAACCCTCCCCTCAAAATGATGCACATTTTCATACTGACAGGTGGAATCTCATTTTATCACATACCGAGAAGTATTTCAGCCTTAAGGCTAATTCAATACAATTCCACCTAGGAAACTCATAAAATAATACTTTTACTTTCTTCACAGTTTCACAAAAATTTATTATGTATGCGAGATGAAATGGGAAAGTTGCAATAAAAAGCTTCATACACACATATATTAAAAAAACATTCATCTGATCTTGCTTTCAGAGGTCAAAACTCACTTCTGGGAATCATGTGATTGCTTGAGAATTTAAGTTTCCTTACTTTGTGTCTTTAAACAATGTAACCCACAAGAATTCAGATTTTCAATGCTTATGCCATAGAAAGACTTTGATTAAAGGTTTCATGTCTTTTCTAATGCACAGATGCAGCTCAGTCTGACAACATAATCACCCAGAGAAAATCACTCCTACAAAAAAGAAAAAAAAAAACCCTCTTGAAGCCTCTGCTGAGGCTGACAGCCATTTAAATATTTGGAAAGGCACAATTCAAACTGCTGCCCCTTAAAACAGCTTACAAGTGTGAGGTGAATATGGTGACAACTTACATTAAGCCAGAACCTGATTTCTGAAACAGTGTTTGTATCATAGAATTAAAAAGTAAGAAACAGAACAAAAAACCCCAGAAGTCTTATACTGGCATCCACCCAAGCACTACTGAATGAGCAGAATTAAGGCAGAAATTTTAGGTGCTGTCGTGACTTCAAAAGGCATCACTCCACTAAGAACATGAACTGTAGCAGTACACAGTGTCCTTCAGAGGCCTCAAAGATCAGGAGCAGAGCTCGATTTCCAGAGCTCAGAGTGCATTACCCTCACATCTCTGCACATGCTTGCTTATACACAAACCCAGCAGCATCCTCCTACAACACCCACGGAGCATCCCATGCCCCTCAAAGGCTATGGTTTCACACAGGTGACCCATGTTCTTTCCCCATCTCATTCCTGCAGTTTGTTGTCTTTCTGACAAGAGTTTAAAGTTCAGAGACCACAGAACAAAAGCTGTCAGAGCCTTAGATTTCATCCTTTCTTTCCTTACTGATTATGTTTGTTTCAAAATTGTTTCAATTTTGCAAGTCTGAAACATGCTTTCAAGTAATTCAGACGCCTTGAAATTTTTGAAATGAGTGAACTGGGAGGGAAGGAGAGCCCAAGGAAAGTCCCTGCCCTCACCAAGTGGGAACATTACTTAGAGGAAGCTGGAGAATGCTCAAATTGGTAAAGCACAGTGAAAATACAAAATCTTATGCGACTGAATGAAAAACGTTCTCCAGAATTAAAAGCAAATTGAACCTGAATTTAATCTGGATTGACTAGAGCAGAGCCAGTTTATTTCAGAGTTTTGAAAGAGAAAGGCAAAAATAAACACTTCCAAATACTCTGTATGAAATATAGACACTGACTTTGGATTTAGTGGCAACACAAGCTACTAACATGTATTACCTATTTTTCCCTTGACTATTTAACGAAATGCTCCTGAAGTTGTACTCTTACATTCTGAACGGGAGTATTACCAGAAGATGCCAAGAGCTCCCCTACAGGGCATTTCTTTTCTTGATCCTGTACAAACTATCATGCAGCAGTGTTTAAAGCTATCTAAAAGGCAAAAAGCTGAAGGAAAAGTGTAAGCTTTTGCTTTGAAAAGTCAAGCAGACTCACTCACTTAAACAGTAACATGAGGTTCCAGAGGGAAAGCATTACATAGACACAGGAAAAACTACATATTCCTTCCCTTGCTCCTCCCTTCAGCTCCCATTCTCAGAAATTTCTCATAAATTTCCCACATTTTGATTTTTAAAAACATTAGTAACATATGCCACTTAATTCCTTTGCCTGTTCAATGATCAGTCAAGCCTGGAAACCCCTGAGCTTGTAACACTAAACTATTTAAAGCACTTGACAAAGAGACCTCCAGCCCAGAATCTCAGTTCTGTGTCCAAGCTCCCCAGGACTCGAGGCTTCTGGAGAGCCCCTTTCCATGAAGAAAATCCTCTGGTGGCTTCCTCCAAGCTCTAGCTGTGCAACTGAAGTACCTCTGCCTCTTTTCCCCGTTGCCCATCCTTGTTTTCCACCAAATCACTCTCCCGGAGTGTGTGTGCAGTCATGCACACGGTGCAAGGGGCAGCACGAGATCCTGGCTGGAGCCACAGACTTAGCCTTGCCAGGCTTTTGGCTGAACCCAAGCATGTCAAAGCCACCATCCTCCAATGGTTTTAGACTAATTGCCATGGAAATAAAAAATACTGGGAAATTGAAATCACTTGAAAGCAATGACATTTGATTCTGTACAGATCTATGCCCTGTGCTCCTCATTCCCGAGCGTAATTTCTGCTCTTACCCAAATTCACAGTGGCCTCTTTGTTTCTCATCCCACTCCATCAAGTACACTCACGCCCTTTCTTCTCCACTCTCCAGCCACCACCCCCTCAAGCCTTTCATATTCCCTATATGTGTCCTGACTCCCACCAGGCAAAATGCCCTACAGCTGACCATCCCAGAGACCAAACTACCCCTGATTGTTGAGCCCTTCCTCAGCCCCTGTTCTGCTCTGTGTGCCTCTCCTCAGGGACACCACCAGCCCGAGCAGTGACTCCCCAGCTGCTCTGCCACATCTGCACACAACTGCATTTGTGTAGCACACCGCGACCTGACCGGGATCACGGACCTGCTCCAGCTGAAAAGAAAAAACCCTGAACAGCCTCCTGACCCACCCACCAGGGCTGGGGCAGAATATACAGCCAAGAGTTACAATAGCATTAACTTGAGTCTCCCTTTCAGCCATCTCATTAAAAAGAAATGCTCACCTTCTAAGATTTTTTTTCCTACAAGGCCACATTTGGTTTAAGCTGGGCAATACTAGGCCTTGATTTTTTAGCAGCTGGGCCTACTGGGTCCTTGACTGACACCACTAACAGAAAAGTGAACTTTGAACTTTTTACTAATTCTTATTTAAAATTTTAACTCTGTTTTCTAAGAATGTCCCTTCCTAAAGGGATATATGCGGTAACAATCCATAGGATGAACAAGTCCGTAATCTGCCAAACAGGACCAAGGCAGGCATCCGTATTTCTCATTACTTTATCTATAACTCAAATATAAAACACACTTCTCCACCTTGACGTACTGCTGCAACTGGTGTTATATGAAACAGAAGCTTTCTCTCTATTGTTTCCTTCAGGGTTTTTTGCAAAATATTCCAGGGAAAAACCTCACGGGAAAGAGTAAATGACAGTGAGGAATGCTCTGGCATTTATCAGAAGATGATGGAACACAACTTAGTGAAAAGAACCTAACAGCGGCATGACACCCACATGGAGAAGAGAGTGATGGGAAACCGCCAAGGAAAGTTAAGGCAGCGGGCTGATAAGGATGAAGGCGACGAGAGAGAGCTGGAATTAGAAGTTGTTACTATGAGAGAAGATAGGAAAGAAACACCAAACCAAAACAACAACGTATCTACTTCGTAAGCGTGAAATAAATATTCCTCCTAGGTATCCACCCCTCGGTCACAAAATGTTTATCTCTCAATACTTCGAAAAAAAGACCTTTCAGCCAGACGAGGCTGCTGGCAGGCACCGAGCGCCCGGCTGGGTGCTGCAAAGGCGGGACAGGGGCAGCCAGGCAGGGCAGGCTGAGGGCCGCTCACGCCGACTTTGAAACCCACACACACGGACACAGAGCCTCAGAGGAAGAAACCCAGCACCGGCCACCCTCCACCGGGCTCGGGGATCCCTCCCGTCCGGTCCCGGCCAGGCCTGGGGATCCCCGCCTTCCCGGGACCGGGCAGAGCGGCCGCTGCCCCGCGGAGCTGCCCCAGCCCGGCCTGGCCCTGCCGCCCTCGGCAGCCGCGGCGTTCCCTCCGCGTGGTGCGGGCGGACCCCGCGGCCCCGACCCCTCCTGCACCTCCCACTGCTCCAGCAGCCGGGCCATGTCCGCGTCGTTGTAGTCCCGAATGTCCTTCTTCTTGGGCGGCCCGTCCCGCCGCTTCCCCTCGGTGCCGCCGGCCGCGGCCGTCACGCTCAGACACAGCGCCAGGGCCAGCAGCGCCCAGCCCGCGGCCGCCGCCATCTTCTGCCGCTCACGGGAAGGCGGCCCCGGCCGCCTCATGGGCGGGAGCAGCGCCGCCGGCCCGGGAGGCGGAGCTGGGCGGGCAGAGAGACGGGGCGGATCGGGAGGCGGAGCTGGAAGGGCGGAGGGACGGGGCGGATCGGGAGGCGGAGCTGGAAGGGCGGAGGGACGGGGCGGATCGGGAGGCGGAGCTGGAAGGGCAGAGGGATGGGGCGGATCGGGAGGCGGAGCTGGAAGGATAGCGGGGCGGGAAGGGCCGGGAGGCGGAGCTGGGAGGGCAGAGGGACGGGGCGGGCCGGGAGGCGGAGCTGGAAGGGCGGAGGGACGGGGCGGGGCGGACGGGGCGGGGCGGGCCGGGCGCGGCCCTGCTGACGGGCATTGCCGGGCATTGCCGCCTCCCCGGGTGCCGCTGTCCCCGCACGAAGCCCCGCTCCAGGCGCTGCAGCCCCGGTGCGGTCCTGTAGGGCCCGGGCAGGGAGTGAACGCTGGGCACTGAGAGGTGAAAACGAGTAAATAAATGATGGCGCAGCGCCTGGGATCTAAACTATGTGGTTGCTTCTTGTTGCTTATTTTTAAAGGCAGGATGAAAAGTATCCGGGTTTGCTAATCCGTGTGATGGGAACTGGGCCCATTCCATGAGTCTTCTGATTTTGACTACTGTCTCAGCAACATTAGGTTTCTAAAAGAAAACTGTTAAAATTATTGCTGCTTGTTACTAAAACAACTCCAGAACATCTGACCACCACAAAAAACATGAAAGAGATGGGTTTTTATTTGTACAGGCTGTTTTCCCATTATCTAAACCAATGTACATGCATGGATGTCTGCACAGCCTTATCTCACTTCAGTCTTCATTTTTTCCTCATGGTAGTGTTTTAATTACAAATAGCACAATCTTCCCTTCTACCTTTCACCTTGGATTCCAATAAGTTTAAACTTGGGAATTCAAGGAAGCATCACTGTTACTGCTCCTGGTAGATATTAATTGCAGTCAGGCTGAGTACTGAACAGGCTGCTTTTTCATTCCAGCATTGAAAGGAAGACCAGGTTCAGAGCAGAGGAACTAATGCTGTTGAGAGAATTCTCCAACTCCAATTCTGTCACTGTATCACAGAATCCTGTAATCATAGAACGGTTTGGGTTGCAGGGGACTTTAAAGACCATTTAGTTCCAACCCCAGCTGGTCCAGTTCTGACTCTGCAATGAACCGGGAGCCCACTGCCTTTATGGGCAAGGTGTGCAAATACAAAACAAAAGTAGACATGAGGCAGGGGCGTGGGTTTGGGGAGGCTCTCCAAAGCCTGGACGAACTCTTGAAGTGATCAGACACTGCAGGGCCACGTAGCTGGTGAACACCAGGGAGACACGGCACACGAAGCAGCAGCTTGCCAAGCACACATACCGTGAGAAACAGCAGAGGAGGATGTGGGATCCAAGATTTCAGCACCCCCATAAACAACCAGCCTCCATGCGTTTTATAACATTTCAGACACGCTCCCAGTGCCTGAGGAACAGGAAGCAGCCCAGAGCTACTTGTGGAGCTTGTTAAATGTACATAACAGAAACAGGGTTTAGACAAGTACCTCTCACAGAGCTGTCCAATACCAGAGTCACTAATGAGCACATTTGCTTGGTGATTTCTCATTAAATATAATGAATATCAGGTATACTATATCAGATTGCCATGATTAATGAGGTTTTACTAAAATAGGTTTCTGCTAACTTTTGTTATTACTGGATTGTGCATACATTCACTGGAAAAAAAAATAAAGATTCTATCTTGGAATGCTGGACTTGCAGCATAAAATATTTTCACTGAATTTCCACTAAGAAATATTTTCTTCAGTTCTGTTTTTTCTTGCTAGGACAAACCAAGTCAACTTACTTTCTTTAATATCTGACACTATGTTCAGATACAGATCTCAAAAGTAACCCTTTGGTAGGTGAACAAGTTGTTCAGTATACCCAGCACTGCACCAAACAACACTATACATTTCTTTGTCGTGCCAATTAAAGCTTTAATTTGAAAAGGAGGTAGTTTTCATGCTGGGGTCTGACTTTGCAACAACCTCTGTTCAGGCAAAATTCTGTGTCTGGGAAGACTTGTTCAAGTCTGCTGCTTGCGGGGTCAGCTGTAGGACAAACACCTGTTCAGCCCCTGTTCTCTGCTGTTCCTCTTTCCCATGCAAGAAACAAACACAAGGCAGCACATACCACTGACAGGGGCACATTAAATTGCATTTTCTTTTTATTGGAGCACATTGTGTTGTGATCAGAGCATCTATTGAATCATGCCAATATGCTTTTTATAGCTTAAGCGTTGTCACATTTCTCCATCGTTTCTATAGTCGTAGCAGCTAACACTATTACGATTGCAGTACAGATTGTATCTGATAATAGATGGCTACTTTCATTGTAGATTGCAAGAGTAAGGTGTTAAATGTTTTACCTTGTAGCTAAAAGTCCCATCTAGTCATGCCAGGGAAGGTCAAAGCTGTGACTGTCATTTTTGCTTCTGCAACACTCCAGTTTTATTAGTAGTACCTTTAATTATAAAGTTATACCTTATCAGAAAGCCAAAACTACCTTCCCTTGTAAACTGTTTTCACTATTGAGTAGGGCTGGGTCAAGCTGTAATATGAGAGGATTCAGGATGTTCTGAATTTCTGTAAATGAACTTTGAGATTCTTTTTTTTTTTTTTTTCCATTTTTGGAGCTATATTTGTGCAAAATGCATTTCCCATACCAGTCTTTCATCTTTCTTACGAGTTGGGAGAAGAATGTGAATTTTTAACTGCCAAAAGCTCTCTCAAGTCTTTGCTGGTGGTGGAGTTCTGTATGCAATTTTCTATTTTAAAGTGGATTCCTATTTGTCACATTTTACTTTTCTTTGCAAATACAGTACAGTAGAGTCTTAAATCTTGTTCCTTGACATTTCTTGGAATGAAACCTTAGAAAGAACAAAGAACTTGACTTCATTAAGGCCATGCCTGCCTTCTTGGAAGGACAATTAAGACAGAAGATCAGCCCTAAGTGTGCAGAAGGGGGAATGAATATACAAAGGCTACCTGCTCTCAGCACTCACTGAGTCTGGTGGAATCAATTCATTTCAAGAACTCTACTGACACAAAAGGATGTTTAATAGAGGCCCAGATGAATTAAGTGTTGTGCAAGGCAGCCTTGCAGTGGTAATTTTGGGTATCAAAAATGATTGAGATCTGACTCTTACACAACCTGACAGGCACTAGAACTGCTTTTGCACCTACTGGCTTAGAGCAGGACCAGGACAATATTGTTTTAAACAGTACAGGAGACTTGCTGAGTAAGAGACCCAGAAAAATCAAGCAAGTTTTGAGATGTCCCAGCATCCAGCAAATTCTTCCCTGTTTAAAAGCATTGTCACACATTTTACAGAATGCCAGGATATTAGGAGTTATTTGCAGTGAAACATTCAAAATTATTGTTTTCATAGGTCAAATTATCTCAAGCACCTTAAATGTTCCTCTGCAGAGAGAAGCTAATGCCCGAGCTCTCATGCACAGAGAGTGCCTGTGTTAATCCAACCCTCTGAATTTACTCACAGGCAGAATAAAACTTGAAGAGTCAGACCTGAACATGTTATCTTTAAAAACAACAAGAACATGTCTAAATCCCAAGAAAAAAAGCAGCGTAGCAAGCAGAATATGATGTCATCTAGAGCACGAATATTTGAATGATTCAGAATAATTTTAGTCCTCAATTTAATTTCATGCATAAAACAAGCACACTTACTTGCCATCGATTAAGAGAATGCAAATTTCTGTTCCAGAGCTAGTCAGACCTTGAATTCCTGGATCCAGTTTGAAAAATTAAGTCTTTAATTCAAATTTTTCCCAGATTAGAGATTAACTATTGTGATTTGGACAAGAAATTCTGATTCAGGTACTAACCTTGAAACTCAGATTCCGACTTCAGTTTTGAACATAAAATAAATCTTCACCCTGAATTTGTGTTATCCTGTGCATGTGCATTTTATAAATTAAAATTTATTGATGGGATGGAGATGACATGACAGCTCTGTGTCATTACCTATCTGCTCTGAGTTGGGGAGGGGGTATGATGCCTGACTGTCTAGTCATCTGCATTGAAGCTATACAGTGTGATCTCTAAATCCAGAAACACCACAGAATGTTCCTGTTAGTACTCATCTTACTGCAAGATTTGCTACAAATCTGTGCTGGTTAAGACTATGTACTGGTTACACAATTTAAAGTTAGCCTATTAAGAAAAGAATTACATTAAATCAATGTCAAAGAAGATTTACACAGTTCCCACAGGAATTCCATTTATAGTCTAATTTTCACAATCTAAATGAAATTAATTTTGTAGTCCCAATTTCATTTTAGGTTTACAGGTCAGTTTTGGCACCTACATCTAATGTAAGTAATACATTACATGAACTTCTGATGAATTAGAGGTGCTAGGCTTAAACTGTTAATGATCAGCAGCCCTGCTCACAGAACACACAGGCACAATGAGAGCAGTGTAGGATCAGAGACTCCTGTGAAAATATCCATTAAATTTCTCTCATGATACATATTAAAAGAGGGCAGGGAGGAGGAAAACCCAAACCCTCCTGTAGAGCATTACAGCTGCAGGACAGAACATACCACCAAAAGTGCAATTCAGGAAGGGTGGGCCCTTGCACATTTTGTTCAAAATACCATGTTCCCCTTTGATCTCAAGAAAACCCAGACGTAAGAGTCTAAGGGAGGGTCTTGGATTCCTGTTTGTGCTGGACCACACTAACCAACAGCATTTGCCATTCTTTCGTTACGTGTTTCTGAGTTTCAAGGCAACTGAGCTACAAACCTGCCTCTGGCCTTTCTCACCTGCTCCAGGGAGGGAGAATGGACACGAGGTGCAGGAGGGGTATCTGTGTGTGTAGCTGTGCTGGCAGGCAAGAACAAGAAACAAAAAGCCATTATTGGCTGTGTTCACGTAAAATATGGCACAGCTGTCCGTTCAGTGCAAGAGTTTTGTAGCTGCATTTTCCCTTTCATGAAAATGTGTCTCCTTTCCATGTCGATGTATTAAATATCCATGGTAACAGCAGGGGACAACCAATCGATTATGTACAGCAAGTGGTGAAAACAGTGCAATAAATGGTGAATAAAAGGACAATAAAAGAAAAACCTCTTTTGCTGTATTATCTTTCAGCTGAGAAACAGGAGCTGGCCAGTATCCCACAACAGGGGTATTTACACTAATGGTGTCTATGTAATAAATTTGTTCTTACCTTTGATACTGTGGTTTTGACTATGCCATATCAAAAAAAGAACAAACACAAACCATCATGTCAGAACACCAAGGTTAATTAAACCTGTATGCGAAAGCCCACGCACTATTCTAAAAGCTATTTATTTATAGACAAAAGAAGAAACAAAACTTGTGACTGTCTTTGCACTTTGCTGTCTCAAGTGCCCAGTTAACTGTTCCTCCAGATCTGTGTTTTTGGCTGCAATCAGACCAGTTCTCAGGTTGCACCCCCAGTGCATCAACCATGGCTACCTCTGCAGACCCAAGACAGATCCAGACCTCACGGTTTTAGTCTCTCATGAAGTAATGGCTGTAAGTACTGACCACAAAATACTTACTCACCACCAAAACATTTAAGACAAAATAGATCTTAAGAACAATAAGCTGGTCAACACACTTGCCCTTCCTTCTTACACTGTGACTTAGACTGCTGCACAGAGGAAGGCCCAGCTTCTTCCAGCCTCTTCTACAAAGTCTGCCTCGGTGTTAAAGTATTTTTTCCATCAGTCCTTGCCAACTTTATCCTCCTATGATTTTTAGTTTGCAGCCTGACAAACCAGCTGCATCCCTCAGAACTGGAGCTATCATTCCTGTAATTACCACCTCATGGGTTTAGTCACATAGAGCTGACACAGGGGAACCACTGAATTGCCTTTTATTCCTTCATCAGCTAGCTCCCTATTAGGTTAGATCGATACATCTATACAGGAAAGTAATATAAAGAAGTACAACCCACTGTATAGTAACTTCCTCTCACCGACCTGGCCACATACAGTGCTCATGAAATTATTACAACTTGGTATTCTTCAGCTATTACTCAACAGTGGCTACACTGGCAAAAATCAATTCCTCCTTCACAAAAAAATATTTTACTAAGCAATAAAAGGGCCAAGTCCTGTCAGATGATTCAGGAAAGACGACTTCAAGCCTCCAGTTTCTGTTGTACTAAGCACAATGCAAAATAAAGATCAATGTGACAAAAGAAGAGCTCATACAAGTAAGCCAATCTTCTGTACACTACTAAGCCACATTAAGAAGCCTTTTAATCCCTTGTATCTGACAATGCCTGCTGGTTTGAACCCCGGAGAGTTGTTTCATTCAGACTCTGTCAGTGAAATCTTTTTAAAGCCAACCATGGCCACCTGATTTTCACGTCTTCCAAGTTTTTATACCAATTCAGTGAGCTGCCCAAGTCCTGTGGATCACCTCTGCACTTAGCAGCCATGAAATAAATGGGTATGAACGCATTCTCCTTGAAAGAGATGTGCAGAAGACTTATGAAGGAGATATGCACCTCAAACATCACTGGGTCCAAGTTTCCTCCTAAATCCCAGAGATGCATGTACTGGCACTTTAAAGCACGTACCTTGCTGACCCTCAGCTCTGCTCAGGGTACCAGCCCAAGAGAATCCATTTCCAAGGCTGCTTTTTAGAACGAGACTGTATGTTCATGGAGAACACAAACTATGAGTGAATCCAGCCAGGCCAGGCGTACTTAGGCAGCAACCCTGCAGTCTGTAGGAAGGATCTAACAGGGAGCTGCTCCAGGAAATGCCACTTCCATGGCAAAAATGACTAATGAAGGTGGTATTTTCTACATTATTTTTTCAAAAAGCAAAAGCCAGGTCACTCTGCCCCAGACATTTAATATGCAGAAAAGCTGAACACCCAGGTCTACTATGAGAGGAAATGGCATTTGGCAAGACTTCCTTGGACACTGTCCCCATGCAACACTTACTACAGGACAAAAATTAATAGTTTTCCCCCTTGCTAAGACTGAGGCAGATAAGCACTGGATCAGTCTTGTGGATGGATTAAAAGAGCTAGAAAAATATTTGCTTTATATTGCAGCAGTTACTAAGAGCTTTGGTGGCCCTGTCAACTTGCAGGAACTGCCACGGGTAAGGCCCAGCTGGGTTTCTGTGGAGGAAGGCTGGTGGAGGAGGCACTGCAGGACCTGTCCAAACCAAGGATCTCTCTGCTTTGTCCTTGGGGAATGGTGCAAATCACACAGAGCATCATGGCAGGCAGCAGCATCTAAAAATGGAAAAGACTATTAGGCCACATAACACCTCTTCCAGTCAGAGATGAGACCTACGTTTTCTAAAATGAAATCTTTCAAACCCCAATTAAATGTGGTCAATCCTCATTAAAGATAAACTAGGTTATGAGAGAAGTTTCTTGTGTGGCATACTATCTCACCTCATTTAAGGACATATCTGGAAATAACTCTGAAATACAGTTCAGCTGGCTTCTTCTGCCCATTGATTTTTTTATTTTTCAGAGTACTCTGAAGTCATTCCTATTTATACTTCTGAAAACAAGTTGCTGGCAGTAAGCCAAAATTGTTTAGGCCCAAATCATGACCTTCCTTGAAACTGCTATAATCTGACTCAAGAAAACAGAACTTCCCTCACACTGTTTTTGTGAGGAGGGATGGGTGGAGAACTGCCCTATTTTCGACACACCCATAGACCAGTATCTGCACCTTTCCTCAGGCCTGGCTTTATGGCAGGGGATTCCCCTACTCCCCAAACAGGTACATCCTATTAACCCCCACTTTCATATCTGTGTTCATCCTGCTCTACAAGTAGAAGGCCAAAGGTTCTTCAAGCTAATGGCTAAGAATATGTGCAAATAAACTTGTCTGAAGCTCTTTAAATGTATGAAATCCATTAGGTGGGCTCTATTTGTGCCAGGACATCGTTGGATCTGACCTGCAACTTCAAGTGAGGAGTCTGGTCCAATTTCCATTTATTTCAAGGTCACTTATACCCCTGCAGTAGTAGGAATGTAGCAGGATGTTAACTGTGAATTGGGACAAATGTACTTCTGGAGTTCTGTAACCTGCTAAATGCATTGCAAGTACCTAGGATTAGAAGGCTAACTTAAAAAGAGAATTCTGATTGAAAGGAGCAAAAGCATGTTGTTATTATTTAGGTGCAGCTTAAGCTACAGCAAAATATGTAAGAAATGTAAGATGTGGTTTCAACATGGACTTTGATTAATCAGAATTGTTTATGCAGATACTGTGCAACAGGACTGTGCCTCAGGTTTACTGAGCGTAACATCTTGCTTTTGACAAGGATCGTCTCAGAAAGTTCTTGGTGTGCTGCAGAATGGAAGAAGATCAGCGAAAGTCCTCGTAGAGCTTTCAGTACACAGCAGTGTCAGTAGGTTTACATTTTCCCTGCTAAAGTCTAACAGTAACCAGTGTTCAAAAGGAGCGACAGAAACGGGAGAGCAACAGACCAAATTCGTCTTCATTGGTGTAAAATCTGGGTCAGGGCCAGAGCTGAGGGCACTATTTCTGTGTAAATAAAGCTGCAGCAATCCCCCACCCCGTGTTTACAGCACCCCGCTGAGCGGACCTGGGGCAGCCGGAGCCCCCAGCGATGAGGAGCGGCGGGCCCCGCGCTCCGAGCCGCGCTGCCTCGGGCTCTGTCACCCGGGGCCGGCTGGCACAGGAACGGGTTCTGCCGCCCGGACCGGGACAGCCCGACACGGGCGCTGCCCTGCGGGCCGGGAGCTCCGAGCGGAACGCCGCACTCACCTGGCGGGCTGCCCGGGGCAGGGGCCGGGCGGGGAGCGGCACCCGGGCCGCCTCTGCCCCGGCGCTGGGGCGGGGACGGCTCCTCGCTCTCCGGTATCCGACTGCTCGATGCGCCGCCGCGCACCCGGGCCGTGCTCTCCCGGCGGCCGCTCTCCGGCTGCCCCTCACCTTCCTGCTACCGGCCTCTGTCTCCGGCACCCCCCGTTGTTTATTTATCCCCGGAGCCCCTCCGGAGCCCCGCGCGGCAGGGACACGGCAGCGGCGGCGGGCGGGCGGTGCCGGCGCTGCTGCCCCCTCCGCCTGGGAGGAGCGAGCAGCAGCGGGCGCGGAGCGGCGGCGGGGGGAGGGCAGGATTTAAACGAAGGGCGGTGACACCGCACAAAAGATTTCGATAGGCTCAAGTGAGGTTACAGCAAAGGCAGCGGGGCGGGGGAGCTCCCCCAGAGCCGTGCAGCGTCTGGCTGGCAGCGCCGTCGCAGCCGCCTCGTCCCAGTAGTTTGTCTGAAAGCCTGAGAAAGGGAATTTAAACGAAGATTTCCTCCCCCTCTTTTTTTCCCCTCTTTTTCTTTTTCTTTTTTTCTTTTTTTTTTTTTCCCCTGGGAGTTGGCGGCTCAGCCAGGGAAGATGGCAGGAGGAGCGCAAGGCCGGGCGGGTCGCAGCATCCGCGGCTGCAGCCCGCGGCCACCACCCTTGTTTGCGGGAAGAGCCTAAGTTGGTGCGGCGGCGGCCACCGCGGGAGCCGGCGAGGAGGGCCCGGGGCGCAGGGGATGGACCGCGGCGGCGGGGAGAGAGCGCGCAGCGGCCGCGTGAATGATCGCGGCAGGAAGGAGTGAGGCAGCGGCAAAGGAAGGGGAACGGATCCGCCCGCCCGCCCCAGCACCCGGATCCGGTGGAGCTTTTTTTTTTTTTTTGCCCCCCGCCTCTCTTTCTTCTTTTTTTTTCCTTCCCCCCGCGGTCCCCCGCGTCCCGGCTCCCCGCCGTGCCCCTCTCCCCTCCCGGGCCGGCTCCCCGCGGGTGCGCGGCGGGGCCGTGCGGGGCGGGCGGGCCACACCCTCCGCGGCGCTTCCTGCGAGCCGGGGCCGCGGCGGGCGCCGGGGGCGGCACATGGTGCGCAGCCGCCGCCCCTCCGGCCCCTGCGAGCTGCGCCCGGCGAGCGCTCCCCGACCGGAGGCGCCGGGGGCGCGGTAGCAACTTGGAGGGCTGCGCCCCTGCCCCAACTCCGCGCGGCGGCGGCGCGTCCCTGAGGTATTGCGTCTGGTAAAGGGAACTTCGCGCAGGATCCCGCAGCCGGCAAGCCGGACGAGGCGGTGGAAGAGAGGGGAGCCAGCGTGCGAAAAGGAAAGGAAGAAAAAGAAAAATTACATATTTTTTAGCTAAAGGATGCCAGACCGGTGCCCGGGGGCGCCCGGCGAGCGCCGCCCCGCCGCGGGAGCGCCGTAGGAGCGGAGGCTGGCGCCGGAGCGGGGCGGGCGCCCCGGCCGAGCTCGGTCCCCGCAGCAGCGGCAGCCCCGGCGCCCAGAGCCTTTTCTTGCCTCCCGGCGATTAATGGAATGATGTTGCGGAAAAGGCAGAGCGATCCTGCCGGGCTCAGTCGGGACTGCTCGGGCGGCGGCGGAGGCGGCGGCAGCGGGGTAGCGAGCGGCATGCGAGTGCCCCCCCGGCGCTATGGCTAGCGGTGGCTCCGGCAAGTCCAGCAGCGAGGTCTCCGGCGGCGGCATCCCCAGCAGCAGCTCCCTGCAGAGGAAGAAGCTCATCTCTATCTGCGACCACTGCAAGATCAAGATGCAACTGGTGGCCGATCTGCTTCTGCTGTCGAGCGAGACCAGGCCGGTGAACACCGAGAGCCTGTCTGTCTTCGGTGAGTCCTTTGAGAAGTGCAGGGACACGATCATTGCCAGGACCAAAGGACTCTCCATCTTGACCCATGACGTCCAGAGCCAGCTCAACATGGGACGCTTTGGAGAGGTGGGGGAAAGCCTGATGGAGATGGGGGAGCTGGTGGTCTCCCTGACCGAGTGCTCTGCCCACGCTGCCTACCTGGCTGCAGTGGAGACTCCGGGGGCCCAGCCTGCTAT
The DNA here is from genome assembly GCF_009650955.1 of Corvus moneduloides. Classification (NCBI taxonomy): domain Eukaryota; kingdom Metazoa; phylum Chordata; class Aves; order Passeriformes; family Corvidae; genus Corvus; species Corvus moneduloides. The sequence continues at coordinate 4,472,419 of NC_045488.1, read as the reverse complement.
GCCTGGCTTGGTGGATCGCTACAAGGTGACCCGATGTAGGCATGAGGTGGAGCACGGCTGCGGGGTCTTGAAGACCACCCCTTTGGCAGATATGAGCCCTCAGCTCCTGCTGGAGGTTTCTCAGAACATGTCCAAGAACTTGAAATTCCTGACAGACGCCTGCGTGCTGGCCAGTGAGAAATCCAAGGATAAATTTGCTAAGGAGCAGTTCAAACTCAGTGTCAAATGTATGAGCACCAGCGCCTCTGCCCTCTTGGCCTGTGTCAAGGAGGTGAAGACCTCACCCAGCGAGCTGACCAGGAATCGGTGCGTCTTGTTCAGTGGACCTTTGGTGCAGTCTGTCTATGCTCTGGTGGGCTTTGCCACTGAGCCCCAGTTTTTGGGTAAAGCTGCCACCATTAATCCAGAGGGCAAAGCTGTGCAAACTGCCATCCTAGGAGGAGCCATGAGTGTGGTATCTGCTTGTGTGCTCCTGACCCAATGCCTCAGGGATATAGCCCAACACCCCGAAAGTAGCACCAAAATGAGCGATTACAGGGAAAGGTTGAGGAACTCAGCTTGCGCCGTCTCGGATGGTTGCAACCTGCTATCTCAGGCACTAAGAGAAAGATCTTCACCCAGGACTTTACCGCCAGTGAACTCTAATTCTGTGAATTAACCCCCACATCTTCTGTTTAGATCCCAGTCATTGCTAAAGGAAAATAATACCCCACCTCCTCGCCCCTTTTTTGTATACCAAAGAATTTGCTTGGATGAGCCCAATCCTCTGATTTCATGTGGTGAAGAAGCAGAACATATTCAAACTATATGTACTAATGAGGGTAGCCAGTTTGGGCTTCTTTATATTTTACTTTAAGTATCCGCAGATAAATTTTCCTTTATTCAACAAGGTCTTCACACAAATGGTAAAACTGTTTCAAAGTTTTTTATATTTGGGGAGGTGGGGGTATCTTAGAAAAAGGAGAAAAGAAAAAAAAAAAGAGCTTTAATCGCGCTGGGTGCGGTTTTTAAAGTTTGTCTTGTCTTGTCTTCCGAAATTTCCCTTCTAAATTTTGCTGTTCGGTTGTGCAGGAAAAAGGTTACCTCAGTTCTTATTCATTTAAAAAAATGAAAAAACCCAACAACACATAGATGATGGATGTAGCTACTATTTTGTTTGGTTTTGTTTTGTATGACTTTTTTTATTTTGCATCAAGTGTTAGGTTAGAAGTGCATTTGGTGTGTAGGAGTGGAAGGACTGGAGGTTGTGATTATGTTTTCCATGTGTTGATTTCCAAACTGGGGGAAAAGCTACTGTGAGTGTTTAAACAAACAAACAAAATTACACTATAACAAAAGTGATTTTTAATTTTTTTCCAATGTCAGTTTTTATCTTGCATGTACTGGAGTATTTATTTCATCTATTAAAATGTTATGTTTCTCAGATGCCTTTCTGTGAATCTCTTAATACTTGAATAATTGAACAACTAGGCCTGTTTGTATTGTATGTCATTTCCCCCAGGGAATGGGTGGTACAAATGTAACTGTAAGTTCTAGACAGCAGCATAAAGTCTTCAGTTCTTTCATAAATACTGTCCCTTTCCCAGTACTACCCCTCCTCCCCAGGAGCCTCTGACAGAGTTACTCCAGTTGTATCTGTGGACAGCTGGGCCAGGATACACTGGGAGTGCTGTGCACTGGGATTGCTCTGCACTGGGACTGCTCTCCAGAGCACTGCTGGTGGCTGCAGCAGGGCACAGCCTGGCTTTGTTTGTCATCAGCATTCGGTGTTACCTTTTGAGAAGGTTTTGTATTTCAGTTCTTGCAGATGTTGTGGGCTATCTGTGTGTTAAAAATCTATGAGTTTCAGTATTATTTCATGAAAAATTTAACTCTGCTGGTTAGCTGGGCGTGTTCCATATGTCTGCTTGGGATTGTGAAGGTTTGCTGGAGTGGGTGCCTTAATTCCTCAGAGGTTTGTGTTGGAGCTCCTCAGTAGAGATTTCTATCAAAGCAGTTTGAGTTTGATGTTGTAGGTTACAGGAGAAGATGGCTAACCTCTGAGGCACAGCCGACCTCCCGTTGAGTTCCTTGGGAGCTGTAAGCAGAGCTTAGTGCATGCTGCAGTAGTTCCCATAGTTGCAATGCTGAATGTTGTCACCCTGGTCTTTGTGGCTCTGTGAGACCTATTGCTTTCTATATGTTCTATGTAAGGTAAATAGAAGAGCAAGTCTTCTGGCAGGGAGGTTTTGTTTGTCTGTCCTGCTCCATTGCATAGTTGTGGGCTCTTTTTATAGGTCTGCAGATTGAACAATGTTGAAAGCTATTGGAGGAAGCACCTTAAAAAAGTTACCATGGCTTAAACCTTAACAAATACTGTGCTATTTATTCCTTTGAAGAAGGAAACCTTTGGGCTTTGGGTATGGAATGGACCTGGCATAGTGAGAGGTCTTTGTTTTATATCATTATTGTTTCTCTTGCATATGATGCTTTTACTTAAGTGAAGTGAAACGTTACTGAGTAGTGGATGAATACATCTGTTGGAGGAGATACAGGCTATATCCGTGTCTCCAAGGTTAGAGAAAAGTAATTCCTTGACTTAAGTACAGTGGACCTGTGTGTTAGGTTTTGTTCATATTTAAATGGAGCTTTTCTGACTTCAGTGAATTGTATGAACAAGGCTTTTCTTTGCCACAATCAGCCCAGGCTACGCTGCTGCGGGGTGTGATTTTCTCACCACGCTGTGTGTGCTGCAGGGGCATGGGTGCACACAGCTATGTGGTGAAGTATACAAGTCCTCTCACTGTTTTATAATAAATAAGTACATGCATACAGTGTTCTAACTTTGACTGAGATGCCTCCACAGGTATTTCCTCAGAAGCTCTCACGTGTGCACACACAAACGTTTTTCCCATCTGGAAATGGGAATGGTATGGCAGGAGCAGCTGTAGGAGTCCGGAGGGACTCGTAGGAGGCCAAGGCCATCTCCAGGGAGGTCCTGTGGCTCTGTGCTGGTTGCAGTGTCTGCTCAGCTGTCCCTTGTATCACCCTCCATCGTGGCTGTCTCCATGGGAGCTGAGGCACCTCCCAGGCGACCCTTCCTCCTGTGGGAAGGAGGAAAAGGGGCAGCAGCAGGCGGAGCGCGTTCAGGATGTGCTATCTCCTGCGGCCGCAGACAGGAGGTGAGGAACCCGCTCCACCCTTCCTTTGCAGAGATCCTGGATGGGGCAGGGCTTCGTGTGGGACGTGCAGGGATGGTGCTGGGGAGCTGCAGGGCAGGGCACAGGTATAGGGAGCATCCTTGAGCTCCAGGTCTTTTCAGTTACTGTGACCTACATTGGTGAAGCCTCCTCCTTCCAGATACAAACCAGAGAATTCTGAAGGGCAGCTCTGACGAAAAGAAAGTAATGTCCCACTGGCTCTTTTGATGTTTCTACTTAATAATTTTTGGTGCTGCTGAACTAATTAGATCCTTTTTGATTCATTTATACATCATTGAGGTTATATGGATCACAGTACAGCCTCCTTATTACCTCTGCATATGAAAGGCACTGTGTTATTAACAACGATAATGCTGATTTTTTGTTGTGGCAAGATCTTGTTTGAAGTGGTTTAGTGCAATTTTTGTTTTAACAAGGTTGCTGTAGATTCTTCCTCCCCTTTCTTATTATATTTTTAAGTGAGGTACATGCATACATATATGAATAAGTACGTATCTTCTTTTAATACTGAAAGAAAACAGACTGCTCTAGGTCTCCCTTTGCTTTTGAGCTGTGTGAGTTTTGGAAGGATTCAGTTTTATAAATAAAATAGGACACGTAGCCAGGCCATGATTTTTTAACAGGCTGATTAAAAAAATACATAAATAGTAAATTCACCAAAGTAACTTCCTGTAACATTTTAAAACAATAGTAATTTTAACAGTTCAAAATGTTCAGTCATTTCTTTTGAGAGTACAACTCGCACAAAGGGAGGCACACACTGCTCCCTGGCCTCAGCTCAACACTCTATCTGTCAAAATCTGTGCTACTCATCTAATTAGCACAGCAAAGTTAAGGAAAAAAGGGTTTTGATGCCAGCAAGTACAACTTGCACATTGTAGCATTTTCCTGAGCTGAAAAGAGTGGAGTCCCACTACTAAGTGTGAATATATATCTATTTTAAATGCTGTAGTGCCACGTTTTTAAAGGCTTAAGGTATATTGTGATAATTTATTTGGAGTTTATTCCTATAGAATATTAATGCTGATACAAGACATTAGTTTAGTAGGTAGATTCATGTTGTTTGTTTACTTTGTACCCTCTGGGACAGAAAAAATACAAAATGGACGAGTTTTCAGGGTGCACTTTTAGGGCCCCTTGAGGTCACTGATTATCACTTGGCACTACCTAGGCCCCTGTTCCCAAATGCTTCCACACCAGTTGAGTCAGCAGGTGCTGTCACTATTTCAACGTGGGCTTACACAAGCATGAGATGTTTTCTGATCTGGAATCTTGATGATTTTGATGGAAAAAAACCAAAGCCCAACTGTTTTAGGGTGCTTATATCACATATGTCACAGACTACTCTAATAGTGCGTTTAATAAAATAGTTAACTTATTTCTAAAGACATTATGCAATGCACAATTGTAGCCAAAACCAACTCTATCCCCACCACAAGAGAAGTAAGCTTGTTTTTTCAGTGTAATAATTTTTTAACAAAGAAGATGCCACCTTTGTATTGTCTGTAAATTTGATACTATCTTGTGGTTGCTGCTTCAGCATAGGGAAGGTCATTATTGATGTAATACAGCAGCTGAATTCGAGTTTGAGATCAGAGCAATGTGTTTTCTGATTCTAAAAAAAGTAAGTTCTGTAAGGCAACCAGTAAACCAGCAGCAAAATGCTATTGGAAAGCAAGTACACTATTTAAGGGAACTTGCAAATGTAAAGCCATGTTATTTTTCAAAACTAAGAAAGAAAAAAAAAAGACCCTGGGTCAGATAATTCCCTTCACTTTTTACCACAGGAAATGATCAAAGTAGCAGAAAATCTGCTCTTTTTGGCCAAACTTCTGTCAGAGACAGAAGGGGTCGAGCCAACACATGGTGTATGCAGCCTTGCAGCAAGAGGGGATGTGGCTGATGGGAAAGGAGGTGGGACCAGGGAAAATCTGTAGGGTAATACCTCTTATTAAACCCACAGGAATTTTCCTATTCTAGATAAAACAGTGGCTGATCCAATACAGCAAATCTCAGACAACACAACCTTTCTTTTGGGCTGTTAGGAGGCTGCGAGTGAGGACGTGGGGCTGCGAGCATTTGGGATGCTCTGTGCTCAGCAGCTGTGTTGCTGTAGGGAACCAGAGGTCTCTAGGGTGGCCCTGAGATTTGTAAGAAGTACAGGCACAACGTGTACCTGCCAGAACAGTTTGGTGGGAAACAAAGGGGTTGGGTTTTATCCTTCTTTGCTTTCTTCCCTATCGGGTTCTTTTCAGACTTCACAAGCAGGAGCAGATGGTAGGGGCCAGTACATTCTACTTCTTTGTTCTTGCTGCCTGTGAAAGGTGCCAGATGGGCAATGATAAAGATAGAAATTCTCTTCCTGTAGCCCAGGGATAGCGGAAAACGCAGGGCTTCAAGGCTGCCCTATCCTCACAGGATCACCATAACATGTTTTTTTTGGGCCCACTGTTCCACTCTGATTTTTTGCCAAGAAACTGACAGAAAATCCCAATGGCAACTTGACAGGAACATTGAAAACCAGTTCAATATTTCCCATATGACGCCAAACCACCACCAGGTTTGGATCACTCACAAATGATCCAAAAAGTAGATGGGCTAGGTGTGAAGTGCAAGGCCAGATCCTTCATATGAATAACTCAGAAAATTAAATACTGTATACTCTGAGGTGTTTATTCACCTGGGAATTAGAATTATCATATTTTTTATATGTAAGACTAGTTCAAAAGTATATTTGTTTAACATAATTAACAGCAGCACTCAGAACCATCTTCTTAATGAAGACAGACATTTATGAACGTGAAGGGCCTTGTCCATGACTGTAATTAAATACTAATGTTTTCCAAGCTATGCTTAAATGTTAAGGGTTGTTTTTTGTGTGGCAAAGTAAGGAATTATATATTGATTTTCATTAATCTGAATATTTTCCTAGAGCTGGTTTTATTGTACTGGAGTCTTTTGAACCTAAGAGGGTTTTTTATTTTGTTTTTTTAAAAGCATGCAGAGTATGATGCTATATTCCAACAAAGTCAAAAGCAGCATTTCAGGATTAATGCAGAGATTCCTGGGGTCTTTTGTCAGCTTGCCAGGCTCTTGTTCCTGTTCTAACTTAATTTTTTATAATTTCCTTTTATGTTAATAAAGACTTCTTGTGGCTGTAAAAGTTGAAGTTGTCTCACTCCATAGACAGCCTGGTTCTTACGTAGATACTATTTAGATTATTTAGAAATCCTGCTGGTTGCCAGATGGAGCTCTTCTGAGTTTTATGTTAAATACTTGGAAAGCTTGATTTTCCTCTCCTCCCTCCCTCAACAAAATAAATAAATACTTGAAAAGCGATTACTAACAACTTGCTTAAATTCAGTTTTAAAATCAAATTATTTTGAGGTGAAGTGATACTGCAAGTATGAGATCGCTCAGAGCAGTCAGATTTTGGTAGGGTTTGACTTACCTACCAAGATCTTAAACCAGCAGTTTTTCACCAGTTTTGTGTGGGCAGCAGGAACCTGGGCTTTAGTCTGGGGATAGAGAACACAGCCCTGAATCCTGTTGGGCATGGGTGCTGATGAACCGAGGGACCTCTGTTTCATACTGAATGCACACCAGGTGTTCCCCCAGGTCATGCAGAAGGTGCTTGGGAAGCACTGGGAGTCAATGTCCCACTAATCATAACTCTGTTGTTGTCAACTTACAAAATGTCAAGAGAGCAATCTTGGCCCCCAGGGTTATGTTTTTAGGTACAGAGAAAGAAATTGCTCTTTTCTAGTCAATTTTTTTTCAGTAGGTATTGATTCTGTCTGGTTCACATTACATATAGGAGGTCTCTCAGTTGGCTGTTCAGGTGTACTTTGGCCCCTGTTTGCATTCTGAGCATGCACATGATGGAAAGAAGTGAGAAAAGTCAGCTCGATCCATATGTGCAGTGTGACAAATTACAGGCCCTGCAGCACTTCTGAATTGGTATGCAGTTAATGCTCTGGTCTTATTTAAATGCTTCAAATTTAGTCAATGTTTAAAAATTTACTTTCTGTTTAAAAATTTACTATGGAATCAATCTGTTCTGGCTATATTAGATTCATAGTTCAAAAACTTTATCCTCTTTCATCATCTTAAAGTAGTCATTGGTCTAAAACTCCTCAGTCTCTGGGTCTAGCTTAAAAAACAAAAAGAAATTGAGCCCTATATTTCAGTTTTAGTATTTTTGAAAGCTTTAAAGCTAATGAGTTGACCTATTTTTAAATTACAGGCCATGGAAAAATAGTGGGTGTATTCTTTTTCATGCTGAACTGACCTATTGTTTCTCTGCTCATAATTAAAAACTCACTTTTTAGAAACTCAGATAGGCATTGCAAGAAAGACTGTAAGAGAAACTGTCTGCAAGGAATTTCCTTAATACTGAGTTTAGACATGGATTCATTCAGGATCTGTAATCTTGTCTTGCAACTGGCATTAGAGGAGTTTGTCCCAACAGCCTGTAAATGGAGCTGGTAACGTGAGTAGGCTGAGGAGCAGTTGTTGAAGTGAGCACTGCAAGCTCCAGAGACACCAGCACTATCTCTGGAACTCCAGAGATAGGTGCTGCTGGCTGGGCACTGCGGGCTGTGATGCTCTCGAGAAGTTAGAGTGAAATACAGGACTGAAAAAAGCTATGAGCAAGAGAGGCTCAAAGGGAGGGCACAACTTGGAGTTTTTAAGGGGGGGAAAAAGGAAACTATTTGGTCGAACTGTAGGAGTATATTTTAGCTCCCACTGATTTTCAGTGGGAGGTGTACATCTAGATCTTTTGTGGGCCTGGTCATTTGTGATGAGCTTTGAATGCCTGTGGTTTTAAAATTAATTTAGGATGTTGGGTAGACTCTTACTGAAACTCTAGGAAGGTAGGAAATTTGCAGCTGAAGTACCAGCATGGGCCATAATTGTGTTCCTGCCATCCTGACTCTTCTGTATGGGTTACAAGCTCTTGTTATCCTTGCAGGCGCCCTGGTTGGCAAGAGGCCAGAGGCCCAGCTCTACCTCATGTGTCTTTTATGGTTGCCAGATGCCAGCATTGTGCATCTTCCTTTCACATCAGAATCACAGATTTCATCTCTGTCTCTCCATCCTCTGCTCCTGGTGCAACACCCAGATGTAGAAAAGAGATCCCTTTGTACTCTGTACACACTATCCCTGTAGAGGCCGGGTACGTGAAGATAGATCCTGGTGAGCACAGGCCAGGTGGCATTACAAACATACCTGTTCTTCTGGATGCAAATTCCAGCCACCTCCATGCCATGTACATCCTCTCAAAACGTGTCCTGAAGAGTTGCCTGTGATCCACATCCCCTGGATCTGCGTTTCACACACACGTTGTCAGAGCTCTAATGCTCCTCAGAAGGAAGGGTAATCTGACTTAGGTATTTATGAGGTGATTTGAGTTGAGGGGGTGGCGGGGGAGCTGGATACTGGGAGATGTAGGTTAGTGGCCAGCTTAAAGTTACAGCCCTTAAGGTGTCCTTTTGTGGCATTTTCTGCCTCTATTTTACCTAACTGCTGTTTGCTAACCTTATGTATTGAGTTCATCTGCAGCTTTGAGTTCAGCAAGACAGAGGAGGCATCTGAATTTACACTGCTCTGTAATATCTATTTATTGAAGAATCTCCTATAACTTTCCTATATTGGATCCTGAGGCTTCTTTTCTTATTTTGCCACAAGTTTTTTGTTTATGAAAATTACCTTAGTTTTCTCTCCAACCGAAGAAAATAACTCCAAAGGAAACCCTATTTGATGTATTTATCCAATTCCCTACCTATCTTCCTTTTATGGACAGTTTCAAGATAATGAGATGAAAATCACTTTCTTTGAAAAAGTAATTTTACTCCTAAATATCAAAGTCACAGTCTGAAACTTGTGAGCATTTTCTTTTGTATGTGATTAAACCCACATCTGTTCATTGGGTAGAACAGAGGAAGAGCCATGCTCTTCTGTCTTGGCATGTAAGACAACAAAAGATCAAATGTTCTTCTTTGGTTCACTTTGATGACTGTACCGTAGTACACAGAAATGTCTGGCTGTGTCAGTAGTGCTGCTTTGGACACTGAGTGTCCTTTGATTACAGGCCCAGCACTTTACAGACACTCATATTGGGGGAAAAGGAAAAATGTGGTGAAGGACTGTGTTAGTACATTATATTGCTCTGTATTAGGTTTGGTTTTGTGTAAAGCAAGAAAGCTCAAGTCGGAATTATGTGCCGCTTCTTTATAAGATCCCACTCATTTGGCAAAGGAGTTGCATTAATTACATCTTGTTTTCTGTACTGTGTCATTACAGAAGAGAGAGTCCATGCTGCACTTGTGAATGAAATAATTCACTCACATCTTTGAAGCCTTCGCTGTATTTTTCCCTTTTCCTTTGAAAATGATGGTGGTCTGTAGAAGACTTTCCCTGGATGATAAATATGCTTTGCAAATGTACAGTGGTGATCGGAAAGAAGCTTGAGTAAAACAGACTTCTAAAATCTAGTAAATCTATCTGATAGAAACATGATAAAAAAAGAGTCAAAGTACTTTTTTAAAGCTTTTCCCAAAAGTATTGCCTTAGCCATAGTTTTACCTGGGTTGCTGTTACATTCAGTTACTGGACATGTCCTTCCCTATGAGATGATTTTAGAAGACGGACGGGTTTCACTTACGGAAGATGCAGTTGCTGACTGGGTTTGGATCCTTTTAAGGCTGTGATCTCTGAGATGTTGCAGGTTCTTCCTTGTTAGACTGCATCTTACTGAAGTGATCTGGAGTTCCCATGAGTCGCTGATGTCCAAGGAAAATCACTCCTGTCAAGAGAATAGAGCATAAAGAATGTTCACAGTACAGCTGTAGGAAAATGCTGTACGATGGGCACTCCTCTTTCAATAACTGAACTAGCCCCTCTTCCTCAAGGCTATTAATTCCAAAAATTAAAGAATTTCAGCTGCCAAAAAAATTTATAACCTACATGATTCACAAAAGCCTTCCTTCATGTGTTGCTCTTTTCAAAGTCTATTTATCAACAAATAACAGGTTAAATGTTGGGGGGTTTAGGGCAAAAAATAGCAGGGTTTTTTTATCAATGGGGAAAAAGGAAACTGCTTTAGTTTTCAAGAGTGGGCTGCAAAACAACATTTCTTTTACTCATTAAGGTGCTCTGTAACTAAGTTATTCTACTTCTTACATAGTTCTAAAATACATTTTTACAGTTGATTTGCATTGACGTCCTACAGTTTTATTTTAGAAAAGTGCTCAGCTTGTTTATGTGCTTCAGTGATATCGACTATATGAATTTGTCATCAGAATCAAATAATCCTGGTTAGTGACAGAGTGAAATGATAGTAAATTTATTTCTAAGGGAAAAAGCTAGCAGTGTGCTGAAGTCAGATTGATGATAATTTCAACCTAGTAATTTTAAATGCTGCTGTATTTGTAGTAGTGTTTGAGGACTTTTGTGAGCCTGAAGCAAACTATTTTCGAACTGTTCTATTTTACCACTCCAGAAAGTAAAGAATTCTCTCCCTCAGACCATTTTTTGGAGGGGAATTATAGCCTTTTAGAATGTGCTTAGCAAAAATGTTCCTAGTTAGGTCTAGTTTGCAGAGTGAATCCTGCGTGCAGATATGAAACTGGGATGTACAGCTTTAACATGTTCTGAGAGAGGTTGATGTAATGTTAGTTAAGAACTGCATTAGCTGAGGTTTGGGTATTTTGACTTTTCAAAGAAACACAGAATTTTTTATTATTTATAAGCACCCTTTTAAATTTGTTTTTAGAGATTAAAGCCCCAGAAGTGTTTTATGATTATCTCATCCCTCATTAGTTCTTGTCAAATAGTTCCATTGCTTATCTGTTTATTTAATTATTTTTTAAATACCCAGCACAGTAGCCTGTGCAGATATGAAGCATTGATGTTGGTAGCAAATCAGCTTCTGTCTTCAGTGGGGACAGAGTTTATACCATGATTATCTTCACTGGATAAACTCTTTGTCCCTAACATCTCCAGATAGACAGCAGATCTACCAAATGACTACTAAATACTCATTAAATACTAAGTAATTATTGAATTCCTACAAATCCGCATCAGAACCAGCAGCTAGTTGAGATCTTCTGCTTATAAGTAGGGACCTCCATGGGAAATACATTTGGTAAAAGGTAAATGCTTGTCATCATTGTGCCCTGCCAGTGATTTTGGGTCTCTGCATGTTAGGACTGGGAAAGGAGGTGGAAACTTGTTTGGTCAAACAGTACAGCTCAGGGAATAAAAAAGCCCTTGCAGAGTTAGCTTGGATGAGCTGATAAATAGGGAGCTGTAGCTTGCTGATAACTGAGGGATTTGTAGAGCACATCGAGTCACAGTAGCTGCTAAGGGCAGTTGGGCCAAGTCTGCTCACAGTGAACCTTTCTTCTTCATCAGAACAAAAGCTGTATTGTCTATCCCAGGCTGTCATGCATCTTCACCTTTGAGGACTGTGCCTTTTCTAAAAGCACAGATAAAAAACAATGCACCTGTTTCCTATGAGGTATGTCCCAACAGTCATCACTTTTTTGTGGCTGTTTTGGTCCAGAGCATGGCACTATGCCATACTGTCCAGTGATGCTTTACTTTTGTCTTGCTTTTTACACTGTTGCTCACGTATTCCACGGTGCCCATCATCAGACTAGGAGCCATAATTCACCTCTGTTTCTATTTCCTCTCTAATGCTTCCAAAGATCTCTTGTACTGACTTTAAAAAACAGCTGGAGCTGCAACATCACTCCATTTTAAGCTCTGAATTGTATTAGCCATTACATTGGCTCCACACGCTGCTTGGGTGGAGACATCAGTTAAAATTCCCAACACGGCCAGAAATTGCAGCTTTGTGTAAGTGGTGGTGACTTTCTAGTTTGTAACTACATTACAGTAAAACAGAGGATTTTTCCCAGAACAACTTACCAAGAGGGGAAAAATGGAAATACTGTTTGAGGATGACCTTCCACCCCAGTGATCTGGGGGTGACGTTGGCTGACGTCTGTTAGTGCTCAGCTTCCCTGCCGTGGTTTTGCAGTAGTCGAGTGCTTTGTCATCGCTGCTGAGTAGAAAACTCCTGAGCTCACTAAACAGTTTGTGAGGGATTTGGGAAATGGCAGAAGGATTTATGAATGCAACTGCAGAACAAAGTATTCCTCAAGTTTACCTGAAACCAACATGGATCCTGTTGGAGTAGACTTTGCCTGCATTGATTCTAACAATTTCTTCAATCTGAAGTGCTATTCCTGACGCCAAGATCCTGAGAAAGAGAGAAGTGGAGATTAAAAAAGAAGGGAATTACTTTGGAGCACTCCAGCATTGGAGCAGGAAAAGTGTTGTTTTGATTGTCTCCAAAAGAGAGGCAGTGCTGTAATTCTGTTTCGGTTTCGTCCACAGAACTTGGAAAGATTTTTCCTAGAAATGTGTAATGGGACTGTGAGAAAACAGACCCCTCCCCTTCCCAGTAGTTTCCTGCTGAAGTCATTTAAGGCCTCTCACGGCTTTCATCTGTGTAGGCACTGAGAGCTCATGGGCCAAGATTTTTTATTTTTTTCAAAGGGAACACAAGGAAAAGTGAAGCACTTTTTAAAAAGTCATTAGGAACGAAAGTTGGAAGTTTCTCTGCATGTGAAGCTGGCTCTCCACTTAATCAGTCTGTCATTTCCGTTCTGTTTCCGTCAGTCCCACTGAAGTGGCTGTAGGTGTTTTTCTTGTTTTAGGTATTGCTAAAAGCATGTATGTGAGCTGCCCAAAGGGGCGGAGAGGGAAGTTGTTCCTTACTTCACTTCTGGGACTGTCTGTTCAGGGCTTTACGCAGGAGGTGACTTGGAAAGGCTTGTGAATTCCATTTACTGTGCACTCAGACCTGATGATCGCAGTAGGCTGAGCACACAAAACCTGCTCTGCAGGCAACAGCCCTTATGCAGTAGCTATTTAGAAAAGAAATCCCTTTGTGGAACTGGCAGATAGCCTGCATTTGCAAAGATGGGAATTCGTGTTGGTTATATATACTATGTTTAACACAATGATCAAGGCGACGGGCTCTTAGAAGAAGCCATTACTACTCTGAATAAATGGATGCTACTCAGCATGCATTTTCTGACTGGACTGAATTCAAGCCTCCCATTCTGAAATGGATAGCTTTTCTGGATCGCATTCACTTGTCTCTCAGACAAATCTGTAGTGTGAATTTGTTCCTTAGATGAATGATACACATTTCATCTGGTTTCTTTCAAGTTGAACTCTGCCTGGCACAAGCATGATGAATGTTTTTTTCTTTCTCCTTCTTTTAGAACACCATGTTTTATTGTGAAAGATGAACTTCATTCCCAAGAGAGATGAACTGCACTCAGAGGTGGATTTACTGGTACATGTTTGTAGTGCTACAGCAGTGCCATAGGCACCTCATCAGACAGACATACGTTGGGGTAGTCTTGAGCCTTATCTGCACGTATCACCTCTTCTGTAAGGTTTTAATTGGAAGTTATATATCCTTAAAGCCTAGAGGAGTCTCCCCTCTAGCGAGCGAATTTTCCTGTTTTGTTTCACTATTAGTGTTTGGGGGTAGTACAGTATATACAGGTTGTACAGTGTTATACAGGTATAACATACAAATATTTCAGCCTTGGAGCACGAAGAGCTTCCTGATGTTAGCTGTTATAAATTACATATGCATTTAAGAGAAGAAAATGCTAGTATTTAAGTAGGCTGCCAGCATGCTGTGAATGCAATCCACTGCATTCATTTAAAGTGTGTATTTTCATTTGCTATGAAACTGTGCATACCTAATGTGTAATTTTTGGGGCTTTCCTTGATCCAATGGATAAAGAAGCTCCATGAGTTGAGTACAGCCTAAAGCGCAAATTTACTGCTTTGAATTAAACTCCCGATCAGGTCCCAGGATCACATCTGGGATGGCTGAACTAACCAGTACACTTGGAGAAAAACTCAAGTTCACTCCCAGCATCTGACCCTTATCCTGCAGTGCTGCAAGCTCTGAGCATTACCTGTCCCTGTCACCTCCCCACATCCCATCTGTCCTTGTGATGAGACCATAAGTTTGAGGCCAGCCAGACAAGATGTTCCCTGGCCTTTCTGATAAGGGCTGATGTGGCCTGAAGTGAGCACATGGCACTTTTAGACAGTCTTGATTCGGGCTGTCTGCAAGGGCCATCTGGAAAGGAGAAGTTAGGTTGTGGCTCAAGACCTGTTTCTAGGAGTGGCCATCTCAGGTACAATTTAAACAAACCTGCTTGATTTGCTATGGTTCTATTTGTGCTGAAAACTTACCCAGCCTTTCCCAAGGCTTTAGATCCTTACCTGCTTGCTAAGGTATTTTTATTTGTCTGTCTTATTACTGGAATTATTCTTGTTGCTTAACTACAGTGCTGGCAGAAGTTCTTGTCAAACTGAAAACAAGATTTGAACTGAATCCAAAGGCTGTGGAGTCGGTGCAGCTGTATGATGGGGAGGAGCTGGCACATGCTTTCTAAGATTTGAAACTATTAACCATATATTCAAGGAAATGGCATCTGAAATGTCTTTATTTCTGGTGGTAACTGATAATTTTCACCAAGTGCAGCTTCCAATTCTTATTATAACTTCTTCTGTCAAGAGGCTAAGACTAGCCAACCCTACTTCTGTGAGTTAGCAGTGGTAATTAGAGATGCCTGGTCTATTTTACTGTGGTATGTACATACACTGGTAAAGATTGATAATAGGAAACTTGTCACTCAGAAGCCATTCTGCCAAAATCTCTGTCTGCTGTTTGGCCCCTTGTGCAACGAATGGTGCCAGTCACCACAAGTCACTGGGGCTGACCTAATGACCAGTCACCACTAGTCACCACCTAGTCTCAGGGCAGCAGCATTCTTATATAGAATTGCTCTCTGTGAAAGCCCTTCTAGGAATCAGAAGAACAGCTGGCTCAGTAACTCAGGCAACCAACGTACAGGGGTGACAAAAAACTGTACAAGCAGTGTAAGCCTTCCTTGTGAAGAACAGAACAGTCAGAGCTGCTGGCAGAAAGTGATAAGAGTGTCAGTAGTTGCCTAGGTTAGGGAAGGATGGGGTGTGTTCGGTGAGGGGGATAATATTTGTTTAGGTTTTTCCTCCTGGGACTACTTTAGTATTTCAAGCACGTTTGGGAACTTTTTCTTCCCCCAGTGGTCTAAGACGTGAACTGGACAGTGTGTACAGATCTGAGAGAATAAGACTTAGCAATGCTTCAGAGAATAATAATGACATCTTTGTTTCTGGGTGCCTGTGTAGACTCAGTTTTTGCTTGCTGACTTTTCTTTCAGCTTAAAATACACAAGAAGATGTCTGTTGGGGCTGAAAAAACCTAAAGATAGACAAAACTGCAGAGTAAAATGGAGCTGAAACCAGCCCTGTCTGAGGAGTCCCTATGTGTGTTATATCAGAGGGAACAGCTGGGGTCTGCTACTGACACCATTCTGGAACCCACATCACTTTCCACCTGACTGTATGCTTAGTGTGCATGCCCTGTCCAGCAAAATGGAGGGCTGATGTTTGTCTCCTTTTTCTCACTGTCTGTGGGCAGGTCATTTAGAGCAGCAGGGCCTGAGTCACTTTGTCACAAGCCCATTCAAAAGGCATTTGCTGTATGTAAACTGCTCCAAGATGAGGAGCAGACACAAAGGGACATACTTGTACAAGTTCCTATTTAGAGATCTTGAAACGTAAAAACACATAGCTCTGAAGGAAAAGGCCAAGACCCTGAAAATAACTGGCCAGTGTAATGGAAATTGTTAAAAGAATGACTGGGAGCAGCCACAACCATTACCAAAATCATTAGATTAATCAAGCTGAAAAATGAGCCTGGTGGTAGCAGTACATCCAGATGGCCAAGGAATCCAAGGAATATTGGTAATCCATCCATTTGCCTGGTTGGAATCTTGTCCACCCACTAGCTCAGGGGCTCCCAGAGGGGCTCCCAGAATCATGGGCACTGAGCTGCTCTCAGTCTCTGAGCAGGACTCGGGCTCCTCAGCAGTCAGACAGTCGAGGAAGCCGCAGGTCCAGGGGAGCCCTGTATGCAAACCTCGGGCTGTGATGCTGACTTGCCTTGGATGGGGCCACTCCAGATCCTGTACTGCAGTGCCTGGGCCTGAGTGCTCTGTGTGCTGCCAGCATGGCTGGGTGCATGCCAGCAATTAGGGACCCCAAGAGGTCTCTGGAGACTGATGTACAGGCTTGTGCAGCTCTCCTTGCAGCACAACTTTTCCCAGCAGAGTGTGATTGCTGTGACAAGGGAAGGGAGTTTTGCTCTACGCTTGTTAAGTACCCTTATCTCTCAAGTAGCCTAACTAACATAATTAGATTAAACTAAGAGGAATTGGGCCTAATCTCGTCTCTATCTTAGATTCTGCAACTCCTTTTCAGACCCAGAGAAAGGACTTTGAGCCCAAAAGCCTGTCTGTTCTTTCCAATTATATTAATTGGCCTAAAAAAAGAATTTTTGGTGTATGTTCTTTTTCTACAAATTCTGTTTCGCTCTTGCTACAATACAATTGTTAGTTCCATCCTGGAATGATTGGCATGTATGTAAATTGGAATAAAAGGATCTGATCTGAACTGTTAACTAAGTTGGGAAAAAAAAAGCAGCAAAGTGTGCATTAGTGTAAGAAAGCTGTCATTAAAGGGGCAGTGTTCTTTGATACAGTTACAAATCAAATATTATGGTTACCATAATATTAAGTTTTTCCCACAATTCACCTGTCCTCTTAATTAGGAGAAAACTTTCCCCATAAAGCATCTATTTTATTTTTAGACAAAGCTGTGACTATTTAATGTTTAGCTCATTTTAAAAACTATTAGTGAGGTGGAGCCAACAGACAGTGACATTACAACAAAACCCACTCATTTTTCTTTGTAACCTTTTCTATGATACTAATATTACATTATGTTTTCTTTTTTGCACTGACCAGCATCCTCATAAACAACTGCAAAGACTTGATGTGGTAACAATGAGCACTAGAATAGTTGAAACTATCCTAGGTGTCCTCTTGCAATACATCAGCACTATGAAGTGAGGTGTGTGTCATCTCTGTTAGCAAAGTAAAGGTGCCAGGGAACAGGGACATCTTCTCACTTCTCCCATTTATGTAAATGTTGAAAAGACAAAAAATCTCCTCTCCAGTATGGAACTGAAATGTGCTACAGAATGATTCACATCAAATAAATAAATGCTTTTGAGTTGCAATCATTCCCTATTGAGCTGAAGTGGTATTATGCTGTTTTAATCTCATCAGTTCCAGAAAGCACGCACAAATGAAAAGAAGTGATTTTAACACTGTAGGAGGGGGAATAGCAGCTTGCACAGAGCATCCAGCCAGAGGAAGAGGAATAATTTTACAATGACTGACCTCAATTCTATACTGGTTTACAAATTCCATTACAAATAATTTCATTTTCATTTCTCCACTTCATTCCTGAAAAATTAACCCTGCATGGTAACCCCTCACACATTTAACCTGTCCACAGTTTCCACACTTTCTGCCGCATAAGAATTTAAAACATTTATAATCCTTTGCCAGTTTCATCTGATTGCCACTCCTATCCACCTTCACAGGGAAATTCAACTTCTGCTGCCATCTGCAACAACAATCAACCTTAAAGGGTATCAATGAACATAGGCAACAAAGCTTTTGAGATGGTCCTTTTGGGCACAAATGCACGCACAGGAACACTCCCTGCCTAATGCTGAAACACAGCCACCTCTTTGGGAGCAGCATAAGTAATATGACAGCTTGTAGCAACACTAAATAATCATCTACTTAGCCTAGAGCAAAAATTGAAGCAGTGGAAATGTACAGCATTTGAATCAGGGTTTGTTGGGGAAACATTTCTTTTGTGACACAGAAACCTTATTGACTGCAAACATCCAGAACTTTGATAGTGCAGTACCTAAAACGGGTAAATTGAGCAAAAATTCCTTCAATACTCTTGTACCTTGTTGTTAGTACCTATGTACTTTTGGAAAGATTTCTTCTTACAAACACCTTTGTTCTTACAAACTTCTTCGGGAAGATTTGTCGTTTGTACAACAGGAAGCTCCAGTCCTGCAAAAATATAATATTCTGGTGAGATTATAGTTGGAGATGGTGCAACAGTCATGACACTAATTTTTCACGTACAGCTACATGTTATCCTTGAATGAATCTCTCCCTCTTTGGACTCAGCTCTGTACTGCAAACACTTGGTTTAAGGGCTGAATTTGTTCTTCAGTACTTCCATACTCCCAGAGAGCTGAGGTCTGATGTTCCTGTTCACGTGGAAGAGCATCTAATTTCCCAAGGTGTCTATTGATTTGAACAGGATCATTTGGTATTAGATATACCATGGAGATGCTACAGTTAGTGTTTCTGAGGTTTGCCTATGCTAAAAAACAGGACTGCCAAGGACTTTGCTCATTAAAACAGCACTGAAAAGCAAATCTTGGTGACACCTGAATGCATTTAAGTTAGGTTTTCCAGTACACTTAAATAACAACAAAAAATATGTAGGTGATTTTCCTGTGCTATTGGTAATATCACAAACATGTATTTCTAGCATTATTTAAAGTTCAGTTTTTCATTGGTTTTGGAATGATGGAAAGTCCTTAATACAGAAAAACAAACAAAAAAATCTCTGTTTTCCCAGTGGTGCTCATTACAGTGGCAGACTTGTCAAATTGCCACTACATTGCAGAAAAGTACACAAATCAAAAGCCTTCATATACTGGAAATTTTAACAATTTGGCAAGCAGAATATACAATTTATATAGTTAAGAACAGGGAGTAGGCACCAAAAGAATGAAAATATCTTGTTGGTTTGAGGGCTTGTTATTACAAGAACATTGACTTGAAATATTAGTCATAGATACTGCCAGATTATCTGAATTCAGTCCTACTACCATAGCTGCCTTCTGCTTGGAAAAAATACATGCTAAGCCATTGTAGTTAACTAAAAATTTTTTGTTGTTAATTTGAAAACTGCACAGAACTAGTTGCAATTGTAAAATTTCAGATCAAACTGTTAAATTCTGTAACAAAAAAAAAAATAAAATTAGCAATGTTGGAAAGTCTAAACAGATCCATTTTGATAGTAGCCAACTGCTCGCTAGTAAATATGCTCCACCTCTCTACTAGGAAGCAGCAGATGAATTCTTGCAATTCTGTTTGTAACTCTGGTCCAAGTCCTTCTGAAGCCAGTGGAATGATTTATATTAAAACAGCTTATTAGATCTTCATTTTACGTGTTTGTCTCACTGAGATGAGTGCTTATTTCATCTTGTTATTTCAGGGCTTCCAAAGTTTGTCAAGAGCTGGTTTTTCTCTTGAAACTGAGGTAGTATATTAAAGAGAGCACTATTGGATAGCAACAGACATTTGTTACTGGTCCATGGCAAGATACCAAACCATATCAATGCTAAGAATATAATTTCAGTATATTTTGAGAGAAAAAGTCATACTGACCACACAAAATGTCCTCAGGTGACACCTGTAATGAAGAAGTCACTTTTGATAAGCAATTCTTGCTCTTGCAGGTGTACTCTCACAAGGCTGGGAAAGTCTTTATTTTTGGGGGTTTCCATGGTAATGCTGGCAGTCCTAAATGGAAACAAAAATATTTAAAAGGAGATGTTAAAAAAAAGCATGATTCCAGTGTGACTGAAAGTTTGTATTTTTCTAAGAGTAGAAAGCAGAAATGTTGTATGTGGGTTTAAAAATTCTATGTAAATTAAATCCAAAAACAAATTCAGGCACATTTTTCCAAACTCTTGTGGGTTTGGCATCATAAAAGACTCTTTAGGGGTGGCCTTTTAAGAATCAGCAAAAACCAAGGGGACTCTTTTCATGCTTTTTCTGAACCAGGCAGCCATTTTCTACAACCTGAATTTCCATACAATCAAAATAATCTTTGCAAGGGTGAAAATGCTTGCTCCAAAAGTACATAACACAGGTGTCCAAGAAGATTTCATTGATTTTTAGAAATAGCCTTTAAGCACTTCGAATGCTTGAAGTGAAACTTAGGCTGCCATCTTAAAAAGAACAGTCTGCCGCACTGCAGAGATTTTTAGATTTACTTTTTGCTGCTAACAGTGAAACCCTGTGAGTGACAGGACAGCGAGCACTCCCTGCCCTGCCCTGCCACCCTCCAGCCCCTGGGATGTGCCAGGAAGGCTCCGTGGCCTCTGGAGCTGCGACCAGTTCCGCGCTGTCCCCTCGAGAGAAGAGCCAGAGTGACAGACAATGGTGCTCATGGGAGGGCAGTCCTGGCACGGCATCAGCGAGCCTGTGAAGGTGCCACAGATCCCCAAAGACCTCCGGAGAGACAAGGGAAGCCTCCTCCTCTCTGCTCTGGCAGCAGGTTGGGAAGGAGGCCCAGGGCAGGAGCATGTGCTGCGAGCCTTTCCCTTTGCCTGGAAGGTGCACGCTCAGCTGGCCCAGTGCTCGGGCAGTGCAGGGACCTGCTGGCACTGCTAATTATACACCCTGCCTGAAAAAGAGCACTTGAAAGTGCCTCTGTTGTAAGGTCCTAGTTGTCAAAAAAACCCCAGCAATTCCGCATCTGTGAAAACTTCCAAAAATTGCTTTCCTCAGTGCAGAAGCCGGATATGTATTTGTTGAATCAGGCTCTTAATTAGGTAGGACACAAAGGGCTTTCTCCCCCTGCGATACTTCCTGCCCAACAGCAGTGTTCCCCCTGCTAACCCTGTGAACATTTCATGGGGGTCATTTTTTTTATTATTATTTATTTCCACAAAGATTTATTTCCACTGTAGCAATCAGCATCTGAGCCCTTTTCTTCTCCCTTCCCCCACCCCCATTTTAATTTCAGGGGTTTTTTTCCAGCCAAATTTCTTCCCACTTACTTGGTCTGGTCTTTTCATTAAAATTAGTTCTTCCAATGACCCCCAATCATTTGCCCTTCCTGTCCATTCTTGGTTATGCCAAAACTGTTAGTTCACAACAGGAAACCAATAGCTTGTGCTATCAGGAGACATTTCCTTCACAGCACAAAACGTCTGAATAATAATTTCAAGCAAGGCTTCACCCATTTCCTGTGAATGGAGGGAAGTTTGCCTATCCCAGTCCCTCAGAACTCTTTGTTTCCATCCCTTCATGATGTAATCCTTTCTACATAGGGAGGATGGATCATTTTCCCCTACCAGCACTGAATTCAATGTCCTGTGTAAAGTTTTGATACTGCTCTTCAGCAATAAAACATGTAACGTTTACAAATAATAAAAAGTTATGCTCTAGTTTGTACTTTTGGAGTCTCCTTCAAAAAATAAACTCAACGTTTGGCATCTGGAAAATAGCAAGAATGAAAACACGGAGGCTAAATACAGTCTGGTTTATGAAATGTTTTAGTTGCAGGCTATTTAACATGACAACTCCAACTACTGAGTATCCTCCCAGCAGGTAGGAGAGCCCACCTGGGATCAGCTCTTGCTGAGCACCAGAATGTCCCAGGCTGAAATGCCTGTTGTGGCACAGCATTCACAGAAATACTGCAGATGGATGGACTGAATCATCAATTGCTGCACATGCTTAGTTTCATCCCTATATAGCAAAACATGCACTGAGCAAATAGTGAGGAGTGACTGACTTTTCAAAGTGATACATCAAAGCCTTATTATAATGGCAGTGCTAAATTGCAAAAAGGGGACTATCAAGCAATACATGTTAGCTCTTCAGTGCTGAAGTATTTAGAATGCATAATTTTAGGCAACAACTGTGTTAAGCTATTCTTTATCTAAAAATGTTGGCATAGAAAATTCTTTATAGGAGCTACTTTTTCCCATTGAGCCCTATTGTGGTGCTTCTAAACTTATTTTTGTAAAATTATGCAAACTGGAATCAGAATCTGTACTTTATTTTCTACTTTTTCTTTTTAAACAAGCTTCATAAGGGCTTATGATTATGATTTTTTTTACATGATATGATTTTTTTTCCACTGTTAGGGGAAGCAAGAAAGCTTGAAAGGAGAATTTATCAAAGAGTTTGAGAACCTTAAAAATAGCTCGTCACACTTGTTTTTATAGTGCAGTCTTAATTACAGCATTTGCTGTCACACAAAAACCATTATAAATCTCTCCATTATTCTGAAGACAATACAATTTTTATTACATTTGTGTCCTCTCTGTAATTCGAAATGTTCAAGCCAACATGAAATGCTACATCTCTTATTCTAACTCACTTGTTCCCATCAAAAGCCTGAGCTGAGTCGTCACTGTTTTCACCCCTCCTTTAACCAGCACTCCTACTGCTTGTCTCCTCAACTGGGATGCTGCAGGAGGCAGGCACCTTCCTTCTCACAGATTCTAGTCATGTTTGCCTTGGGTAAATAAACTGATTTAACACCTCTGCACAAGGAGCTGTGTTTAAGAGCAGCAGCTTTGTGTTCCAACATCTCTTGCTTGAAAGGCCAGAATGCCGTTTTCTTGCTGCAGAGTGGCAGAACCTTTGCATTCTGTGTTTTCCAGTCCATTTCCAAAAGTGCATTTGTCAGTTATGGACCCAAGCAGCTGAAAGTCAATGCAGTAGGCAGATTTCACCCACCCTGACCACCTTCAGTCCTCACTTTCCCCATCAGTGACTGTAAGATGTGAGACAATGTCAGTCTCTTTGTATTTGCTTCAGAGGAGCTATAAGGATGAATTTTGTTTCACTTGATTTGGGGCTAAGGAAAGCATTTCTGTCTCAGCGTCTTCCACAGATCAGAAAAGTGTTTCTGAAGGGAAAAAAAAAATCTGTAAGGCATCATTCAGTCCTTTTTCCAGTTGTTCAACCTTAAACATCTTGTTGAAAACATCCTTTGAAGGTGATACCTCAAGACTATTGCTGCATTTTGCTCTTCTTTCTTTCCCTTCCCAATTTTGAATCCCCTTTCATCTGGGCATTTAAGTATGACTAAGTTACATTTAAATGTGTAACGAAACCTCAAGTGGTTGTTCATTCAGCGGTTTGTAAGGCCAAATCTGGAAACCCTTGCTTTGTTCTGGCCATCTGCCTCCAAAGCAGAATGGCAGGTGAGCTGGGGAAAAAGCAGTGCAAACACCAATGCTCAAAGACACCAGCTCCTGTGAGATTGGACATGCTGACTATGTCTAACTGTGCCTAATGGCAAGAAAAGCTAATGGCAGTGTTATTCTATGGGCTATTAGAAAAATACAATGCCAAGGTATAACCATGCATACTTAAAACAACAAAAAAATCAGGCCAATCATGAGAGAAAGCTTCCTGTCAATCCCATGTTTTAATACTATTAAAAGATCTTTTATAGTGACTGTGGGAGCACAATGTCCTTTTCAGCTTGTAAAACTACATTTGCAAAGCACTCTGAAAAGGTCTGTGGGTAATACCACAAACTGTCCAGAAGTGACATCCAAGTCCCTTTCTTCCAATTATTAACTTGTATTATACTGTACATACTCGAGTAAACGCTAAAAATCCTACGTGAATGGGAGTTTGTGCAGGATATTTCTGTTTTGCTATGGAATAGATCACAGAGCCCTGTCCATCTGTCAAAACACTTGAGAAAATTATGCTTAATCCTAATTCTCTAGTTGAGACTTGGAAAAAGTAGGAAACTTGGTAGAGGCTGCACAGAGAAAGAAGCAGCTCCCAGTCTGTTAGCCATTACAGGGGCTGCAACTGCACATGCCAGCTTTTGGGACACATCACACAGTGCTAGTGTGCAGAAGGTTCCAGACTTCTCTGTATAATACATATCAAAATTGTCAGAGATGTCTAGTGCCCTCACTGCAGCAGCAGTGATGCTGTCTGATATGGCTGGAGGGGCAGGGAGCAGGGGTGCTGCAGAACAACTCTGATAGATGAGGCAATGCCAGTAGCTGGGAATGATCAAATGTCCCTGCTAAACTCACACAGCTACAAAAGGAGCTAACAGCTGACATTTTTAGCACTGGAATTTTCAGGCAAGTAAAATCATAATTTTATCAGAATAGTGATATCAACATTGTATCATATATAACTGTTGGCTTAAAAGTCCTGGTAGACAACAGAGCACTCCTAGAAACTAGATACTTTTAAAATCCATGTGCCTTAAATAGGTTAAATCCCTCTAACACCTTTCATGGCAACATTTCTTCTGCTTAGCGCTCAGGCTCTCATTATGTTTGACTTTTTATTTCCACTATTGAGTTGTCTTTTCCTTGTTTTTGCTCACTCACGGGGCATGCTGGCCAGCCTACAAAAAAAGTAATTTGAATGTTTTAAACTAGACTAATATATTTTGACTGTATCCTCTCTGACACAGAGGACTGTAATGCAGCCAGCTGTTCATTGTTACTATGTTAAATAAAGTAGAACTCCCTTGTGGTACTCCATATGCTAACAAATGATGTAATGAAATTCTGGTCATGTGAAAATTCTGTCGTTATACCACCCAGCATCCCCCATGAGCACTCAGAGGTTCACAGACTTGCCTGAAAAGCCCCATTAGCACATTGTCCTTACAACACACAACCGCAACTGGTTTAACCTGATGTGCTGCTTGTTTTCTGTGTGCTACATGGCCCAGTAGTACAAGTACACTTCTCTCTGTATTGGTGAAAAAGTGCACAAGGCAGAAAACTTTGTTAACGTGATGTTATCCATCTGTGCACACAGGGTGTGAGGAGCTGATTGCAAGAAATGTGATCTACAAGTGGCAGGTGGGACTGCTCAGGTGGGCAAAGATAGAGGAGGGGAGAGAGAAAGCCATGCAAGGAGAGAAGGAAGCTGCATTCTCTAAGAGACTTTGGTGAAGTCAATTTAACAAGCTTGTCCTTCCTTCCTCCTTCCCTGCCTCCCTTTCCCCCCTCCCTCCCTCGATAAATGTTGTACCATTTCAGTGATCCAGTTTCTAACACAAGCCCACACACAGCTGTAGGATCACAGCTAAAGAAATAAAGAAATGCAGAGTGGGAGGGAGACCAAATGCCAACTGTTAAAGTTTTACATCAACACTGAAACCAGCTTTCATAGAGCTGTGCCCAAAAGTGTGAAAAAAGAAGCAGGGATAAGAATGAAGGAAAAGAAGTAGATGAGCTTTACCTTAGAAAATGTGGGCACAAATAGAAATTTTAATCTTGACTTAGGTGATCCTGCGTCACCTCTGTGACTTACTCACATGAACCAGGGCGGCAAGAGGTACAGCTCAAATGGGCTGGAGGCAGCTGAGGAAGCAGGAAAGGAGATAAAAGCTAGCACAATATTTTTACCAGGGGAATTTTCAGATGAGAAACCAAATAATAGCAAACTAAATTTAAACTTTTAGAAGTTGCAGATGGGTGCCCAGTTCCTCAAAGTAAAATCGACGTGTGGGGTACCATCCAGCCAGTCACATGCTGCACAGGACACTTGGTTGTGGAACTGAGTCCTTTAAATTGGCCAATCAGCTGTGGAAACTGGGCATTTCAGTACAACTCTGAATTCCCTGGAGGTGTACAAAGCAGTAGTCCTGTGAATTATGCACTTCTATTAGATGTGAAACATGTATCTCTTGCCCTCTTCAGAGCCCATACAACACACGTTTGGTGGGCAGCAGGTGCTGTCTGGAAAGTGGTGGGGTGGAAAGGAGAAGGTTCTGGACTAGCAGGGGAGCTGGAGAGAAAAGGACTGAGAGCAGCCATTCCCAGTAAGCAGTGGGGCTTCCAGGGCAATCCTGCACGATGCTGGGCTTTTTGGGCTCTCAGAATAGGATCTCTAGAGCAAGAACAGGAGCATTGTGTGATACCTGACTGTTGGATCTCAGTCTCTTTTATTGGAAACTGAGATATCGGGAGATCCCCAACATTGCATGACCATAGTTAAGCACTGCTAGCAGCAGTGAGGGCTGATTTCTCTGGTGGAAAGGATGTAAGTTTGTCTCCTGTCAAAATGAAAGGCCACAATAAGCTGAAGCATTTACAGAAACGACACAGCCTGAAATTAGAAGAAATCCTAGGCACGTATGAAGGCAGCAAAGCTTTGTGGCCCACGAGGCAGAACTGTTTGGGAGCTACCTCCATTCTCCTGCACAAGGCAGCAGGACTGTACTGCCCAGAGCGTGGCCACACTGAGGTAGCAGCACATGACAATTAGTCTTATGCAAAGCCCCACTGGCACAGCTGTCCTGCTTCGGGCTCTGGAGGAAACTTGTTTGTAGCCAAACCAGGTATCTCTACTGTGCAATGCAGACATATCCCGAGAGCCACTATAAACAGGTTAAAGCAGCCTGAATGCATCTCTGACAGCAGTGGGATACGTTTCTTTCCATGATTCACAAAGGACAGGCAGAAACAATAGGTCAGCAAACACCAGTCCCACGTAAGCTCGGCCTGATTAAGGTTTTCAGAGGAGGGATAAACCTCTCATCCGAGATTGAGCCTGGCTATGCTGCAGTTTTGTCTTGGTGTTTATCTGTTCTTCCCGAGAGAAGTCACTGCAAAAATGTCAGTGGGCTTTCACTAGCGAGGTTGGGGAGGAGGAAGAACACCATATGGCATTTCCCAAACGTGTTCACGTGCCTTTCACATGTTTACATTCCTTGACCATGGTCTGAGCCCAACCTCAAGGTAACCTTGAACCTTGCAAACTAAATACAGCCCTGCTAGTGCAGCTGGAACAGGTGAGAGAGCCAGATAACACTGAAAGAGCTTAATCCAGAGTCTTAAGAAAAGAAAGAAAAAATTACTCCTCAAAATCTGTGCTGCTAGAGCTACCCTTCTTGCTGCACTGACAACTTTTTATTCTGGAAATAACAGTGCAGTATGTTCACCACCACATATCATGGATCTGAATGAAAAATCTTACAGTTTTATTGCCTAAAGAGTGCACAGGATAAGGACACCTTAAGGACCCAGACAGACTGCTGACTCACCCACCCTTGCTTCCAGCTGAGCAATAGCCTTGGGGAACTGTGCAGCAGAAAAGCCATTATACAGATCTGCTCCTACTCTGTACTCTGCCTGAAGAAAATAAACAGATATTCCCTTCCTGTACCCTGGATGGTGTCTGTGAGCAGTGCTAAAGCTGTCCAACTCCACAGAGTCCCATCTATGCCCGAGCTCCCAGGAGAGCTGCTGACCCAATTGTAGCACCTGGGGGAATCCTGTGTTAGAATTCCCATGAGGAGATTCAACTGTGAAGCTCTGGGCTGTGATCTAGGGTCTGAACCTTCATGAAGCAACATAATTTGTGACATAAAAATACTGGCACTGAAGCACCAATAACACAATTCTTAATTCTTAACATGGCCTCAGACTGTTGAATCATAAAATACACATTCTACATAACATTTATTTTCTTTTTTTAATTCACTTTTTTTTTAAAAAAACAAATAGAACTCCCCTCCCTACTCCTCCTGGAAGACAGATAATATTTTGTGAAGTATTTTGGCAGAAGGCATAGATTATTGTATTTATGGGTGACATAATAATGAATTATAGTAAAAGGGGAAAAATAAAGCTATTACAAAGAGGTCAAATTTCAGCCATTTGTCTGGAGTAAAGTTCAGATTTGAAGTAATTTTTCAAAAGAGATTTTACAGTTACAAGTTATAATGAGGTTAATTTGAAACTGAATATGCTAATCATTGGTTTGAAACCCTTGACACCACAAATGTATTGCTTCCCTTGGTGTGATAATGTTACTTATCATCTTTCTTTTGCTACTCTGTCAAAAGAATAATTTCAATTTCAGTCAGAGGCTCTGACTTTCATATTCATGGAAGATTGTGCTGTTCCATTATCTTAACACTGGAAAAAACCATCTCTGGATGAATCACAACAATTGGAGTTGGTAAGGATGGAAAATAGGATGCTGTTTGCTGAACACTACCCTTTCAGGATTGCTGTGCATAGGCTGGGAGTCTTTCCAGAGAGCTGAGCATGAATTCCACCTCATCTAAGTTGCTGGTAAGTTTGTTTGGTTTTTTTTTTTTTTATTACTTACTTTTTTCTGTGACTTTTCTAGTGTCATCTATAGAACAACTCCCAGAAAGTAATGAATTTAAATATTTTCAGAATTTGCAGGTTTCATCCCCTGACTTTGAAGCACATACGAATTCTACAAGGCAGACAAATGAAAATAATGGTTTGCCTCCCACCTGTAAGCCACTGAGCTGAATCGTACTGCCTTGTAAGAATTGTTCAGCAGCATACTTGAGTGATGCTTATACCTTCAATACATTTCCTAACTTAGAGTCATTAACAACATCCAAACTCCTCTTCTGTCTAGCCCTACACAGCCCAAGTCCTCTGGCAGAACTTAAAAAGAGAGTGAGAATTGAGAGAGGCAGCAGCCCTAACACAGATGTTTACTATTCAATTAATTAATTCTGTCAGTGTTAGTCACTGGCACACTCAGAGAACGGAAGTGTGCAGGAGGGAGACAACATAACAGGAAAAAAAAAAAATCACAAGAAAATGAATCTATTTCAATATTAATTGGGCAGAAAATAAAATGAAAATTTCGATCCAAAACCCATGTGCTCTGCCCACAAATCAAAACTGACAAAACCACCCTGCAATATTGTGGTTTCCATGTTTGTTCTGAAACCCAACACACACAGAGGCATTACTGTGGAGGGAGTCCTGTGAAGAGCGAGGGTGCACAGTCCTCCTTGGCCTCCACATGTCTTACACAGCTCGGGGTATGTTCCTTCTCGCAAGGCTTCACCACTACACAATTTTCCTCTTTCCCCATTCCTGCCCAGCTCATAGGAACCTGTGACCACCTATGAACTAGCCGACATCCCCTTCCACCCACCTCTTTTCAGAGGCTGAAACACATGGGTCTACACGGAGGAACTGCTTTCCTGCTGGGTGTTTTACTGCCTGGACCAAAGTGTTCCGAGCTGGTGCGTCTTAAACTGTGAGAAAATAGCTAATGTAATGCAACAGCTATCTCCAGCCTAGAGCCTGTGGTTTTCCAAAACCACAAACTGACCACATGGCAGCCAAGTTCCCTACTTTTTTATATATATTTATGTATATGTGTATATATTTATAGAATTATATGTGCATTACAGTATATTTATACTCACTAAATGCATAACGAAGGAATCTACTGACTTATACACAGAAGATGTCAGTGTAGGCCAGTTTGGATGCAGGATACAGTTTGGATATAGAACTCCAAGAATTTTGTTCAGAGAAAAAAACATCAAAAATATCTGTTACACAGTTAAACACACTTATGAGCTCTGCCTAACCAATTACTTTTGTACGTTGGCTTGAAACTACAGCTGCAAGCTGTACAAAGGAAATGACGACAGGATATAAAGGACTAGGGAATATTCAATATTTACTAAACAAAGATCTTACTTTGAGCATGTGTTCAGTCATACCATAAGTATTTGACAGAAACAGCTCTCTGTGCCCGGACAGTTCAGACAGTCATTGCTGTCATTTTGCAGTGCACATACAACAAACCACCTCGCATTGAAGGTACATGGAATAGCTGACCTTGTCCTCCCCTCTTAAATTATGAATTCAAGCCAGAAAGGCTCTGGCAAGCCAAAAGCCATTGATAAATATCAGGACAAAACCTGAAACCCTGAAAGACCATGAACATTTTGAGAAATTAATTTCTTACCTTAGTTGTTCAAAGGAACTCTCTTCAAAGGAAGAATTTCCAAGCTTGGACTTGAAGACAGGTTAAAGTCACACCAACTTGTTGAAAGGGATTTTACAACTTCATCTGACTTCTTGGGTGACTGGAGAGCAGTTCAGAACATTTTTAATTTACCAGATGAGAGTTGTTCCTTTAACACAATGTGTTATGTCTTCTCCTTGGGAACTGGAGAAAAGGGCTATTGTAAAATATTATTATTTATGAACTGTGTTATGGTGTTTGCCAGATGACTGTGCAAGGGGCCCCATGTCTAATCAGGCTGTACAGAGCTTAGGCACTGTAGTGACAGACTGCCACATTTTGGGAGCCTTTAGTCTGCAGGGGCAACAGAGGCAAAAGATCGGAGCTGATTACCCGTGTTGGAGATGGCCAACAGTGACTAAATTACTTGTCAGAGAGTGAGATCTGCCATAAAGCAGGAAACTAAGCTCATGTCTCCCGAGGCCCATGGTTACACCACAGTTAACTCATGGTTGATTAATGATAATTAGGATTTCTGTTATGAGGGATCACCCATCTCCTCTGCCCTTCATGTTTTCTAGGACCGCTTAAGTGGTCATATTTTACCAGCACTCTTTTTTGTAGAACTTACTTTTGAGGCCCAGATATCTAAACATCTGCAGACATCTTGGTTCATAAAAGATGATAAAAGACATGAGAGAAGACTGATAATTCCCTGCCACTCATCCGAGCCACTGCAAGCAAGCGGCAGTCCCAGTTCTGATAAGGTATACATGAAAAGACCTTTGCTTTGTCAGTTGTGAATTTGGGGAAACTCTGATCTCTTTGCAGTAGCCCTTGACAAAAATAAGAATTACAGTCCTAGAATAAATTATTTGCTAACTCCTTCAAAGTAGACTCTCTAGGAGGGGGGAAGCTCTGGTGGTCCCACATTTATGATGGGCTTGCTTCTGCTTGCAGGTTTTCTGCTCTCATTTTATCAGGATCCTCTGCCATCATTGCATTTCCTGAATTTTCCCGTCATGATTTACTTTTTTGTTTAGATATATCCCTACTTCTTTTCTCAGTTGCTGCTTATGCAGAGATTCGAGCAAACTGTTAAGCAAACTGGATCAGTGTAAAAATAGGTAGGTGCTAACATAGGTACCAGATTGAAGAGAATCACAGAGACAAAAGAATAGTGGTAAATCAAGCTTTTTACACCTTTTGAACACCTTTGTAATGCATCTTATTCTTCTTTTACCTTCACAGTTCCATAGTGAACTCTAAAATAGATGTCCCTTGTTCAAGTAAAGCCTGACTCCTGTGTAAGATAGCAGAAAGTTTTACAGCCCTGCACTTCCCACTCATTCCAGAAACACTATAGCCTTCTCTGAGCTGGCTGCAGATCTTCCTTCCTCCCCCACCCAACTGGAAGTTGCAGGAGCAAAAAGTTGTGATATTTAGTTTCTCTGCAATTTTTTTAGTGCTGCTTATCTCTGGAAGGGGTTTGATCTTTTCCTGCTTTGATTAGAGGATGACCCAGATGGGAAGTTACTGTTACTTTGTGCTGTCAGCAGCATCACTAATTTGTTCAAGTTGACAGCCCACTAGACTCTCAGTAGGTGAGAATTTATTGTAGGAGGCCTTAAGGTATATAAAGCAACAAAAATAGCTGTATAGTATGTGGCTAGCAAGCCTTACCAGAGTCATTTACTTCAGGTGTGCTTGACATTTCTGTACGGGGAGCCCAATCATTACTCCGTAGTTAACTTTCTCTTTTATGATCTCCTTTCTCCTTCTAACTGTGAAATGGAAAGGGTTTTGCTCAATCCTACCAGCTTGTTCCAAAGCCAGGGGAGACTACATCCAGTATTGAACAACACAACAACATGTCAGGAAAAATAAATGAAATGGCTTTGTGGTGTCAGTTTGTGAAGAAATGAGATTAAATACTTTTTCCATGTGCTGAACGAGCCCAGACAAAATCTGTCTAGATACTAGACTCACTACAACCTTCCTGTAGCATTTTTGGAGGAATGAACAGTCTATTTTATGGCAGACACTCAACCATGCTACACACTCTGAAAAATACTCCCTTTTCTCAGAATAAAATTCCTTCATAGCTAGATAAAACAGAATGGAAGTTATTTGGTAGAGCCTTCTGGAACAGCAGAACACATTAGCTGTGGTTCTATACAGCACTCATATTTTTTTCTTCATTTCTAACTCCTCTTGAATCAGAACTAAATGAATAAATCCCAATAAAAGGAGAATTCAAAAAATTGAGCTCTTGTTCCAGGTGACCTCATATGTTGGAGAGCAAGTTCTGGGTGACTGTGGGTTACTGGAAGTCTATTCTGGCTGGAAATATATGTGATTTTTTTCTCCAGGGCTAGGATGAAGCTAGCTTAGCTTCTACTAAGCTGATTTCAGGTAAATACATATTATTTAAGCCTTAAATTTTCAGGTCACAGAAAGTTCAAATTGCCACTCTCTAATTCAAAACAAACAAACAAAACCAAACCACAAATACACAACAAAAAATCCAACACTCCCCCTGATGAACAACACACACACACACAAAAGAACCCCCCAAACCCAAATGAATATGAAGTCCATGTTATTCCAGGGAGGATTATCCAAGTGTAAAATGTGCATTTTTTCTGTCTTTGACCTTCCCACATTCCTGTGAATTTCACTTACTCTTAAACCACTGTCAAATAGGAATGACAGCATTTTCTGTAACTTGCAGCTGGTAAGTCTCATTTTAAACACTGAAAATATGACAGTGTCCAGCTTAAGGACAGCAAATTGAGCATGAAGAAGAAACTTTCAGGATAAGCTTTATGTGCAGAGCCTCACCGTGTCCTTGGGGGCCAAAAAGTATTTCAAAGAAATAACTTCTTTTCTTTTACAGCCAAGAATTCTTGAGTTTTCATTCACAGCTTCTAAAATATAAGTACATTAACACTCATAAAACTGCTTATTCCACAGCTACATTGCACATATTAGAAAGACTGTTTATTCACAGCAATTACTGAAAGCACCACCCATTCTCACTGTATCTCTCAGGCCACAATCACTGGTGTCAGATGTGTTTTTACTAACGAGACTGTGGAACTGGTGAGCAGAGAGCTTTCCCACCCTTCCCTTCTCCCAAGCATTCAACAAGCTGCAGTTTCAGGGTGGCCACACCCTGCTTGTTATTGTTAAATTGAAATATTAAAGGTGGGTTCTTTTATATTTTCCTTAGCTTTTCACCTCTATTTAAAAGAGAGTGCATTCAAGGGACATCTGTGTTACTGGCAACACCATCACATGGAGGAGCTTTCTATAAATAGCACCACTACTAAACAAACAGCTGGAGCATAGCACTCACCAGCACCATGAAGTCAGTATTGTACTATTTATTCTTAGTAGATCTGATGATGAATGAATAAAGTATACATTTATTTTCATTTTGAAATAATACCGTTAAGATGCAAAAAAAATTAAAAGGTAAGAGTCAGAAGACACATTGCCAAAATTGCTAAATTTCTTAGGAGACACTGGCAAAATGACTGATACCTGCATTCAAAAGGGGCTCCTGAATTTTTGCACTTACGGTTTTCAGAGGTCACTTTCAAAAGTGTGGTTTCTCATCTCTCTTATCTCTGTGTTTTTCAGCTGTAAAATGGGGTTAATAACACTTAACTAGTTCACAAAAGTATTATGATGGTGAAAACATTCACGTGAGTAAAATGCATTAAGTTTCTCTGACTGAATGAGTCGCTACAATACAGAAATTACTTCAATTTGAGATGTTTGGCAAGTGAAGGAGCAAGGTAAACACCAGATCATTTTCTTCTGTTTTCACAACTGAAAAAATTACAAACTTTATAAAGCAGAGGCCAGACTTTCAAAGAGCTATGGAAAAAGCTATCCAAATATATTCATAGCTTTATGTAGACATCCCTCAAACCCATCCTAAATTTGCCTGCTAAGGATTTTTCAAGGACTAGTCAAATCTGTGATTTGCTGGTGCAATTCAGTAAATTACTTGCTCTCTAAACTAGTACTTTTAAATACACTAATTAGGTAAACCTAGTTTGATTGTTTATGCTCTGAAGATATAATTGAAGATAATCTAATTTAAGCAAACAACATGATAAGAATTGGTTTTGTCTGAGAGAAACAGGGACAAGAAAAAAGATAAAAAAGGCATGGAAAGTGATAGCAGACATGATTTCACCAAGTGGACTCAGTAACAGCAAGCCAATTATGGAAGAAAATCTATGGAATTCATTACAATAGTACATAATTTTTCTATTCCTAAAACATTCTGTGTAATTTGATGAACATGCTAAAAGAAAAAAATGTGTATTTTTTTCTTCCCGTTAAATGAAGTAGTTAAAAGAGCTTCATAAGCCACATGCAAGACAGTATTAAGTACACAGAATTTCCAAGCATAAAGTCTACAGTCTACATTATATTTCTATTTTATGCTATTTTTTTATTTTTACATTTTAAAATGTATATGGCATTTCTCTAAAGGAGAAACCCATCCAGTTGAAAGTGATGAGCATTTTGTTAAAAGATTTTTATGTATCAATGCACAGTCCTTGGAAATACACAGGAATTGAAGTAGAGATGCCTGTCTAAAAACTGGACCCACCATTCCAAATTACATAGTCCAAAATGAAATCTATGTGGTTTCTGAAGAACAGTAAGGGTATCTAAGTCTTACTGTGCTCCAGGGTTTTCAAAGCAGACCCAAAACACTGACCAGTTTTCCTAATTTTTTTCTTTTCAAATCGCTCAACATCTCTTAGAATAAATTCACACAGAAAAGTCTAAGAATAATCAGGAATGAATAGAGAACCAAACAAGAAATATCTTCTTGCCACCATGTAAACACATTATTTACCTACATCCTATAGTACTACATGCAGCTCTGGTCCCTTTTCTTCTGAATCAACCACTGGGAATAATGCCACGTGTCATTAAATGGAAGTGATATTTGTATTATTTTTCAGGACAGATTGACTAAGATCTTAGGTATTTTTTATTGAGATGTATCCTTAAAATATTGAATGCTGGAATCAGTAAGGTTGGAGGAATACAACTGCCAAGTAAAACAAATCAGAATTAAATGTACATTTCCACTGCAGAGCTCCCATGAGTTGGTGTATGAGCCTTAGGAGAGGAGTAGGCAGGTTAGGTCTCACAGAGACTTATTTTCTTTGGCTGGTAAAAAACTAATAATTTTTTTAAACTTGGCTCTTGTTTCAGATATCACATTCTATATAACTGCCCTTATGTTCCCCTCTTAAGTATTTTGAGTTTCTTTCACATACAGCAAGGTCTTCTAACTCAAGACCAGTTTTTCACTTAGAATAAGAAGGCAATCTGCTATGTAGTATATTAAAGGGAAAACAAATATTTTTGGTGACAACTCAACACCTAAGGGTTCAAGCTGACCCTACACCAATGATTGTTATCCTATCCTGTATTCCCCAAGCCATATGGATTTTTGATTACAGTGCAACCACAGACTTGCATAATAAAGCAGGCACTACAGTAAAACACCAGTAATGACACAATCAGAAGTGTAACTTGTGCTGCTCAGCCATCAGTTGGCATCTGTGGGGAGCTGCAGCACCCCAGGGAGGGAGGCTGGAGCAGACACCATCTCTTCCAGACCAGCCTCACAGGACTGAGGACAGCAAAGCTTGCACCCTCTCTTTTCAGTTAAGCTGATTGACTGGCAGCTTGTTCTCTGGCATGACTGCAAAAACTGGTTTGGAGGCACTCAGCAAAACGACTGTTCAGGAGCAAGATTTCATGGGTTACCTCAGGCTGAGAGTACAAGCTCCAGCTGTGATGGACTCTTGCAAACTTTCCGGGGTGCTGGACTGTGGTGAGAAGCTGGTTCTCCTTACCCTCTCCCAGAACTGTACATTTTCCGGCATACCCATCTTCTGAGGAACTTCAGTGGGATCAATCTGCACCAGCTATGAAAAGAAGGTGCCAATCATTTTACAATTTGTCTGTCCAATTCCAATTACCCTTTGATTCTTCTGAGCCCCTGGTTTGCTGGCCCTGGGCACCCATACCCATTCAGGCTGGGGGCAGGTCACTGTCCTAACAACAGCACTGCTCACTTGGGAGGTCATTTCTTCAGAGCCACAGCATTATTTTCTAAATTTCACTCCTGATAGCCACCCACTCAACAAAAATCAATACATCTACCCCAAAATTCCCAATTTGTTTGTGTAATACCTTTCCCACTCCATCCAGGTCTCCTATGGTATTCCAGCGGCTGACCTGGATTTGCAGGCCATGCCTTAATAGCTTTGCACTACCACACCTGTGAAAAACAGTGATATGGCTGTAACTAAGCATTTCATATTAGCAGACTGATTAGGTAAGATAAAGCACTGTGGATGTCTAAAGTGCAACCCAAACACTGTATTTCAATTACAGCTACAGCTACAGCATCTAAAGCAGGTGCTGAAATACCTCAGATATATCCTGGCTAAATTAGCTAATGCTACTGGGACTGTTGCATAATAGGTCAAGAGATTCCATAACATTTCTTGAGACACACTGTTACGTGTAAGGTTTTAGTCCATGGAATCACAGGAGAACAAATAGGAATATGCACAACACTTAAAAAAAATCAGCATTTCGGTTTTAGGAGAAATCCACTAAGCTGCACATTTCATAAATGGAGAACGGTCATGATTTGCAAGTGTACAGTAGAAACCAAGATATTTAAAAGAGCAGTTCAAACTTCTCAAACTGCATTTAGTGTTTCTAAAGATTTCTACAGTTTACAGACCTGTTTCTTCCATCAGTTAAATCCATATTACTTTCAAATAACGGCTCCCTTTTCTTAGTTTCAATAATCCTGGTTTTCTACCAGCTGAACTTCCATTGAAAAAAACAGTCTCTGAAAAGTAGACTGGCACAGATACTCATCTGCATTAAAATTTTCATTTTCCCAGTTTGCTTCTTTACACACAGACTTCTCTTGATTCATTTTTTATTTCCCTCTTACTTGGCTCTGCCTGCATTTTCATTCATTTTATTTTATTTTGTTTTGTTTTTTTCTTTTAATCTCTCTGAAACTTAATGAAAACATGCTGCATTAAAGGAGTCTTGGAAATATCATGACAGGACTGTATATCTCAAACATAGACACATTCCTTTTTCTACAGTTATTTGATACCTTCCTCTTGTCTAAAAAAGAAATCCTTAAAAAACCAATTATACACATAGAGTACTTAAGAATGGCTGTCTCTGTGGGCCAGTAGCTTTATTTTAAATTCTAATTTCTGAAAACTTGACAACAAAATCACCTCGTTCTGTATATACAGAATGGTCATTCAAGAGTTTATTTATAATTTAATCATACACACACAAAAAGACACACATGCTTTAGGAGCTACTCGTTAACTGACTATAACTGCTGCTGCAGTCCTGTGCTAACAAAAATTAATGTTAAAAAATTCAGCTGACAAGCTTAGAATCTTCACACAGCTTTCTTTAGCACAAAATACAGATGTTGCTGCAAGTTCTTCAGACCAAGTGCGTCTTGAGGGTGGGAATTACATTTTCAGTGCACTGTTCAGGAGGTTGACTGCACAACCTGCGTTCATAAAGAACAGTATTAGTGCTTTTTAATAGCATTTTGAGGGTTTATAAGTTAAAGTAATGAAATACAGCTTTTATTGTGGAGCAAGAACAAAATATTTTACTCTGCATATATTCGTATTTCTTGATTAAAGATAACAAAGTCAGATCACCATTCAACTATTGTCCTTTTACAAGAGTCAGAAATTTATGTCTGAATTTAAGGGAGGTTGCCCAGACTCTTACAGATCTGATTCCATACAGGAAACATAAAAGCTGCAAGAGGAATCAAATGATTGCTTGACAGGGCAGTCAGGTCACGAAACAAAAATGCACCAGAACTTTGCCTTCAACAGCAGTCCCAGGTCAATCAGGCTGCAATCACACTTAGCATCAGAGGAAAAGTGCACTGATGGCAAAATTATGCTCGGGGCAAACTTATTTAACCTACTTACACAGGTCTGTACTTGACACTGTTCTAGCAGACAGCATATTAATCATGTGTATCTGACACTGTTCATGAGGATTCTCAGTTGACATCTATTACCAGTGCATTGCATTTACTTTATGGCTTACTACGACTTGGAAAAGAGCAAACTGGCTTTGCTGATGTTATACAGCTATTTCTGCAGTTTAACTTTTGGACAAACCCCAAAACTTTCACAGCACCAAATCCCAAAATACTTACAATCAAGTATTAGCTCATCTGGGAACTACTGAAAAACATTATTTCAAATAAAAGCACACAGAGCTCAGCTAATGTTTGTTAGTCTATCAGAATCAAACCAAAAAGAATTATCTGAAGAATGGCACAACATTAACAATAGTTTCAATATTAAACATCAGCAACATCTGGTTTTGTTACATCTTCTGTTTCCAATACAAGAAAAGGTAAAACCACCATACCATACCTGCAAAGCCTGTTTTCTCTCCCATCTACATCCAAGAGAAGGTGAATGGGGTTTTTGGACTGTGTCAAAGAGGCAAGCAGAGAGGAAGTGAAAACATCCTCACAGCCTCATTCACTGAACTCATTATGGGAATGCACCAGAGTCACTTCTTCTTAAACAAGGTGATCCCCTCAAAAAATCTGGCTTCTCACAGGTGACCTGCAGGCAGCCAAGTCAGACACCTGTGTGCCAGACAAAACCAGCTGTCTGTGCACTTCTGCCAGCCCACCTGCTCAATATACTTCCTACCAGAGGGCTGAGATCTTTCAGCAAATTCCCAGTTCAAGCACAAGGTTGTTTCGTGTTTTCCTTCCTTTTGCTTCTCCTTTTCTTCCTACTCTTCCCTAGGACCTCAATTTTGAAAGCATCCATTGATTAACTACAGTGACACAACTGCCTTTATTATCACCAGCAGCTGAACAGCACGTCCATTTTAGCTGATTATGGTAGAGATATAAGTAACACACACACACTTAATGAGTTACTATTAAATTGCTGTTGCTTCATCTCTCATAGACACATAAACACTGTGTTACTCAAGTTTTTGACAAAAGAATTATAAATTAAGGATAAGATTGTGTTTTCACACAGTTAAGCTATCAAAGGATTCAAGAAGGGATTCTGTAAGGGACAATAGAAATCTCTTTTGGCTGTGTCCAGCATTCAAAAGTAACTTAGCTACTATGGAACATCCATATATTTCACACACACACGCAATGGATAGACAAAAGGGATTGTATAGGTGCTGGACTCAGGAAGGAAAAAATATTTAAGTTGCCTTTCATTTCACCTCTGGGAGCTCCACAGTTACACACACAGCTGTTATTAACAGTATCAGAGCCTGAATTTATATCGAGGGAAGAAATGCCACCCCATCCTCCCTTCTCAGCAGAGAGGTTTTCAAATCCATCCTCACAAAATGAAATTTTCCCAACTCTTAACAAGGTATAGGTGGGTTTGTTGTTTACATGTGTAGCAGTAGCCACAGAAAACCCCCATTAAAGTCCCACAAAACCAAACTTTGTGAGTTGTCTCTGCTATCAGGTCTGAACACGGTACCCCATTGCTCTAAACATACAACAGGATTTATTTTTCCCTTCCTTGCCTACGGACCCACTTTCTCCTTAGTTTCCAGCTTAGTTGCTCCATCTGTTTTGGCAAGTGTGTAGACATTTGTCAGGATGAAAGGTGTCACTTAGAAAGATTATTTATAATAATTTTAACCTCTTTTATCTCTCATCCTGCTCATTGCTGTGTTACTGTTTTGAAGGAGGAGGATGTGTTAAATTTGTACAGAAAATGTATTGTGTCTGAAGAGGAATGACTGTGCATTCACCTTTGAAAAGTTCCCAACAGCTTTGCTCTCTGTTTGCTGGGTGCAGGGAAGCTTCTCCACACAGTGAACTCTTGGTTCGCTCTTTGTTCTCACAGACTGTCTATTTTCAAACTGGTAAAGCTGAACTGGTGCTACACAGGATGTGCCTGATCAGGGAGGCTAATACAAACCAGCAGGACACTTTCAGCACTGTGTTCATTCCCTTTCTATGATGTCACCCTACTGCTGTCGGGGGGGGGGCGTGGGGGGCTGGGGAGGTGAATGGATTTATGACTTACTTTTCTAAAATTTATAGGCAAATTACATAAAGTAATTGAAAATTCCTAATTTCAGTACATTTTGGTGTATTTTCTGAGGCAAAATACATAAGATGAGGTAAGGTAGAACATCCTCCCTCCTTTCCTAGCTTGGAATTGCTTGCTGTAAAATTTGTGTGTATCCATGAACTGCAATTTAAGTATGGAAGTTTACTTTTAAATAAGATGATGTCAAAAAGATTTTGGAAGTGAATCATTGTATTAATTCTACAGTACCTTTGTAAGTATGCAGATAGCATTCCAGTGCAAGCTTTGTTTGTGCTATCTGTGAGATAATGTTTCTCTTTGTATGGGATAGTCTGAAATAATAAGCATATTATCAAGGATTTATTAGGGTTAACTATTTCACTGGTTGGGATTCACGTGTCTTTAAGCCTTCCTGATTCCCTTTCTCCAAAAAAAAAGAAGGGGTGTAGCAAAGGAACATTCACATTTTTTTGAAGGAAGAATTTACAAGGGTTTTGAAGTTTTCTGTGTATTATTTCATCATTGCACCTTCTTAGCAGAGAATGGGATGCATGTCCCACAGCTGTGCACCATCTTTCAGAAATATTTTTGTTAGTGGTACAGATCTGCATTGCTTGCTTAACTATGGATTGGTCCCATTGAAACTGAGCTGGCAGAACTCCTAACAGTAAGAACTGGGAAGTTCTGTTGTCTTTAACTACATCCAAAGAAAAGGTAAAAACCCCCAAATTATTTTCAATTTGGACTCAAAAGCAAAACTATACTCTCGAATTCACATCGATCATCAAAATATGGGATGGAAAATGGTTCAGAGTAGGAGGATACATCTCAAGTTCATTTCTATTTTTATGTAATGTTTGTCCTATTTGCTACTGTCAGAATGGCAAGAACTCAAACAGAATATTCACATCGAGGTCACAGTTCACCCCTCTAAATACTGATTTGTGTGAGGGAATGCAAAGAATTTAATACAAGCTGCAAATTGTTCCATTTCCCTTAATTATTTTCCCTGTGTCAGATACAGTTCTTTGGTGGGTGTTTGTTTTTGCAACCATAGTGATGAGATATATTTGCTGGCTGCAGTCAAAATAATTCCAAACATTTATCTACTGGCATCGTTTTTTATTCTGAAAATCCAGACATTTGCCTGCTTTACACCCAAAGGACAGGAATTTGGAGGCTATACTCCCAAAATAACTCTTACACTATTTTTCAAAATGAGAGCAAGAGTTTTGGGGTTTTATTCATATTCATATATTCCTACAAAAAATTATGGTCACTGCTCACAGCGACACAGAGCTGCATCCATTTAAAATTTTCTTATTCCTTTCTTGAGAAAAATCCCCAGATGATCTCATTTAAATCATAAATATAAATATTCTTCAGAGCAACTTCCCTTATGACATGTGTGCAATAAATCACTTTTCCCACAGTGCTGCTCTGCTACTACTCCTCTTGGTGGGAAAAACTCACAGTATATGATTTGACAAACTGCTGACAAAACCAGCTTCATTTTAGAACCATGGAGGAATCAAATGCTCACCAGGAGATCGTAATTAACAGGCAGAAGTGTATTTAAAAGCATGTGTGTACATGCATCTAAATACACATTGGCTAGTTGACTTCACTGACCTCGGATGCAAGCAATGATTTTGACAGATCCATACTGGTGACAGCTCTGAAGAACAGGGTTTAACCCTCTGCAATGAGTTTGGGGGCTCTGATTACATTTTCTGCTGGAGTTATGAGCCAGCAGGATAGTGACCTTTTCAGCTGCTGAAGTCAAAATCCAGGAAAGACTGTGAATTGGAGCCTTCATCAGCTGCTGCTCAGTAAAGACTGAGCTTTATGGCTGCTTGCTCTGCTACCCCAGACAGCAGTGTCTCAGGGCAGGAACACTGCCCAGCTGCCACCCCTCCCAGTGGCCTGACAGCATCCAGGAGAACAGGCAGAGAGCTGGAAGCAGGAATCTCTTTAGTTATGCCAGCATGAATTGGCAGAGCTTGGGATTCCAAGCACGTAGTCACATGAGCAGGCCTTATTCTCAGAGCTGGAATAGCCCCATTGATTCAGTGTATCCAAAGTAATTGGATTATGAAACAAAAGTTAATTCTGTCCTCCTGTTTTCTCTACATCACTTCCTCTTCATAATGTGCTACTTTCAATTCTATTTTCAAAAAAGAGAGCATGGCTGCAATATAACTATGCTTAGAGTGTAACCAGCCAGTTAATAGTGCTGGGAAGCTGTGGGCTGTGAAGAGCTGAATATGCTGGTAGGAAAGGAAGGAGATACTTGATTTGGGAAAGCATTAGTGGTTAATACTGTTTCAAGTATTTCTGGGCAAGTACCCATCTATTAGAACTCAAAAATTGTCGCAGAGCAATGGTGATTTTGCCAACACTTCCCAGGAGGTGCTCTAAGACATTACTGGAAGTAGCAGAGGACTAAAGATTCAAATTTTTTGTCAAATTTTTGAAAGGAAACTAAGGCATAATCTTTGAATAAACTGTAATCAGCAAAATACTCTCTGTCTCTGGCACACAGTTTGAATCCAAACTGAGGGCAGAGATGGTTTCAGGGCTTTAGCTGGTCCCCTGACTGACAGCTTTCCAACATATTCACTTTCTGTCATGAAGAACACGCTGTCACAATGACTCTGAAGAAGCCTTTGTGCAGGACTGAGTGTAACAATACAGCATTGTGGAAGTAATTTATTTCCTTTTCATTAATGAAGATGTATAGGACATGAAGTACTGGTCACTGACTTTTCATCGTTTCTGTTAGAAGAGATGGCATCTGCTGTTCCCAACTTAAGCAGGAGTTGAGATGACTGTCAGAGCAGTTGATGTCCTCTAGGATGGGTGTTGCTAGAGAGTATTATTGTTTAAAAATAAAAATAGTTTCTAAATAAAATGTCGTAGGAGGATAAAAGTTCAGTAGAAGTTGGGCAGTGGCCAGCCTGGGCTTCATGGAGTAATTGCTAATTGTGTAAGCTCTGCCCAATGCTCTGTTTACCAAGGATGTTTTGCCCATTTTAGCAGAGGTGGGGCTCATTTCCTTAACAGACACAGAACAGAGCTGCAGTCTGCTCTGTATCCTGCTTGACAGAGCATGCTCAGATCCTTAGGCATTCATAAAACGTGAAAGTAACTTCTCCCCCTCCCTACTAAATAGTGAGCTCAGATAAAAGGATCAGGATGTCCCTCACATTCAATATTTACATTTTCTTACTTGAATATGTCAGAAACATTCACGGTCAAGTTCAAATCAGTGCTTATCCCAGTTAGTCCTTCCTGTCAGACTTGGTTTAAATGCAGCATTCCCAGTATTCCATTTTGACCATTAGGACATGGGAGCAGTATAAGAAACTGAATGCACAGTCCTTGCCTTGAGTTTGTTCAGTAACTCCTCACAATTACCAGCAGTACAGCAACACACGTGGTTGCTGACACGAGCAAACCTTAGTCCTGACTGCAGTCAGAGGAAAGATAAAGTTTATTTAGCACCAAAACTTGCTGTGAGTTACAAGCTCAATGGTGGATATTAGAACATTCATGTAAGTGATTTAACTCACATAACAGCCACTAGCTGCAAAACCACAGGGTATAAAAGCATCAGGTTGTTTGTTAAGGAGGTCTTGTCTCCTTCATTATAAAATTAACCCAAGGCTGAATCAAATAAAGAAGTTTTTAAAATAACCTAAAACTTAAAGCATGTGGTATTTGATTGAAGGAATGGTTTTAGGATGCTCAGAATTCTCTGCCAAGCATTCAGAAACTACAGCCACAGCACTTCTGCAAATCAGTGCCAGGTCAGAGGATTATAATTACCGTTTTACTATGATTATTCCTCTCATGCCACATTACACTGGTAATTGCTGCTACAGTTGCCGATAGGGCACCCACTTGTACTTTCTTATCTTGTAAACGCCACATTCTTAGAAATTTTTCAGATGTTTTGAGGTATTTATATAGTCCCATGCTAAATCAGAGCACTTGAACGAGTATCCTGAGCCTGTTACGTGGAACTGGGTAGGCACTGGATGGCCCACGTGGAGCTGCATAGCTGCGTTACACATAATGGTGCTGGAGTTAATTATGTCTGCAGCAGCAGTCTTAGCTCTGGATTCCTCAGCCTTCACCAACTTACATCTAGAACATGGAAAACCTTGTATGACTCTGTTTGTTTAACAGGAGTATGATCCACATACCTCCCCCTTATAAACAAGGAGTAAAGCGCTGGGTCTGGGAGCCTTTCACTTTTCACAATGACACGGCGCTGGAGAAGGCAACAGATACCAAATAAAGCAATTCCTCGCACCCTGTCCCAAATCTGAGTCATAGCCCTTGGGACCTCAAGACCTCTGAATAGTATTTCCTTTGCCTGTTGTCTTTAGCTTATTAGCACATCCATCTGACTGAAGGAGACTGCTACTGATTGTGTACCACCTCCAGCAGTAAGTCAGGGTGGGTCCTGGGGGGAAGGATGTTTGAAGTGCCTTGGAACAGAAGCCCTGCAGCCAAAACTTTAAGCAATATTGTTCCCCAGGGTTTAAGCTCACTGAACTGC
The DNA here is from genome assembly GCF_009650955.1 of Corvus moneduloides. NCBI lineage: Eukaryota > Metazoa > Chordata > Aves > Passeriformes > Corvidae > Corvus > Corvus moneduloides. Next base: position 4,427,874 of record NC_045488.1, on the reverse strand, counting down.
ATGTCAGTGCTTGAGAATGTGACACACCTGCTGAACAGAGGGGACATCCAGTTGGGCAAAATTTGAAGAAAATTAGAAAAAAATTCCTACTCTCCAGGAAAAGTTGCATTCTGTGAATTGATGTTCACAGGCTTCAGTATACCCCTGGCAAGTTCTATTTACAAAAGGTGGCATGTTTTGTGTTTTGGCCAGGGTCACTGCACATGCTGATATTACACTTTTGTTTCCATTCTTTTCTATTCGTGCATGTTACAGTCCCACAACTCCCTACAGCAGGGTTTGGCTGTCATACTTTGCAAGATTTCACAGACAGTGAAAACTACGTGCTTATTATAAAATACTTCAGCACTTCTGGTTCATGTTGGAATTATTGAGAATACTCATATTATCTCTGCAGAAGTCTTCTGTGATACTGCCCTAAAAACATCTCACTTACTGCAAATGCACTCTGTGTCTGTCCTGAAAATGTAACATGAACATATGTGGAATCTCCAAACTGCACAGTGTCTCTGCCTGAGCTACTAACATCCATAAATCCTGGACAAATGTAGAAAAGGCTCAAATTCCTCCAACAAACAAATTTCCTGATGGAAAAAGAAGACATGCACGAGGAAATCAGACCAAGCAGACCCTAATTCAGAGATGCCTTGCAATGCCAGTGCTTTCCCTTGTCAAGAAGGATGTGTGCACACAGTCTCCCCTTTTTCTATTCCAGTCTCCTGATCCTTCAGTGGAGAAGTCAGTGTTTCAAAGGTATCATTTGACACACACAAAAATGCCATTTAGTTGAAGAAAAGACCTTGCCTAATCAACTCAGCAAATATTTAAAAAGAATGTTTGCTACAAATATGGCAAACAAGAAGCACATATACCAAAACAAAGCATCTCTCCATGCTCTTCCACTATCTATTGCTTTGCCTTTAACAATGAAGTATTTTCCAGTTACCTGAATAAATGCTTCTATTTCCCTCCTCAAATCAGAGCTGTATCTCATGGCGAAGTTTCTCAAGAATCTGAGAAAAACAAACAAAAAAAGAGGTAAGACTCTGTTTCCATTCTCTTTTATGCCATTCCTCCCTTCCTTGCTGTGGTCCCACCCTTGCTACTTGCCCAAACTACGGCACTAATCACCTATTTTCATGAATCAATTGGGTTTATTCACTCGAGAAAATCCTGCCCTTTTCTTCCTGGGTGAACAGGTTAAAGTGGACTCTCTCAAGGGCTAGAAAACACACCAAGTGCTGGGTGTGTTAACCGGGAGCAAAGGAACAAGGTTATCCCTTCAGCAGTGGTAAACTACTAGATCAGCTCACCTTGCCTCGTGAAACCACAGGCTTAGAGGTTTCCCTCAACACCTGGAGCCACGCAGAAAATCCACTTAACCCGGCGTCTTTGCTGGGACTCTGGGGAAAGAACGTGCTCAGCCAACAGGATCGTGCCGCCCTCTGGACCCAGAGAACTCACCTGCAATCCAGAGCTCCTTTTCTGCCACTGAAGGAGGAGAACACCTTCTTCCTAGCACCTCTCGTCCAGAGCTCCACACACGGCTGCATTTACACCACGAACATCAGTGGGGCTGCTCCTTTGGTAGACATGGAAAGGGAGAAGGAGGAGAAAGAGAGAAGGAACCAAATGAGAAACTAAGTGCATTTACTGTTCCCTGCTTGCTTTCTCTTTTATTCACACACTCTTCCAGACCAGAGATTAATTCCTACTGCATGCTAACAAAATTTGACTTCATTGTTTGCGGTGTTTTTGGTTTTTTTTTTTAACAGAGACTCACATTTGCTAGGGTAAATCCTTTCAGATGTCAGAAACTGATCTATTTTAGTTAAATGGAAAGCAAAACTGCCTCCAAAAAGTTTGTTGAAATCAAAATATATGGAAATAGAGAATTTTCTTTCAGCAGAATTTAGGGGAAAAATCTGCTTTTAGCCATAGCCATGTAATATATTGGTACAAAGTAAGATCTAGTTTATTATGAAATGTTGGAGCAAGTTTTAATACCTCTAATGTCACTTTTAAAGTATCACAGTATAAACTTATATATAACATCATTTATAGACTAGTACACATTACTGACTGCCTTATTTCTAAAGCTTATAATTTCTGAAATTATGTTCCATAATTAAACCAAACAATACTATAATATAAGAGCATTAGTTTAATGAAAACCAGTTATGTATCAGTCTTCAGCTTAATTTGCTCTTCACAGACTCCAGAAATAAAGGGATTAACAATTGCAAATCCTCCTGGTACTTTACATTTAATCACAAGCAGTTTATGATAATTTATTCCACATGTCTGATGCAACAGAAAAAAATTTGCAAATAAAGCTTGCTGCTGCCTCCAGGAAGTGAGCTTTCATTCTGTTCTAATATTAGCAGCAGCCTGCACCAATGCAACATGGAACACTCACTCCATACCCCCAGTGCTGTCAGCCATCATTTTATGCACGTACAAAACCGAGTGTCTGACAGTGATTGGGCTGAGGAACATCTGCCACATCAGCACTGGAAGACTGTCAAGAACTGAAAAAGAAACTTTATTGATGTTCCAATCCAATGGTAGAGGAGTGTCAGAATTAATTTGCTGCTTTTTTCATAATTGAAGTAAGGTCTCGAAGTGAGAAAATACTTTTAACTATGGCACATGTTTTCCTGTCTTGATACTGCACATCCCCATAGTGATGGTTTGTTTTTCCATTTTATTTAAATCTGCTAGATTTTTGACAATCATAAGTTTCTTCTTATACTGGGATGCTGCAATAGAGGAATTGCCTTCTAGGCTATTGCCACCAATGACTGGCCAAAATACCCCTTGTATGGCAACCAGGGGCTCACAGCTCCTGCTGGATTTCACGGCAGAGAGATCCTCTGGACTCACTGATTAGCTCTATCCTGACTCTGGATGAGGCCAGGGCACCTGGCTCTCCCTCAATTTACAGTTTAGAATTAACCAGGAAACCTACTATTGGCACACACGACTTCTAATTTGGGAAAAGAAAATATTGTCTGGCAAGCTTGCAAGGCTGCTGACCCTGGTCTGCTGGAACAAGACAAATCACACTGCTCTGTGCTGCATCCTGAGCTAATCAGTCTTTCCTTGGCTTGCACAAATCCTTTTAAACTGGTCTGTGTGAAGAGGAATCTGTGTAACAGATCCACCATTTCTCTCATCATTTTATGTCCAGCTTTAGGGGTATAAATTTGGCATTTGATGTGATTTTTTTCTGAGCTTTTTAACTCCCATGTGAAAGCACAACATGGAAGCAGGCTTTTTTGGACCTTTAGGGTTCTGTTAGGCAAACAAGCACTCACTAGGAAATCGTGGCATGAAAATGCCTGTCTAGCAGCTGCCTCCATGGCCTCCAGTTTTTATTTGAAGAAAAAATACAGTAAAATGAATATTTAGACTGCAGAGACAGGCCAGGCTGGCATTTAGATTTAAATATTAATTCAGTTGACATATTAACGACTATTTTTCATTTGTCCATATTTTGGAAAGAGTTTCAAGGCTGGCTTCCCCCCCTCCTTCTAGAAACATTTGTTCTCTATCTTCCTAAGCATAGCTCTTCCCTAAAGGCTGTAAACCTAATTACGAGACAACTACAGAAATTGATTAATTTCCCAGTAGCACCATGTCTTCAGTCACCATGTGTATGTCATTAAGCAATACTTTGGTTTCTCAGCTTGCTGTCTTTTTAAACCCATTTTCTGGCCTGCAGAGACCAGCAGTGCTGAGCAACAAGAGCCATCTTGGCACAAAAAGTACCATTGACCTTGAAATTCAGATTATTAATTCACTTCAAGCGCTTGTTGCAAAGCATTATTTCTTCATATTATATAACATCTTGCTAAATGAGGTGATAGGATCCAAGCTAGAAAAACTCAAAGAAATCCTGCATTATTAAATGTCTTCAATCATTAGTAAGTAAATCACTTTCTTGAAACTAACTTAGAAGCACAAAGCAGGTTTAAAAGGCTAGAAGTGCTTGTGCCACTGGTAACAAAACAGCAATTCTGAAAAATTTAAAACATCAGGTCGGTTTTCTTTTTACAAATATTAACATGGAGCAGAAAATCAGGGAATTAAGATTTAAGAATCAGAACTTTGCTCAGGATGCTGGTTTTGTTCTGACAGATTAAACACCCAGAAAAATTGGGAATAAGGTTTAAAATATTCATTAATTTTCATTAGAAGTAAGAAAGAATAAGACCTGGTTGGTGTGGCATTTCTGTATGATTCATCTGGCTTTGAAAATCAGAAGCATTGTTACACATCTGATTAGGAATATTACAGTTTAACAGCTCTGAATGCAGTGGGTAGAAATAGAACCTTTTGTGTCCCCTGCAATCAGATTAAGGAGCATTTTCTTTAAGTTTTAAAAATAAAATTCCTGCTATTTTTGTCACCAGGGAAAGTTCTCAGACATGTAAATCACTAAAACTGCCCCCCATGTTTCAGCAGAATTCATGCCATGTTTACAAGCAAATATAAACCAAGGAAATCCTTCCCAGATACAAAGGCTCTTACTGCCTATTGTTTTCCCCAGATTTAAGCCCCGCTTCCTCCTATATACCAGAGCTTTTAATGCTAATCCACTACTGATGTGTCAGTTTTTACGGGCATTTTCAAGAGTTCATATGGTAGCATGTTTATAATTTGGGCAATTCTTTGCTCTCAAGCAGCTCCTGTTTTCTCTGAAATCCAAAATATCCAACAGAAATTACATGAGCAAATACACAATTCTGTCACATGAATGATGATCTTTGAACACATTTCAGGAAAAAGCGTGTGCTGTTCTAAACAGCATTAAAAATAGCTTCTGTGCAGACAGATTGATTTCTGCCTAGTGGTATTTGTTCTCTTCTGTCTGTATAAATGAATCACCTTTACAGCATAAAATGTGAGGGAAAATGATGAGGAGGGGAATGAGTGATGTGTATGGGAATCTCAAGGACGACACAGTTCCACTGTGTCTTTGCAGTGTAAATCTTTCCAGCTGTAAGGTTACAAAACACTTCAGTTCAGGATTTTAGGGCAGGTTTGGTATGTCCTTCCCTGAATCTATGGTTGGGTGAGGGTTCAGAAATCTTTCTACTGGACACTTCCTTCTAAAGAACAAATCCAGTTTGCAAAAACAAAAGTAGTTTCTTTTCTACTAGAAAGTATTAAAGCACAGGTTTGGAGTAATTCTCCTAATAAAAGATAAAAATAGATTTGAATAATTGCCAGTTTGTCAACATAAGTTAGGTCTGCATTAGTAATTTGGGCACAAAAGGAATGGACTAGTACATCAAAACAATTTATTCTCAGGCCTTTATGCTTACACAGTGTACTTTTCTAGGGTTTCTCTTTGGACTAGATTTAGTCCTGTCCCCAGATTAAATGTCTCCCACATGTACAGTTTTACATCAGCCAAAGGATCAGTCACTGGTACAAACTGCAAGGTTCCCATCAGGGCTTACAGTAATATTGAAGAGAGAGGTATAGTTAATATTTTAACCACTGTCCTCAGTAAAAAAATGAGTCTAATTAGGGTGAAATGGTATTTTATTCACTGAGAAAATAGGCATCCATCCTAAATTCCTTTCAGACTAAGGCATGATGACACATATGGCATTGTGGTGCCATAACACTTACCTGCAGGACTGACTGCCACTGAAAAACATTTTCCTGTTCCTGTCTTCAGCAAATTTCTAGACATAATCAGTGTAACAAGTGGAACAAATCAATTTCCAAGGATCACAGTGCTTTGGAATATCTACTGCTATAAACAAAAAATCACCAAGGTATTATTTGCTGTTGACCACATTGAGAAAAATCATTCTGTGTCACTGCCTCCTCTTCCTTCCTGAAGTTCCAGCCTTGTTCTCCATTGTATCCACAAGGCTGCTGGAATCATCATTTGCTTTGCTCGACACTCATCACGTTTCATTCCCTCCTTGAATCTCATTTACAGATTGCAACCTCCCTCTCCAAACTTCTTGTCTTTACCCTTCATGTCTACACAACCTCGCCTCCAGTGCCTGCTCTGACTCTAGAAGATTGTGCTGCCCAGACAGCTGAGGTACAAATTGCACCTCAGTACTTCTTTTAGAAAATACACAAAAAGCATCATTCAGGATACTGCTGTGGCAAAGCCTGAGGATTAGAACAACACAGAAATACACGAGAATAACTTGCTGCTGAAAAGAATGGTAAGGCCACTACAAGATTCCATCTGCTACCAACAAGCTTCTTCTAGCAACAAGCATTGAAACACAACTGATAAGAGCCTGGACAACAAAAAATACCACAAGGATGTTTTTAATTTCAGTGCTTTGAATTGCCTTTTTTTCCTTTTTGCACTAGTGACTGGTATAAGCATATAAGCAATGTTAGTCCAGTTAGAACAGAAAAAATCTGGACAGCTTTGGATGTCAGCTCTTCATACTGCGCTAAAATGCCTGTCTCAAATAATTCAGTGATTATGAATGCTACTCAAAGAAAACTGCCCTTAAAATCTTTTTCTCAAAAGTTCATTTCTCTTTCCAAAACTGCAAGTAATCCTAGTGCTGAAAATGGCAACATAGAAGAAGTTAATTTATTACACCTGGCCAAAAAATGAAAATTTTACTGGCCTATCTCAAAAACCATTGTAATAACTGCCAACAAAAGTGAATATTTTCATGCCTCCTAGGGATATCATGCATTATCCAGTGTACCCATCACCCTGGTTTTGTCTGAGATGGGAGGAAAGCTGAAGCATAAGCTGGAAGTTTTTACAGCTCTAAGAGATGCACAGATGACAATCCAGAATTGGTCCTCTATGCTGCCCAATCTCAGTTTGAAAACAACAAAATCATAGAATCATAGAATGGTTTGGGTTGCAAGTGGATCCTGAAAGGTTTCTCTTTTCCAGGCTGAACAATCCCAATTCTCTCAGCCTTTCCTCATAGGACAGGTGCTTCGTCCTCTCCTGGGTGAAGGCTAAGAGAACACTCACTGGAATTTGGTAGAGATGCATTCTGGACAACAAAAATGACCATAAGGATGATATTTTGTAATTTCAGTTCTTTGAAGTAAACACAGCTAGGCACTATAAGCAGATTGTGGTTGCATTTATCTGCCATTAAAGTGAGAAGGATATCATAGTCAAATATCTCCTTTACTACTTCCTGAAAAAAAATCTAGTTTAATTTTTGTTACATTTGATAACCTTTGCAAGGACTAGCAGTTCACCAGCTGGACACAGGTTAACAAAGGAATAAATTAAATGAGTTCATGCCAGGATATGAAACAATGAGAACAGTGAACCTCAGTAGCAAATTAAGCATGCTAAACTGGCATGCAAATATGAACCTCTTACAGGAGCAGCAGAAGTTATGAAAGCAGCAAAGCTGTCCTCCAGATTTCCAAATTTAACTAGAATCGTGCAGGATTCATAGCAGCACAAAAGATGTCATACAAAAAAAATTAAGACGCACCAGATATTGCCTGGCTTCCAGCATATCTTCCTCCTGTTTGGAACAGAATCATCCCTCATGATTTTACAGACTGAAACTCATTATTTTGATCAGCTTAGGCTATCAGTTTGCAATAGCCAGGACTATTTCTAACAATTTGTTTTGCAGGACATGGTTTGGCATTTCCTAGGAGTACACAGAGAGAAGAATCAGCCATGCTCAGTTGCAACCATTTCTTCTTTCTGATACGTGTTTATTCAGTTTGTTTGCTTCCTCCATTTTTTCCCCCCCCCTTGGCAAGACTTCACAAACATTTCGGAGGAAGAAAAACAGATTTAAAAATCATTATTATAAGTCAATGCAGACTGTGTAATAGAAAGACTTTAACTGAAAGTAGGAAAGCATATAATCTTATTATGAATAAAACTAGCCAAACTTCACACAACCATGACATGTACCTGCAATTTGGGAAAGGCCACATCTAATTTCCACAAATCATTGCTGCTTTTAGTCTCTTTCATATGCCATAATATGGAAGATGCAGCCAACAGAAGATGCTTGCTACAGAAATAGTGTTATAAAGGCACTCCCAAATAAGACACACTTATAAAAAATATGTAAGGAGCAACAGGATTTTTGATATAACTTTCATAACAGATCAAGGCACTGCCCTTCAATTCTATTGTGGTCCACATTTTACATAGGATTTAACAAATAAGCACAAGAGAGGAAAAGATAGAGGTGGTTGCAAAAAATAATGGGTAAAATAGCATATAATAGCTATGATACAAGAATTCATATCAGCAAAAATACCTATAACAGCAGCACCTCATCTGAAGTGCCTGTGAATTCCCAAAGGACCAAGCAGCCCTGACAGGTTATGTGAAATAGAAGATTGGGAAAAATAACCAAACCAAAATGAATGAAGAAAACAAATTGAAAGATAGCAGAAGTACATGGAATTTGAGAGGTGCAGGACCATGAAAGATAAGAGAATGGAAGGAGGAAAAAAAACTATGTTCATTCTAAAGCTTCCTTTAGAATGCAGCTGTCTGCAACTCCCTCACAAGGGGCAGGGGGCAGACACTGTTCTTGTCTCTCTGGTGACAGTGACAGGAGCCAAGGGAACGGCGTGAGGCTGAGTCGGGAGGCTTAGGCTGAATAGAAGGGAAAATGTTCTTCACCCAGAGGGTGGCTGAGCTCCGGAACAGCCTACCCAGGGAAGAGATCACAGCACCAAGCCTGACAGAGCTCAAGAAGCACTAGGACAACATTCCTGGGCACATGGCGTGATTTTGGAGTGGTCCTGCAGGGCCAGGAGCTGGACTCAATGATCCCAGTGGATCCCTTCCAACTGGGATAGTGTAAAAGATATTCTGGTTTTATGATTCCTTCTCTGTCATGATGTCACTGTTGCATTCCATATCAACCAGAACCCCATGGTCAGATCTGATTGTTTCTTCATGCTCCAGGTCTGAAAGAATCAGGAGAATGCCACCTATTCCTCCATCCAGCCATCAAGAGGTAAACTTTTCTCTCTCCTTACAGCTAGTGTTCAGATCTAGCCGGTCTCCCAAGATTAATTCACCTTTATCCTTTCTGAATTTATTCTCTGTTTTCCTAAGTCATATCAAATGCAACTAGCCTAGATTTCCACATGAAATTTCTTTGTTAATGTAACCAGTTTTCTGATGTTTCTTATTTTGCATTTTCACTAATATTTTGACATAAAATCCTGCCTTGTCACCCTAATTGCATATTTGTACTCTTAAGCCTTGGAACTTGCATCCCTATATGACCATCCCGATTGAGAATTTTTTTATCTCAAAGCTGACTCTACTGAATCACTTACATACCCTGTTACATCATGGGAAATCAAGCAAGTCTTCTGTAAGATACCATTGCTTCTTTAAGTTTTGCCAAAGACTGCTGCCAGGATCAACAGAGATTAAAAAGTTCTTTGTGGATTTAGTGATTGTTCTCCACAGAGAACTCTATCACCACATTAATTTTTTTAAGAGAGAAAAGAGTTTTTGATGCCAAAAGACTACATAAAATGGAGATAAATGCAAATGTATTTCCTCTTTGATAATCATCTTATGCAAATATCAGTCCACTGACATCAGTTGTGTACCCCACAACAAGAAGAAAATCTAACAGCTTTTCTCTTATTGAACATAACTCATTAGTTTATAATCATTAATTTTTTTCTTTAATTTCCTGTTTGTCATAGCTACTACTGCTTAAGATTGCTCAAATGTATTTGGGGTTTCTCTTTCCATGTGAAAGCCCTGGTTAAAAAGCTAAATAACCTTGAAATTTATCAAAAAGGAACAAACTTTCTTAGAGACCGAGTAAGATATGAACAGATCGTATGGATTAGGACAACTGTACATTCTTTTGTGTATCTGCTTCCTCCCTCCAAGATGGATTCTCAAAAGTGTAAATAATGGCAATGCCTATGGCCTGGTGATCTTCATCATGTGTCCTTACATTCCCATCATTTCTGAGATATTATTGAAAATACTCTCTGCTGTCAGAAGCCAGGAGAAGGGAAAGCTGCTCTTTGATTACCTCAGTGAACATAAATAACACATTTCAAACACATTTTATTCTGAACTTTAAGCAAGAGTTCCCTTTGCATATGAGACACCAGGGCATTTCTGAGCTGCTTCCAGGAGCTCCCCTGACCAAGAGGGGAGCACAGACCCACTTTGTAGAAGCTGCTGAGGGCTCTGTGTGATCATTAGAGACCCCAGGAGAGCAGCACAAAAATACTATTCCTGCAGACAGATCAGACACCCTGCCTCCTTTCTAAAGAGCTCAGCCCTTGCTTTTACACTAACCCATTTTATTTGTTAGTTTGTTTCTAGGAGGTTTCAGCTAAAACTCAGAGAAAAAATGGCCCTTTCTGTATCATTCCATTCCACTGAACAGTACAAACAAGAGGACTCTTTCCAATACTTAAAAGTTATTTCAGCAAGAAAATTGTTTCTCTGCAAAACAGGTGTCCATGGAATGAATGGTCCAGCTTTTCAGTTTAGACTGGCAAACTGAAAAGCTCTGTATATTGTACACTGCAGTGACCACTTTAGCAAATTTCTTATTTATTACATTATTGGTGTTCCATCCGTTGCATCCTCAGCATTACATTGCAGCAGCACTGTGGTCCCACAGCTCAAAGAAAAGCCACCAACTGAGCAGTGCTAATTTACAAACCCATTGTGACATAGAAATACCAAAACGTTCCAAGCCTCAAATTAGAGCAGTTGCCAGGGTCTTCAGACATATAAAATATTTTCTGTAGGCCGTGATGTCTGACATAAATACACTGCCAGAGTAGGGTCAGCCAACTCAACCCCTTAAATAGCAGAATGGTGGCAGAAAATGTTAAAAACAATTACAATACACATGTTCTTTCCCCCTTAGGACAAAAGATTCTCATCACGTTCCTTTTTGCTATGCCAGAAATATTTAACTGATTCATGTTTTGTGGTATAAATACATAAATCAGTTTCTGTTCCTGTTTCTCGACAGTTCATTTTATGTAACACAGATTCATACAAACCTAAATACTCTGATCTCTCTAATTTCCTTATCTCTAAACCTTAACTACCACAAACAAGCTTCTGATGGGGGCCAGTGGGATACAGCTTCTAACAAACAAATTTAGGAAAGGTTTGAAGATAGACTGACGTATCTCCGGTGTTAATTGTGTACATCATTACTCTGCTTCAAGACTGGAGCATATATTTGCACCATGGAAAATGAAGTGAACAGGCTGGTTTCTATCTTAACTCTATCTTCACAGGGAAGCAAAATCCAAAAGGAGGAAAGTGACATCACGGGACAATGATTGATCCAATGGGCAATTCACAATAAAGGAGAGGGATCATGCTGCAGGCAAGGCTAAAATGGGAAGCAAACACCAGCCCTGAGCACTGCCTATAGATAGCCCTAAAGTGGGAACAAACAGAATGATCTGGGTCACAAGAGGTCATGCAGAAATGCTGCCTTCCAGCTTCAGGAGCAGTATGTTCACATTGGCAGGACTCTATGCCTGAACAACCCACACAGTCAAAGTCAGCTTAAGTCATGGAGTTTAGGGCTATTTTTTTTTCTCTACAGACAATCACACTATTGCTTTTTACATACAAAAATTGTTAACAAAAAGCAAATTTCAAAATCTCGAGCATGAGTATTCATGGAAACTGAAGTTTAAACAGATCAGTAACCAAGAGAGACAGTGACCTGATTTCCACCCATTATAAACAGGACCACGCCTCAGGCACAATGATTTTGTGTCAGTGCCTGTGGCTGATGACAGAACTCTGCAGTTCAGCACATGCAATGCACTCAGTACTTTGCAAGTGGGTGAACATCATAAGTCTCTTCAAGTAGATCCCTGGCGAGCAGTTCTGAAAAGAAGTCAGCTGAGACATTTCCTTAGCCAATGACATGGCCAGTCTCAGTGTTCTGGTCATGATACCTTGGAGAAATACTCCACAGCTTGGAAAATAAGCATTTTTAAATTGCGTAAGGGTAGACATACACAGTGCACAGTCCTGTGAAGAGGTAAATATAAGAAGCTTCTTATAAGAATATAAGAACTTTGTTAATTGTGTGTCTGCTCACACTAATAAACACCAGTGTTCTCAGCTGAATTATTTCTTGCTGATGAAAGTATTTTAGCTTATTCAGAGTTAATACAGATCTCTGGAAAATACAGTGTTATTTCTTGGAATCATACTTTAAAATTTCTATATTCTTTTCATAAATTACTATTTCTGAAATGACAATATTTTTCTGAGAGATACAGAACTCTAGTGGTTTTTCAAGTCCATCTGCTGAACAAAATTCAGCCAGGCAGAGGAGAAAATCTTCAAATAGCTGGCACAGTCAGTCATGACAGAACAGATCAATTTGAAGAGAAAATATTCATTATACAATTTCTCTAAAGGGAATGCTCTGTACAAGTCTAAACCAGTAGAAAACACCATGGAGATGTGGATAACTCAATCCAAACTAATTGGCAAGCATTTGGTGGTCTTAGACACATTGCAAATTATTCTCTTTCCCCTTCCCTCCTTCTCCAACAGAATCTTTTGGTTATAAAACACTAAATGAGCAATAATAGCCATTTTGGATGTCTTTAACCAGATTCCATATAGGGTAACTTTCCACTCATCACTTTATCAGCAAACTTACTGCCAATATGACACACAGGAATCCTGCTCCCCTTTCTTGTAAAAGGCAGACTGAAAGATCTGTTTAATAGATTGCTACACTTCAGAAAATAATGTACCATGAACAGGTTTATTGCTTCTCAGCAACAAGCATTACAGGAAAACTCCACACTGAATCCACAGCCAAAACTGAAGGCATCTCCACAAGTGGCAAAACAACAATCCTTAAATCATATCTCATAAACAACTTAATTCCTTTTTTCCTGTGAACAGAGGAGTGTTTGGAGACTAGGTTAGAATAAGAAACTGTAGTTGTATTATTAACAAGCAGATGAATCACTTTAATAGCCAGAAACCTAATAACAGTGAAGAAAACTGATTCATAGCATGTGTCAGAATAGTGCTAGTGTAAAATAATAAGATGAAAGGAGACAAATTGTTCCAGAGAACATTTTCCTCCTGTGCAGTATTATTTAGTCTGTACTGTTAATCAAGCTTGGCATACCCACAATTTTCAAAAGGAAAAAGAAAAGAAAACAGGAAAAAAATTCATAGACACACTCCCAAGGCAGAAAAGGCAGGTATTAAAAACATTCTCATCCAACACATGTGTCATTTGATGACTTATTTTTAGTATTTTTTGCTCTGCCACTTTCTCCAAATAAGATTGCATTCATCTTTCATGGACTTAATATATGTTCACACCCGTTCAGACCTTGTCCTTTTAGCCTGATTGGACCAAACATGATAATTTGTACTTCTGATGTATACCAATGCTTGTATAATTTAAAGTATTTAAAACATGTTCTAGCTCATACATTTCTGACAAGCTTAACACAATTAAAAGTCCAACCAGGCCAGCCTTTTATGTAAACTAATGGCTTAGGCAACTCTATGTGCTTTTTGGGGTTTTCTCAACCATCTAGCTCCCTTTCATGAAAAAAACAGAAAGAGAAGATAAAAAGGGTAAAAGATCTGTAACTCCAGACAGTAGGAGAAGAGTCTCTGAAAGCAGATTGCTATAATTTTACCTGACAGTGACTTAAAAAAAAAAAAAAGGGGTAATACTATTGTTTTCAATAAATCACATAGACATTTAATTCTGGTCAATTTGTATTCTGGCATAACTTGACACACAAAACATAGATCAATTCTTCCACAAGCACAGCTTTTCTTCACACCATTTAATACAACAAACAACTGTTAGGAGTAAACACAGATTTTATCTGCTCAAAAGGAAACTGAGCTGAGCTGAATAGGCCTGTAACCTTTCCTGCAGGGAAGATGTTCAATTTTCAAACATGTTTATAGGGAGCTCTTCTTGTTTGTTTTCAGGAAATGCTATGTAATGAGAAATTAAATCCTTCCAGGTGACAAGGATAGTCCTGCTAAGAGATGCTTGGAGATATTTCTGTACACAACTGTATTTTAGTACAAATACTTCTCTCTGCATCAGAATGCATATGTAACCAAGTACAGACAGTGCATAAAGCTACAAAAATGTGGAAGCTTGCTGTGAATTCTGTATATCAGCTACATGCACAGCAAGACAGTGCATGGGCTCTTAACGACACGGCTAAGTATGATAGATGGTTTTATAACAATGATATGTTACTGAATATTGATTTAAGTGGCTTAATTCTGAAACAAGAAAAAGGTGTTTGGCTTTTGGCATTCAGCTAAGATGAACAGAGTTTCTTCCTTATTTTAATTAAACAGTTTCAGCATTGCTGCCAACAGAGCTGGGCGCAGGCAAGTGTGACTTACCAGAACTGAACACTGAGTGGTGCTATTTGAACAAAAATGGATAGCATCGGGCCCTTAAAAGGTTCGGGATGTGCTTAAGTAACTTTTTGAGTAATAACTTTTGGGTTAAAAAACAAACAGAAAAGAGCCAAGATTCATGTGAATTGCTGTCAAAATTGCCTGATGATAACATGTAGCCCCGCTGTCCATGCAAAAAACCCGTTGTCTTTTAATCTTTTTAAGTTGTCCAGCATTGAAACCATAGAATAGCAAGCTTACAAGAAAACTGTGACAGTTGTAAAGGGATTAAATGTGTTGTGCAAGGATCTACACCATCTCTGAAGATCATTGGCTTAGCCTATCTGGAAAGTGAACAAACACACGGCATAGTCACTTAGCTTAACTTGCCATGTAGATTCCAAACAAAGATAATAACAAACCAAAACATTTACAGCCAAAACATTCACCTGATGCATTCGCTCGCACTAAGCATAACAAAGAAGTTTTTTACAGTGAGCGTGGTAAAACACTGGCACAGGTTGCTCAGAGAAGCTGTGGCTGCCCCATCCCTGGAAGGGTTCAAGGCCAGGTTGGACGGGGCTTTGAGAAACCTGGTCAGGTGAAGGTGTCCCTGTCAACAGCAGGGGAGGGCTGAAACGAGATGATTCTGAGGGTCCCTTTCCATGCAAGCTACTCTATGATTCACAGTATTCACCAACAGCGCAGTGATAACGGAGTGAACTCCTTCGCGGCGTTAAGCTGATGCACCTCTTTGTCTAATATGGACTGTAAAAGGCAAGAGCCCGAGGAGGGGCACTCGACTGAGCCGAGCTGTTCTTACTACCGGGGAGAAGAGACCGAAATGTTAAGTGGTGCAACAAGAGGAAACAGCCCCAGGTTGCTCTGGTGAAGTTCAGACTGGAAACCGATACATCGAAAAGGGTTGTCAAGCACTGGAACAAGCTGCCCAGCCCAGTGGCGGAGTCACCACCCCGGAGGCATGTAAAAGATGTGCAGATGTGGCACTTGGGGGACACGGTTTAGCGCGGACCTGACAGTGTTCGATTCACAGTGAGACGGGATGATGTGAAACACCTTCTCCCCCTCAGGCACTTCATGATTCCCGGCCCCTCACGGCCCCTCGCCCTCGGCGCCGCTCAGGCCCCGCCCCCTGCCCCGCCCTCCCCGGGCTGGCCAATCGCAGCCCAGCCCGCCCCGGGCTGGCCAATCGCAGCCCATCCCGCCCTGGGCTGGCCAATCGCAGCCCCGCCCTCCCCGGGCTGGCCAACCGCGGCCCCGCCCCTCCGCCCCGGCTGGCCAATCGCGGCGCAGCGCGGTCGCCATGGCGACGCGGGACGCGTCCCGGCCCGGCCATGGCGTCCTACAGGCTCGGGGTCCGCGTGGGGAACTGGCTGGAGGAGGAACTGGCGGAGGAGGTACCGCCACCCCAGGCCTCGCCCGCCTGCTCCCCTGGTCTCTAAATCCACTTCAGACGCGAGATTTTGGGTGCCGGCTAACACGTCTGCTCCTCTCTCCTTTGCCAACAGGAGCGCCTGAGGGATTTTATCCGTAAGAGAGAACAAGGACAACTTTTAGGACAGAGATTGGCCAGACTTCAAGAGAGTGTTTTCAAGAAGGTAATTTTTAAAGAGGGTTGTGTTCATCCCCCCAAGACCCCCCATGGAATGGCATAGCTCTTATTATTGTTCTGCGTGCGCTAAGAATGCTACGGAATTTATGTGCTAAAATACTTCTGATATGAGGTTCAGATAATGCTGTAAAATACTGTGTAAATTTTAATTTAGGTAGAGCTGTCAGTATCTTCTGATGGATTTGTTCACTTTGGAGACACTGTGTTGCTTATGAACCCAGACAACAAATCCTCGAAGGAGAGGGAGCCCGAAATCTCTGGTGATGTGACTCTGGCTGTTGACATGGAAGAAGTATCCCTGTACTCGGATGAACCCCTGCAGATCTCACGTGGACTTAGTGCAGTCAAGAGCGTGGACCCTATGGGTCGAAATGCTTTCTGTATTGTAAGGTCTGGTACTTTATTCTGACTTGTTTTCAGCTATTATTTTAGCTTTAGCTACCTTGTTTTGGGAAATAGGCAGCGACGTTTGCTAATATACAAAGGAATTTGAGTAAATTTAATTTATTTAAGAAGGAGTATTCAGTCATGCATTATGCTTGATTCTGTGCTGCATAATACTCTGATTAATTCCAAGGACCTCTAAATCAGCTTAGGTGTGATAACAGAATTAAGTTCACTGTATCATTTGGTAAATTCTGCAGCTGTTTTTATTATGCTCATATTCCAGTTGCAGACAAAACATGTCCAAATACCACTACTATTAATATTCACTCTCCTGCAAGCAGAAATATGTGTCATTGCTTTTGCTTTCCATGAAGTGGACGTGGTTCTGTTGTCCTAAAAACCCAGCATATTCTCTTTCTCAAATATATATTTAATTGCTGCTCTTTGTTGGACAAGAAAGAGAAGTACAGAGTCCTGCTCAATAGTCAAAGCCTCTGCCTTAGGTTAAGATATTTAACCTATTTTAGAAAGTAAACAATACAAAATATTGTTCGCAAAGCAACATCTAACTGTAGACCAAAACAGACAAAAACCCCTAAATAATAGTAAAACTGATTATTTGAATGTATCTTTTTTCCTTTTTACTATTTTAACAGTGTTGATGGAAGTGCAGTGGGTGAACCACTTAGATACGGGCAAAACTTCCTTATTGGGACAAAAGGAGGGGTTTCTGACAAAATGGTAAGGCAATAAAATTGCAAATGGCAGTGGTAGCATATACTGATAACGTGCATTGAATCCTTATCTAAGTATAGATAGATAAAGCTGTACAGTGGTTCAACATCTTAACTTCACACAACAGGCTCAGAATCATGCATAGATCAAGACAAGTAATACCTAATTAGAAAGTTTATGCTACTTGCCTGTGATCAGGTGTGCAGACCAAGGGGGCTGTTAGCCAGAACAACTGAATAAAGGAGATCTAAAAAAGGAAAGAAAAAGAAATCACGGTTAGACTGTGAATCATTAAAGAATTCATCAAGGAGATTTTAGGTTTTTTCACTTTGAACAACTCACTTAAGAGTTGGACTTGATGATCCTTGTGGGTCCTTCCAACTCAGAATATTCTGAATATTCAGAATGTTCTGAAACTCCAAGATGAGAAGATTTCCTTTCTTATGAAGATGATCTATAGCAGGAATACAAAGTCAGGCACTATTCTATCATTCCAAGGGAGCAGATTTCTATTAAATGGTAACATTCTTTCCCTCTGCAAATTAAAAGCAAATAAAGTATTACCTGTATGTATACATGCAAAATAAATCACCACAACTTTGAAAAATTTTTCCTTCTCAACAGTCACTCTGGTGAGATAAAAAATGTTTGGAGTGTAAATTCAATTTTAAGTTAGTATTCACTAATCTGCATATAGAATTACTACTTAATGAGTTTATCAACAGCATAGAATCTATCCTATGGGTTTTGCTTGCATAATTTTAGCTGGGAAGACTGATCTGTCAGAAGCCAAGAGAAAAGATTTTTCTTCAAAAATATGTTTTAAAATTATGTATCTTGTTTCTTTGACATTAACACCATCATTAATATATATTTTTATTTACAGTTCTATCTGGCAAGTGACCACAAAACATTTCGAGAATTTGCTAAAAAATCTCGCCTTCAGAAAGTCTTTTTGACAGCTGAGCTTTCCTATTTGACTTTCTGGCAAGTTAAGGCCTTGGATCCACAGCTGCGTCTTGAATATGAGGGATGTCCAGTTCCTGTAAGAAAATAAAACTGTAGGAAACGTTATGAAAATTTAATTGAAACAGGTGGATTACTGAGAAAAAAAAATGTTATCCATTTTATTCACATATTTCCTTTACGCCAGTTCTGACCTTGACGTTTAGGAAGGGGGAGAGGGAAGGAACAATCTCTTTAATTAGGGAATCTGCTTATACAAATATTTGTTTCTGGTGTTCATTTTGAGGTTGACTTGTTCAGTTTTTCTCATCAGAAATTTTAAAAGGTTCACATTTTATCATGTGAGGGTGCAGTACTTACCTGTTTTTCAGGCCTTTTGAGACACTAGATTCCATTTCCAATGTTTTGAGATGTGATTAAATAACAGCTCCTGTAGATTAAACGTCTAATAAAATTCTCAAGGCATCTCAATAAGTGGATGATTTTCCAAATGTTTTTAACCTTTTGCAAATACAGTATTTTCCTGTACCAGATAATTGCTAGACTTCCTGAAGTGCTGGTGTACAGCAGAGTATCACAAATACAACTGTTCCCCTACAGCCTTGAACTGGGACTCATTTACATGAATCAGCTCACTAATCAACAAAGTCAAAATTATCTAATTGTTAAAGACGGTCTTTACTCACAATATTTGTTTAAAAACGTTTGTCAAGTGTCTTCCCTTGTTCTTTTTTTTCCAGACAGAAACTAAAATTATTATTACTCATTGCTATACCAATCGCAACCTAGCCATTCCAAGGACCTTCTGTGTGTGGTAAGGATAACTTACAGCTGGCACAGTGTGTGCACAGTGATGTGCCAACATCAAGAATTACTCTAAGGAGCAATAGAGGTGCTTTAGGAACACACTGAGGAAATGGAGAGGAATGCAGAATGCCATTCTCCTTTCCCTTATTTTACATTTTGGCCACTGTGTTGCTGCAGACAGTTGGCTCAGTCTTAGTTGTTTGGATTTTTTTTTTTTGTTTCATTTTCCATTATCATATCATGCTTTTAGTTTTCTCTAGTTTCTTGGTGGTTGTCCCTTTGAGTATCTTGGGCAATGTCAGTTGTTTGGGTTACTTTTGAAGGAAAAAAAAGATATACTAAGAAGTGTAAGGAACAAGGGAACTGAATAAAATCACACTGCTTAAAGCTCTGTATGCTTATGTCCATCTGAATCAATGTCTCTACAAATTGAAGTTAATCCAACAATTCCAGTTAATACACATGCGTTAAATTAATATTGATTAAACACTGCTAAGAGTATACCAATGTTTCCCATTAACTTCTTAGCAAGACTGCAGATTTGTATAAGATTTTTGAGGATGCAAGGTCTGAAAGTTTGAGGCTAAAAAAGTTGAGTAGCCAGAGTCTTCCTCAGTCAGAGAGAAGTGGGGATGAGGGCTTAACCAGCTTGTACATATTGAGTTGGTGTATCAGGGCCTTATTCTGCTGGGGCTCCTTTTAGCTCTGAGGTGAGAAAGGTGGCATTTGCCTTGGATTTCAAGTTCCTAAATTATTCATAGGAAACAAAGTGGGTTATTGTGTTTCTTGTAAGGATCTGTTATTTGAAAGTGCAGGGTGATGATTCTGAGCAAGCCAAGAGAAAAATGAGAAAATCTTGAACAATTCACAAGTAATGAAGATTTGCTGAATTTGTATATGTATTAATTCTCCCTGCCTATCCCCTCTCTTTTGACTTTGCAGGTCTTATTTTGGAAGAGAATTTGAAGTAATTTGTCACAATTATCTGGACTCCCACAAAGTTGAAGAAGATCAGAACCACTGGGAGATAGTTACAGGAAATCCTGGTCCTGAAGATGGTATAATGCTTGAGAGACCCGAAGCTCTCCCAGAAGGGTACAAGAATGAATGAGTTTCATGAAAAGACAGAGAATATAAAAGCACAAGACTACAGCCAGTAGAGGTTGATGAGACTCTGATTCTTGTTTCTTTCTGTTTAGATTTTAGTTTGAGTGATGTTTGTTTTAAAAATGGAATTGAAAGTCTGCCATTAGCAATAATTGCATATAGATTTTCATTGAATTGCTGGCTCTTGGAGTATATTTAACCAATTCTTCCAAAGGCAAACCAGTGTCACAATTTTTAAAAAGGTCAGTGGACAGTTTCCAAAACACTGAAAACCAAGCACATGCAAATTTATCATGGGATATTTTGACATTTAAAGTTCATCTGAAAGAAAGCTGGTTGTTGAGCTTATTCCACCCTCCATCTAGCACAACATTGCCAATTATTAAATCACAAATGAGATTTTTTTATCTTGAAATAGTCTTCTAATTCATGGATATAAA
The DNA here is from genome assembly GCF_009650955.1 of Corvus moneduloides. Taxonomy (NCBI): domain Eukaryota; kingdom Metazoa; phylum Chordata; class Aves; order Passeriformes; family Corvidae; genus Corvus; species Corvus moneduloides. The sequence continues at coordinate 4,407,398 of NC_045488.1, read as the reverse complement.
TTGAGCTTTTTATGTTTGTCCACATATTCTAAACACTTAAATATCAAGTAACCAAGAACTTGAGCACAGTGATGCACACTAGATACTTACAACAGCCTTTTCCATGCATCACCATGTTCCATTTACCTCTCACCCACAGCATTTTCCAATACGTGGTCATTTCTAACAAGTTTGAGAGTAAGGTAAAATTGTCAAAGAAAATTAGGCACCCACAAGTTTCATGACAGTAAATGCCAAACAGAAAATAAATATGAGATGCTGTAAGTTTATCCCAGTAAGAAAAAGATTGGAGTCTATGTTCTTACCTAATTAAACAACAGAAAATCCACATGAAATTAAACAAAAAAAAGGCCTTTGAAGGGTAAAAATTTCAGCCAAAACTCACATATTCTTAAAAAACAAAACCAAGCATAAAATGCAAAGACTTGGAAAACAGATATCATTACTTCATAGATTTACCTTTCTTTATATGGAAGCTGAAAAAGCATCACAGAGAATCTTTTAATGTATGACATTCCATTATATCCATTGAGTTAAATGTATATTTATTTCATCTCTTACTGTACCACAAGAACAGGCTCTTTCTGCACAAAGGAAGTGAATACCCAAGTAAAATACTACATAGATCTCCATTCATAAAAGATTCCAAAGATCTTCAATGATTATAATAAAGTCAATTAAAACTTTCTAAGTTTTCCCAAAACAAACCCGCTAAACTTTCACAAAAGAAGGGATCTTTAAGCTCTATTCCCAAATAGTCTGTTTGAAGCCCACAGGCAAGGCTTACAAAGTTCTTGCCTTTATTCAATATAAGTTAAATCAGCAGACTGCAGCATCAGCTAACTGGCACTTGGCATACAGGATCTCAGAGCAGCAGACAGCTCATGGTGCTGTGACATGCAGGTTTGCTTTGAGGGCGTGCACTGCAGAGGACAGCTTTTGAATCACACTCCTTGTGTGCAAAGATTTACAGATCTGTTATAGATGGGCTGTTATACAGGAAATGATCTATTATAGATGGGCTGTTATACAGGAAATGATCTTTAGGAACCTTTTCTTTTGCTTTTCCTTTCATTTTCTGTGTAAGGATTTGTAACATGATGTGTGATGTGTTTGTAGAGGGTCTGTTAATACTTCAACATTCAGAGGTTAAAATTTGCACATTTTCACAATGGATTGACATGAATCTACTTATATTTTGTAGATATTAAATTAGTGAAACTTAAACTGCATGAATGCACTGCAGTGTTTCTAACTTGGCCATTGTGGACTTCTGCTGGTGTTAGATGCAGCTATTTCGACTCTAAGTCTCTTTCCTCTGGGTCAAATGTAGGAAACAAGAAGAGGCTTTAAACCAAAACCATTTCTGAAACAAAGCTTCGTGTGAACTCATGCAGGAGTGAGAGCTGTGTGGGCAGAGTGCCTGGGCTGGCTGATGTTTTGGGTAGGAGTGTTTGTGTGTGCATTTTTGTGGAAGGAAAGCAATGCAGGCTGTACAAAAACAAGTTTTGTAAAGATTTAGAGGAAAAACAAAGAGATAAACAGATACAGAAATGAGTACACAAGCAGGTAATGCTGGAATTGGGGGCTGATTAAAAGTGCCTTGGAGACTTGTGTGTTTTCATCACTTTGTGCTTGTTGGAAAGGACTTCTTGAGCTGAAAATAAACAGGATTGAATCAATATTCCTGATTCCATTCGCACTGTTACCCCCACAGATTTGTGCATATATAATAGATATTTATAATTCATCTAATTCACGATAACAAATACAGATACTTACCTGTTTCCCAATTTTTCTTTTAAAAGCCGTTTTGCTTTTTTGCACTTCTTAATATCGGCCACCCGATGGCGGCACATCTTTCTAAACAGCAGAATTATTGCTCCATCTGTGAAGCAACCTGAAACGTGTAAATCCAAGTGAGTCCCTAATACAATGCCACAGAAGGAAAACAAGTGAAAACAGACTTGAATTCTGGGCTACAGTATGTCATTAATGTTAAATCATGGGTTTTTTTGGAAAATAAAGTTAAGCACAAAGGTAGACAGAGCAACGTAGGACATTGTGAATTGGGTACAATCAACTTCTTTCAATTAATTGGAACATTAAGTAATTTGTAACCAAAGCATACTTAGAGGAAACTGGGAGCTTTTCCTTCACTTTCTATGTAAAGATATGAAACTTGATGTGTGCTGACCAATGCATATTTTTATAGGGGCACTGTTGTTGCTTACTCCAATTTACAGAAATAAAAATTATGTACATTTTCACGACAGATTGACATAATTCTGCTTTGATTCTGTTGGTATTAAACTAGGAAAAAATCAGGCTGTGTAGAGCTCAGTGTAGGGTTTGTAACTTATCCATTTGTTGATAAACACAGGATTTAATATAAAGAATTAGAGGATTGAATATTAGTGGAGAACATGAACAACCCTGCAATTTCCAGTTAGAATCACAATATTTCTCATGGATAAGGCAATGGAGACCTGAACCATACTCCAGACCTGACCACTGGGTTGCTTTTTCTTGTCCTAATACTGCATATCATGAAATATGGGCAGTGATGCTTCCCTCCTTTGCAATGCACTTTGCTTTTTGTTGGTGTATGGCACAGTCATATTAAGAAAGCTTTCAATGCTTCTTCCAAATTAGACCCAATATGGATAGCTCCACAAAGTACATTGTGGGAAGATAAAACTGGCTTTGCCTCCATTCCAGACAGTTCAAAAGCTGTTAGCATGAAGCCAATCCTGAGCTATTAGCCCTTGCTGAGGGACGGGGTGCATTAGTTCAAATTTAGTGCTGTGTTACAATGGCTTTTCACAGGCCTGAGGCACAGAGAGTGCTCATATCTGCACGTTTTTCTCTGCAGTTGTGTGTTAGCAGCACAATATTGAAGTAAGGGAGAAAATTCAGAGTCAGCAAAGAAAAGGTGACTGGTTAACTCACACTTTGGTAACACTGGAAAATGAAAATCCAGTTTCAAATATGCCTTTTCAATTCCCTCTCTTTTGCATTCTTCCCCAACTTATATTTCACATCACATCACTTCTCTGCCATGTTGTCTAGCCCAAACTTACTGATTTACTGTGGTTATAAAGTGCTCTTCTAGCACTCAGCACAAGTTCTTGGGCTCACACCTAATCACATCAGTATCTTCAGAGGCTGCTTTTCTCTCAGTGATTGTCATGAAGTATTCTTTTAGCTCAGATAGCTGATAGAGGAAGAAGCCATATGCAGGATTAGTAACTGGATAAAACATCTGAGGGAAAATGGCACAGAGAACATTACAATAAAATTCCACACATCAGTGGAAGAAAATATCCAAGCACTGGAAAATTTGGTGGAGTTGGCAGGTAAGAGGATGATTTTGATAACATCTGTGCCAAATCATCCTAAATTAATATTGCACATCTGTTGTAATTTGAGTGGGGTGGGTGTGAAATGATCTTTTAAAACCATAGCTGTTGTTTTAGAAACACTTAAGACTTCAATGTATGAAAATTAAACTAAGGAGGCCACAAAATAAAAAGAATACAGATGTGAAATGCAAAATACATTAAATACAAGTGGAAATTATGAAATCTCTGTGTCATTTTATCAGCTACACTTCCCTTCTAATTCTGTTCTGTTTTAGGCTTTGTCCCGGGTCTTGCCTCCATTCTCTGCCTGACCTGCCTTATTTCCTTGCCCACACAGAGGGGCGAGCCTTGCTTTGTCAGCTCCCCCCTTCATGCTGGTTTGCCTTTGCCCTGGAAGCTGTAAAAGGGAATCTAATCCTCCACACTTGAGTCTCCTGGCAAAGAGGAGAAGTGGGAAAATCTGTCACCTTGCTGGATGTGTGCTGTTTCAGCAGCCATAAGGGTATCACCTACAGGATTTGCATGATAAATAAGCATTAAGAGGGACGACTTGGCATAAAGACATAGGGAGAGCCCTCCACTTTGGGATTTTTGGGGGTTTTTTTGGTTGACACTGTGTGTAGAGTGTATGTAGTGAAACAATTGACACTTTTCTTCCTTTTATTTTTCCCACTGCTGGGCTTGTACAAGGCAGCATCTTTCACTCAACAGAAGAGAATCGTCAGTATGGTGCTAGAAAGTATTATTACCACAGAGGCACTTTCTCTGGAGAAGTTTCTACGTGTTCTGGCAAGGAGGATTCAAAGTACAGCACAATAGGCACAAACATGTAAAAATGTCTGATGACATTAATACCCAAATTCAGTGGTGAAATTAATTCATACACATGAATCTCTAAGTTTATATGAGAAGCTCAGAGAGCTCATTTCCCAACATCTGTTAAATGCTGCTTCATACAATACGTCAAAACAAAACTAAACAGACCATCCAGTTAGAGGGCAGCTAGAATATATGTTTCTATAATGCTGGTCTTGTTTTAATTATAACCTCCTTGGGGCAGGGACCATATCTTCATCATCATTGTTTTTTTCCGAGCACGTAGAACTACAGCAGAAAAGCTCAGTAAGTAATAGCATAAAGCTGTTATTAAAAGTGTTTGTAAGATGACAAAAAACTGAAGTAAACCTGGTGCAAATAGCCAGAGATATGGGCATATGAAATCTACACATAAAGCAATGCCAAACAGTAAACTCTTAGTGTGGGGTATGAAGATTCAGCTGGCCAAGTAATTCTGACGTTAATAGGAGTTGCTAGGAGAAGATCCCACAAACCACAGTGCTGTCCTTGTGGGTCTGACAAACCCACAGAGGGGAGTAAGAATTATCCATGGTAGTATTTATTTTTATACATATATTTAGTTTTTTAATTACATGGCATACTAGTCAAAAATACCTAACCAACCCTTAGCACAAGTCCCATTCGCAAAAGAGACACCAGTCCTGAGAAACTGAAGATCTGCTGCTTCAGTTTGTTCATGTTAATACTGTCAGGAATGATGTTGTACATACCTTTGGAGATCTTAGTCTAAGAGATAATTTTCAAAAATCATATTTAGATGTTTCTGAAAACATTACCTGTACGATTTATAAAGATATTAAATCCCTAAGCAAAATGAAAGCAAGAAACTAGTGAATAAACGAAGCACTGAAGTTTGAACTACCTTTGCTTTATATTCAAACATCTTAAAACTCCTAAAATGCTGATTACTGTGGATTATTGTTTTAGGGTCACTAAAAGATCAAACACAGAGTTTTTAGAAATCCATGTCAGACAGAATTTTCTGTCCTTCCTCCCTGGTTTCCTACCACTCTTCTTCCTTGGGCTTTCTGCTTCTTCTACATCCTGAAGAAACAACTGAGCAGTTGTTTGGGGAAAAGTTTAAGGTTCATCAGCTTTTCCGGTCTTTTTGCTGACAATTTTGGCAGCATCATTATAGCCAGAACACCCAAGATGTATTATAGTCTCAAAAATAACCAGAGAATTCAACTCTGTCATGAAAATAAACACATACAGAGAAATATAAATGAATTGCTGCTATATACACATACACACACTGGGAACTTTAATGCTGACACACAAATCACATCCAGTTCAGCATATGCAGGAGAACAATCTTTCCTCATGTAAGAGTATTAACTGGTTTCTTTTTAAACTACCTGAAGTAATTAGTTCTTTCAGTGTAATCTGTAGTGGTCAGGGACTTATTCAGGTCTGGTTATAAATGGCTCCACAGCATCACATGGTGATCCAGAGTAACACTCTAGCTATACTGACTGCTCCACCATCCACCCTTTTTCTTATCTGTCTTCATTCCCCTTTCTGCTTTCTGCACGTCCTCAAATCCAGCTGACCTCGGGTTCTAGTCACAAGTCTTACAGAGAAACTAGAAATTTGCTTAAAGATGGCCCAGCTTATGAGCTGTGCTCTTAGCTGCTCCTAAGCCGGTCAAGGTGATAATTCTCTCCAGAGCATAGTGAGTGGAGGACCTAGATAACTTTGTGGTCAATAATTCATAATTACAACAAAAGCAACTTTTAACCTTGTTGGTGTAAGTTTTATGATAAATTCCTAATTTATTTTACTGTGTTTTGTGAATTCGCTGCCAAAATGGCAGTTGAATTTTACTTTTAAGGCTTTCTTATTGAAACACCAGCTTTGGATCTAACCAGGAATTCTGCCAGAAGTCACCCTATTGTAAGAAATATTTATGACCAATAAAACATTTTTTGTTCTTGAATCAAACTAACTTGCATTAATAATTTAAGCAGGTTGCTGTGGTATTAGCTGAATGCATTTCGGGAGTCCCAAGCAGGCAGAGTTGAGATCATCAGCATTCAAGCTCTTAGACAGAACAGGCAGCTTGAAAGGCAACTAAAGAGTGCCTCCTGCTTTGTTGTCTTGGGAGGGGAAGCCAATCAGGATAAAAGGGAAGGGCTGAGTATGAAACTGCAAATCTCAGAGACTTAGGGCAGTTAACTCTGGCCTGGCAAGCCCTTGAAGAAAGCAGTCAGCCATGGTAATCACCTAGACAAGCACCATGGGACGAGGCAGCCACCCACAGCTGCACAGCAGTACAAATTAAATCATCCCTACTGTGAAGTAGAATGTCTAATAGATCATAATTACAAAGATGGGGTCTGGGCTAATTTCTTACACAGGTGGTAAATTGCTGTAGCTCAGGTAAGGAGCATTAGTAAACTTTGTCTTTTGTTTTCATGGCAACACTGGAACTCAGTGATCATGGTAGAGGTAAAAAACAGACCAGGCAAGCCAAAAATCCCCTCTGTTTGAGATTTGTATCTCTGGTCACTGTTTCAAAGGAAGACAAACCTGTTTCCATTTCCCTGTCTAACACAGGGAATTGTATTCTGCTCTGCACTCCCTCATGCGTGTACCATGTGCCCTCTCCCCTCATTCACTGTGTCTGTGCATCACTATCCCTACTGGGCATAGCTCTTTCATAAAGGTAGTAAGAAGTAGATTGTGGATGTTTATTAGGTGCTAATGAGAAAAACAGAAAAAACATTACAAAGCAAATATTTTCATTGTTCTTAAATATGTTGGCATTCCAAAGTTTTCCATAAAATTCGTCTGCATATGCTTGCTCTCAAATGGCACCAAATTCCACAGGTTGAATGAATCAAATTAATAATTTTGATTAAGTTATCAGTTTATCCAGACACAAGTTCCCTGGCTCTCATGTCTTTCTCCACATTCCTTTTTCAGAAACAAATTACAGTTTGTTTAAAAGGAGTGCACGTAGCTATCTCAATAATTACATGACCTTTGTATGGCATCACATGTATGACCTTTGATACAACATAGCTTATTGTTCCCACTGCTTATTGAGAATTTCAGTGCTTCCAGAAGTACTTGAAATTCAACATTTTTATCTGTCCTTTGCTAATTAATATCTAACTATAAATCAGCTGATTGTGCCATGCTGGGCGGTTACGGAATTTTGTCGGTAAGTGCCAACTGATTTTAAACAGTGCCACGGTTTGGGACTACTGAATGGTTTCCTCTGAACACTGGGCTTCATACAGCATTCAGAAACACCAACACAAATTCCTGCTTCCCATGAAATTAGCTTAACAAGGATTTGGGGAGTAACCATTTGCACTCTATGGTTGATGTGTGCAACCTTTTCATCCAAGCAATTATTTCTGAGAACAGAACGTTCATTCATCACGGAAAGAATTGAGGCAAAGTCAATTTATACCACACATTTGGCCTGACACATGACACAACCATTTGCTGTTTGGTTTTAGAAGTTAAGCATTACATATAATCCAAAAAGTGGTGAAGGTTTTTTGGTCAGCCCATGTAACCTATAACAATCTTATATTTTCAGCAGTAATATCAGGTTGTTGTTATAAAGAAAGATGTCAGAATTGGTATAAATGCACAATAGTAATTTTTCAAATATATTTGAAGGTATTCTACAAAAGAGAACTTATTATTGTGCCAGGGTAGGTCAGCAATTTTTGCCAATGAGCAGTGTGATTAAGTGAGAACAGTCCTCCTGTGTAACTGTCATGAGGAGAGTATTTGTCACCTGGAATTCTGTGTGCTTCAACATAACAGCATGCTTGGCTACGGTAAGTTTCCTGAGGGTGGGACAATGAAGTTGAAACTGAAATGATAAGCAACGAAAGGAGTTCTTAAAGAGTTCAGAAAATACATCCATGAAACCAAATTTACAGAGACAGAGAAGAACACAAACTAAAGCCCTTCAAAATATATTTAAACTTGCAGAACTACCTCTCCCTGGGGAGGATCCAACATGATATTAAGTTTCTGCAGGTGAACCTAGGTTATTTTCCCCACAGAAATAAACAGTGATCATTACAATTTAGGAGACAAATATAGCCACAGTTATATTCTTCAATAAAAGTCTGTAAAGCTTTGTGTTGATACATTTCTCCCTTGCTCATTGAAGTTAAAAAGTTTCCTTGAAAGAGCATTTTAGAGATCAAAGAGAATTCACCTTTGCCACAGTTAAAACCAGTTTGTCTCATACAGTTCCTGTTACTGCAAAAAATATACTAGCATGATAAGCCACTGGTTATGGAATAAAAAGTGTATTGGGTTTGAGTCTCACATTTCATTAAGCTACGTAACATTTGCTTGTTGAGTACAATCAGGACAACACACAGTAACTTACAATTAATAACTTCACTTAGGTAGTGAAAACAAACCATTATTGAGGTGAATTCCTTTCACCTGATCTTGCCAATTACTACATTGCATTCTTCCAGTCCAGAACATTAATGCAAAATATGAATGACCAAGCAGGCTTTTGGAAAAAGTGCTAAACAGAAACGTAGCTCCCAAAATTGATCATGAGAGTACTAAATGCTGAGATGAGATCAGCCACTTCGACAAAACCAGTATATTCCTGCTGTGGCAAATTGCATAGAGCAGAATAAACATTCCAGGAAGTTCTAATTACCGTCATGATGAACTTTATGTGACCACATTTCTGATTCAAATGCATCTGCCTTCACATTCCAGTGCTCTGAATTCTGTCTCATGACGGTATGTACACAGACAGCAAAGACATCACATTGCAGCAATCTGCTGGAAGAAAATGAAACAAATTATTTCGTCTCTTACTGCAAAACACACTCCTTGGACTTCTTATAGTGGTTTTCTGAACTCTTCCCACCTTGTTACCAGCTGTGCTAAAGTGAGCGGGTGCCAGAATTGGACATGGAGTGCTCATTTAATGCTTTGTTCAGTAGTAAGGATCCTGTTCTTCCTTGATGCCTTTTTGGCACATGCACTCATTTTCAAGGCTGCATCCAAGATCTCAGTGAGGGTGGGTGGCCTGGCTGGAGAAAAGAGTTGCATCCTCAAACCCCACTCCTGTTCTCATTTCTCTTTGCTTGAGCACTTTGAGAGCAGCACAAGCTGTTCCACTGGGGCCAAGGAAGCAGGGAGGGGAAGATGGAGAAGTGACATTTGTTGCACAGAAGAACGTGCTTGGGCTCTGTAGTTAGACTAAGAGCACCTGAGAGCTGCTTTTCTGAATTCAGCTGTGAGAGGATTATTCCACGCAGCTCTGGAGAGGTTGAAAGAGACTCTTCTGCTGAATGGAGACTTTGATTCTCTCTGTCCTGCCATTCTGCTCCTCTAGGTAAACTCTAGCTTTGCCTATAGCTACTCTGGCTGAACTTGTCCCTGTAGAGTAAGTTTTAACAGTCAATTGTTGTTAAATTCTTTAATAAAGACATTAGAACAATGGATAAAAGTATAATTTCAGGAATATAATCTAGTGTTTATTTTAAATGTCATCAAGTTTCTAAGGCTAAAGAATAGCAGAGGACTAAGAAATATATTATGACTCAGAAAGTTGTGAAGTCTGAATAAAAAGATACAAGTCAATGGTTATTTTGAGCTGGGAAGGATATTAAAAAGTGGAGATCCTACGACCTACACCAAAACTGGGGTTAATTTAATCTCTTTGTTACTCATCTGGAAAGCAAGCATACAGTAGCAGAGACAGCATAACTGGGAACTATGTGATTATTTAGAAAAGCCATGACTTAAAAAAAAACCCAACAGCAAACAAGACAAAACAAAAGCCTAAAAGAAGGGACGGAAAAAGATGGCAGCTGAAATTTAGTGTAGGCAAGCGTGAGGTAATGTGTACTAAAAAGAACAATTTGAACTACTCACATACACTTGATGGTTTGCAAAATCACTCAAGAAAAAGATCTAGGCGTTACTGCAGACAGCTTAATGGAAACTTCTACTCAGGGCACAGTAGTGGTCAAAAAAAGCAAACAAAATGTCAGGCTATATTAAAGATGGATGGAAGAATAATACTGGAAAGAACAACAATACCACCAAATATGTCGACAAAGTATTCTTCATCTTAAGATCAGGGTATTTTGCTTTCTTTATGTGAAAAGAAATGGGAATCACAGGGAAAAAGAAATTAAATGGTATTTAGGGGCATTGATAAACAAAGTGAAAGATATTTAAAGGGTATCAGAATGATGACATCCTTCAGATTAAGGGTTTTTTTTCTAAACAGCTTCTCTGTTCCTCAGCTGTTGAGTTTGCAGATAGGGTTAGCAGGAGGGTATCTGTCCCTTTGTCATGTCTACTGAGACAAGTGACAATCAGACTGTGGATGATCTCCTTTTGAGCATGAGGCCTGAATGTAATTTCTGTGCTGCTCTAGAGAAAAATGGAAAGGCTCAGTTCCTCACAGAACCTCCCTGCTCTCCCAAGCCCAGTCTGCAGAGCCCAATCCAGTGCTAGGTCTTATCCAGCTTAGGCTCAGCTGATGCCTATACCCAGCACCTTGTGTTCAGCCTTTACCCACTTGCTCAATCCAGCCTAGCACCCAACCTGAATTCTTTCCTCCTTTAATCCCTTCCCTCTCCTCAACCCCTGCACTTACATTCCCAAAGAACCCTCTACTGCTTCCACAGTCTCACACCAGTTACCTCCCTGCTCCCCACGTGGCTCTTTAGCCCACTTTCCCCTCCTGCAGGCACATTCCCAGCTTTCTTCCCTCAGTGTGTGCTGTCAGGATTATCAGCACAGTTGGAGCCCCAGGAATTCCCCGCCCTGCAGTCCCTACAGGTTCTTCCCAGGCTTTGCAGGCCCCCGACAGAAGCCCACAATGCTGTTAACGTTATCAATTACTGTTCAGAGTAAACATGGAAAAATAACATCAGAGGTTAATTTACAGCAGATGAACACCCCCTTCCACCCCCCACACACCACCCACCTTGGGGCTTTATCGTGCCTCAGTGCTTAAACTGCTTAGATATTAATTAAGGCAGGAGGTTTCTCTCCTAATTGCTTGACATGCCAGGTTGAAAGCTGGCCTGGGGATTAAGGACAATGATACACCTCTGTGGTTCTTAGGGTAGAGTGCCTGCTATAAATAGATGCCAGAATTGTAAATTTAACATTGTTTAGTCTGAGGATAAGTGAGGAAAATGGGAAACTCATTTGCTCAGCAGTAGCAGGGTGTGGAGTGTTGTTTTCTGCCGAGGATTATTTTTATTTTTATTACTAAACTCTTGAGAGCCTAGAGATGTCACAAGGTCCTTTTGCTGTTCTGGGCCGTGAAATCAGGAGAGGAAAATATGAACTTATGCAGTTTTATATAACTTACAAATATGTTGAGCATTTTCTCTGACAGTGAAGGCAGTCAGAAAATTTAACTGTTTCCTTTGTGAATTTCATTTTGTTTTTCTGGAAGTTTGATCTGTTTCAGAGCAGGGGCAGGACATTTTCCTACATAAGCAAAATAATGTCTAATTACAATAAAAGGGGGAGGAAGAAAGAAAAACTGAAGTTGTGCTGTGAAATGGCATTATTACCTCTCTAACAGGAAGCATATGGAATAGTAGCATGCACATAGGTCTGAGAGCCAAGAATAAATCACTGCTAGTCTAGACATGCTGATTCCAGCTGTGGTCCTGAAACAAGCTGTTAGGGCTAGAAGCTGATTAAGTCTAGTGTCCATCTGGAGAGGAGGATGAATGAAGGCAGAGGAACTGTCCCATCAGAGCTGTTGGGAGAACAAGGGTTACCCGTTGTAATCCCCTCTGTCTAACAGTGACTGGGCCCACAGGCAGTATCAGAGATCAGGGTGGTGCATCCTATGGAATGGTGCCTTATCACACAGCCCCATGCCCTGCACTACAGAAAAAGAAGCAGAGGAAATGTCTTCATTTAATCCTGTTTTCCACTTCTTAGTGTGGGCCTCATTTATTGTTCTGCTCGTGCTTTCCCCACTGTGGTTATAATTAATGTGGTTAACTAATATTTATAAGCACCCAGAAGATGGAAAGCCTATGTATTATCTAGATAGATAATCACCTCACAAAAGGACCTAAATAAATGTTGATCTAATTCCAGAGAGCAAGACACTACCCTCACAAAAATACCTCCTCTCTCGTCCTGCCTCCACTCAGAACAATGACTCCATCTCAATTGATCTCATATGAATAAATTACACTTGCACCTCCTTTACTATTACCTTATTTTCACCCAGCAAAAGGATCCTAGTTCATCTGTTTGCTGTAGCCTGAATTCTGCCATCCTCAGACAAAGCTCTTCCCTCCACTACACAGACTTTATTCACCAAAGGAAAACCTCCTAAAGCCCTTACAGACCTTATGAAAGACGTTTTCACTCACTTGGGTTAAATGAGCACTGTGTGTTTTCTTTCTTCCTTTTTTTTTTTTTCCTGGGGGTGGTGTAAAAAGTAATAAATGAATCATTTCAACTTTGGGCGAGAAGTTTAGGTGTTGTATTTGTACCATGCAACTACATAAACACAGAAGGAGCCAGTTAACCAATGAATTGCAGGAATGAGAAGCAATGAGATGATCTAAAATGTTTTAACACATTTTCCATATATTAGTGCTTGGACTAGTTGTGTTTTGCTTTCTTACAACAGACACAAGTCAGTAAAAGTCCAAAAGGAAAGTCTGAGGTTTTATATTTCTGTTTGTGGTACAGGAAAAGGGTTACGATCTCAGTGGTTGATTCAGTGAAATAACATCTCTTTTATACACATCTGCCTAGCAAGTAGGGCGGTAGTTGGAAATACCCAATCTAAAGCACTAAAGATTTGCTGGCAAATAGCGAGGCATTTTCTGCAGAGGAAAAGTTGTTATATTGAGTAGTCACTTTGAATGCTTAGGAATTACAGTCAAACATCCAAACACTGTGGAGTTACACCGCATTTATTATTTTCTCAAGTATTTAGCACACTGGGAATGGACTCTCCTGCGTATTTCAAATCCGAGAAGAAATGATAATAGCAGATTTAAATAAGAAGATACTTGGCAATGGTAAGTGATATTTTTATAGCAAATTATTTGGGCATCATGCAGACAGCTCTTATTACATGTCAGTATGTATTGTTTTCAACTGCTTTAATTTCAGAATTTGAAAGAGAAGAATAAGCAGATAAGAGGTATTTCACAAATTATGTTTTTGTCTGTCTATACAGTGTTATCACTGCTTTGTTTTTAAATTATCTGAGAAATTTGAAGCAAATTATTATTGTTCAATGATCAGCATTATTAATTAAACAGAGATGCTCTACATGGAAGTACCTTAATTTAGGACCCTTCTAGTTTGCTGTAAAATATTTCTCCTTTTTCTCTTGATGTGTATAAAAGCCTGCAGAGTGGACCAGAGACTTTTGTGAGTTCACAGCTTTCTTCAGTTTTGAAGGCCTCTGGATACCTGCAATATTATAAGAGGCAGAAAAGAAACAAAATCACAGATCAAATGATTTGTTACTTAGAAACATTTTAAATCTACAAAGTATCTCAACTAAATTTCATAAATAAGGTTAACTAATTTCAAAAACCGATGGAAAGGAGAGGATATAGGGTTTAAATAGATTTATTTTAGCTTTTGCTAAGCCCATTTTTTTCCCAGAATTTTCTCTAACCTTTCTACTCATTTCCACCGTGCTGTGTAGCTGAAGGCTACATTCTTTGAATATTTTATTTTTCTTTAAAGAAGCAATACAGAAAAAATGTATTCCTCGATGAGAACTAGAAAGGGGCAGTATCTAATAATCTGAAAACACATATTCAAACTATTTTAAAATTAAACATTAATAGAATTGCCTACTACAGTTCCAGAGCATAGATCCAAGCAAGACACTCAAAAGCGGTATTTACTCAAATCTCTGTATGAACTAGCCTATACAGGAAATCAGTAAATTGCTCCTGAGTCTCAGTCTCAAAGGGGATACGTATTTGTTTAGTCATGCATTATAAATAACATCTGTAGACTTGAAACCTTGCCAGCATTATTAATGCAGTGTTCACTTAATAGTGCCCTTTATCATGTGCCTCATTAGTAACTGATTCAAACAGGATGAGCCCACAGAAAAAGGTGCAGGCTGGTGTAGCACACGGATATTGATGCTGGGCTCTCCATACTGCCAGGGCAGGCTGGTTTGGTGGAGCTGGTGTGCCCTGAGCTGGGCACACAGCTCCTGCTGAGCAGAGCCTTGGGACACACAGTCACTGCAGGGGCTTTGGAGCAGCCCCTGCTGCTCCTCTGCAGGGGGATTGCTCCCAGCGTGGAGGTGGGGACAAAACACTCCCCTGCTCCCCCGCTGTACCAGCCTGTGCCAGGGATGACATAAAGCTGTGGGGCTGTCAAATTGCCTCGCTTTGTGCTGCAGGACTGACCTGACAGGCTCCTCATCGCTTCTGCAGCTCCTTGCTGTCAGAGAACACCGGGGATGTGATCTGCTGCTTTATTTGCCTCCTGCTGTTACACCATTTCTGCTCCCTGTGTTCCAGCGTGGCACATACTGCACCCTGTCAGATAGCTTCCATGCCCCATCATATGGAGTAAGCTTTGTACGCAACAGATTCTGCTTAAGAGGAGATGGGTTGCTGTAGGATAGCATTACTTGACACCAGCAAATTCTTGTTGTGTTCTAAGACCAGTTGTTAATTATTTTGTCCATTGTCCCATTAAAAAAACCAAGCAACAAACATTTAATTTTCTTCCAGTACTTTTCATCAGAGAAATTCTCACCCCACACACCCAAGAAAGAAGGTGACCACAAGGCCATAAACCTCTTTCTTTGATGAGGACAAGGATTCAGAGGGAGGGAAAGCAAACCTTGGGTCAAACCAGCAAGTTGCCATCAGAGCTGGAAGGAGATCTCCAGACTCAATTAGAGTGTTCAGTCAAAAATGAGCTGGGGCAGATTTTCACTGCTTTATAGTGCATTAGATGTGGTTGGTAAGGTTCAGTTATGGGTAGTTTACTTCTTTGCCCAAGATTAATACAAAGCCTAAACTGATATTGTCAAAGTCTTATCATTTTCCTGATACCAATTTTATACATCTAGGGTCCTTTCTTTTAGCCAGAAATAAGAAAAAAAACCCCTCAACTTACGCAACTCCCAAATGTCTGGGTATTCCTAAATGTTTGAGTTGACTCTTTAAAGATTCAGTCAGTGAATAAAAAGACAAAAATTTATAATCAGTTTAAAAGGTGTTGAAATAAAAAGGAAAGAACCAGAAAAAGAAAATCCTGGGTAATATTGCTGGTCATATTTTCATCTTGGAACAGAGTTTTGGACAATTACTTGGGAGTTAAATCCCAGAAGAGCTGCTTCTTTTGGGAAATCCAAACTGAGACAAAGGATATAGCATTTGTTCTTGTGGAAATCATTATTTGGTATTCTCTGGATCAAAAATGAGCATACATAAGAAAAGGACACTGGAAAATTTGACTTCCCTGAGCACATCTCTGCTGCGGGGTCAGGGTCATTCAGTGGCCAAGCACACCAAGCCTGTGTAGTAGATGGCATTGTGTGAGTGTCAGCACACTGTTTCACACCAGCTTTCTGTGTGGATCCAGAGAGCCTTTCCAGAGTCTATTCACAAGTCAGCCCCATGTCTGGAGGCAGAAAGTCTGTTCCACAATCCAGTTTATAGCTGCTCTTCCATGACCCCTCTCACTCCATGGTCCTCCTACTGATATTCATAAAAAGTGCAGGGGAAGGGATCATAGGCTTTTACTGGGCCATAAAAGCAATAGTCAAGCTCTTTTGGGCCAGCACAGGGAGAAAGGCAAATGAGGACACAGTGATGTTTAAAAGACATGGTAACTAAGCAGTGTAACACTCTGAGTGTATAGCAAGTTTCCAAGATCAGTGTAATAATGTCTTTACATTCAGATTTGGTGCTTATTTTAAGAGATAAGCTTTAGCTGGAGTAGGAGTTATTTTCAGCAGTGCAGGAATTACAGGTTAACATTTTCTGTTCGACAGGTTAATTATACTAGCTAATTAGAACAACTTCTTCTGGGCTTGAAAACTGATTCTGCAGAAAAATCAAAACCCAAGATCAGGAATCCTCAGCTGAGATCTCTCAGCCACTAGCTCTAAACTACTTAACATTAGATGCTGCTCTGGAAGTGCAGGCTGCTTTCAAAATGTGGAAGAGAAGTAATCTCCCACAGACACTAAATCCTGACTGTTTGGGATCCTACAGCTGACCCCAGCACCATTTATCCCACCTATGACCAAGGTATCATCAGATCTCATGAAGCGCCAGAAGCATTGTGTTTTGTGCCTTACCAGGGACTTTTTATGTGACAGATCATACTGTTTCCCTCATGGGAAACCTGTAAAATAACCTCATTTTTCTGTCAACAATAATGCTGGTGGAGTGACGTGTGGTGTGCACTGCCACTAAAGTCAGAGTTAAAAGCTACAGTATTGCCAAAGAACAAGAGAGCTGCCATCGGAATTTTATACTGTTATCTTCAACACCACAAACAAAAACTGTCTGCTCAGCTTCATTCTGATTGTCACAGCCTTAGAGATAAGGTGCAGCAGCAGAAACGTGAAGAGCCCTCAAGACTTTTCTAACGCAGCCTTAAGAAGCAGCCTGTGTTAAGTAGCTTTGCCTCTGCCAAGCTCCAGGAATGACAAATACTAAGAAATAGCTACTGCTTAAACCTTGTGCCTGAAATGACAGCGGTACAAATGTGGTGAAGTCATTTTATTCAGACACAGATATCCAAGAGAAGAGGTTGCTTAATTCATCACCAATCCCTGACAACGCTACCTGAGAAAAACAAAGAAACAAACGAAAAAGCCCAAACTAAACCATAACAACACCCTAAAACACTCAGCAATACCTTCTCCCCTTCAAAAAAAATCCCACAAACAACTCAACCCAAACCAACAAACCCAGCAACTCAGACAGGACCACACAGGTTATCTGTGAAATGCTAAAGTATAACAAGCCCCTGACTCTGTTGAGCCTGAGATCAGACTGCTGTAGCAAGTAATGCCCAGACCAGAGTGTGAAATACAGAGCAAATTCTGCCACTGTTTCTCAGGTGGACTGAGTACATTCACCTTTTCAGTACTTCCATCCATTCACATCTAGCTGTTTAAGGAGTAAAGAAGGTAGTAGCAACAAATATGACAGAATCCAACATGGATTCACAATAAAAGGTTAAAAAAAAGGCAGGTCTAAATACACCTTTTAACTGAACTCATGAAAAATATAGACAAAATTTTCATATCCTTTTTGCAGGTAGAATAAATTCAGTTTTCTTTTGCCCTTTATGTTTTTTTCCCTTATAAATCATAGTTTTTGCTATTGATAATTCTCCTTTCATTCAACCTAAAGGGCCCTTTATGTCTGCCTACAGTTTAGGGAACTATAAATTAGAGGGAATACTGAGTCAGATGAAAAAGGAGCATTATGTGACTGGAAATGTGGAAAGAAGAGGTAAAGTCATAACTTTTGAAAATATTTGTTTAAATTTGACTGACACCATACAGGAGAGCTCACATAATGCTTTTACTACTCTGGTGCTGCATTAAGTTATAAACTGTGCATTAGTCAGTGGTTTTAAAAAAAAATGGGCCTTTCCTTCAGTACCAGATATTTAGCAACTTCATAGCTGACATAAATATTTAGTGTTTCTCGAAGGCCAACATAATGTCATACACGTAGTCTATATACACACCATAAAAATATTAAAATAACAATACAGCCCACAGCACTTAGTTGAAAGGGTACCAGTCTTGCCTTGCCTCATGCACCCCAGCATGGCTACAGCCAACACCCTCTACACTCACAGTGCTGCACTTTTTCAATCACACACTCTCAGCACAATCACTTACGTAAATCACATGGGCTACTTTTTCTGTAAACAAAGCATTGTATGCATAAAGTAACATATTCTTCATGGAGTTCCAGGGTATGCTCCCAAGATGAGGTAAAAATACTTTTTATGGGTGTACACTTAGTGTTAGACCCTCTTGCATGGAACTATGTAAGCAGTATTTTACTGCTCATCTCTGGGGCACTGCAACAAGAAAGGTTCGTAATCACAGAGTGGGAGTGCAAGTCATGAAACACAAATGTTTCTGGCAAGACAAGGTCTAGGAACTTTTATTAATTCACAGGAAAGCAATTCACATGAAAACAGTCTAGGAGGTTGCAGAGCTGGAGGATACCATCATGAAATAGTCAGGTAATAAAGTTCACAAAAGGAAGTGAATTTTTTCAAAAAGGATCTGAAGCAAAAGGAGGAGTTCCAACCTTATGTAAGCAGCGTGAAGCTGGAAGGAGGGGCAGAAGTAAAAAAGATAAAAGTCTGTAGAAGATAGAATATGACATCAGTACAAAGATCAATGAGAAAAGGATTCCATGGAGATGTGAAGATCAGAATATTTTTCCTAGTACAAGAACTGAACAAATCTTAGAGGCAACAAATTTAAAACAATTACAAGGAAGTACATTTATATGTAACACATGAAACTCATTGCCTGTGGATACTCTTGAAATCAAAAGCTTAATGGGAGCCAGAAATGGATAAATTACAGTTCTACTACACAGGATTCATTTCATGTGTACAAGAAAAAAAAAAAAAAAAAATCTTTGTGCCGCCTGGCAAAAGTTAGGTACCAAGTAACAAAAGGAATTAGAAAGAGATTCACCTAATTTGACACAATGCAATACTTATCTATGATGGGGCTGTAACTTCTGGTAAAACAAGACTGTCGTATCATAACATGATATGTCCAAGAATTTTGGAATAGTATACAAAAACCTCCGAGTGCCAGTCCACTCTACCAACAAGGTACTCAGGAACTCTTCCTGAAAGCAAACTCTATCTTTTTTTTTTTTTTTTTTTTTTTAACAAGTTAATCCCTTTGAAACAATTGCCATCAGTTATTTCTGGAGAAGGATACCGGATTAGCTGGGCTTTCAGAGTGACTCAGCATGCCTTGTTGCTGTGTTCTCATGGATGGAAGGGCAGTGTGAACGTCATGAAACCCAAGACAGAGATGACTACTCCAGCCTGCCTTAGCAGCAATGGGGGGATGGATTGTCCTGTGCAACATAACTGTAGTCTGGAATATGGCAAATGTGCAAACTGTGACTGTGTTTAAGGCAAAAGTCATTGATCAGTTTGCTGAATAATGTAAAGACAGGACAAAACTTGAACACTCCAAACTATTGGCTTTCTTTCATGTTAACACAAGCAGTATTTGCAGTTGGGTGGAGATCAGGACTGAGGCTGTTCCATCATTACTTAGATCTGCTTTGCCCAGTACTAGTGTCCTGTTTAAATTTATATGTTCCTTTTTGGAAAAGGTTATCACCATTAGCAACAGGCAAAATATTTGGTACTGAATAGTCTGCATATTTGTCCTCTAGAATCCAAACCTGTGTATATGGAAAACAATTTGGAGAAAAGAGGGATCGACTCCTGTATCTGCTATGGTTCCAGACACATCCTGATTTTAGCCATGCAAGAGAGAAGAATTGCCATAAGTATTAAATCCAGTGGCTCCTCTCTTTCCTTTACCCACTGCCAATAGACACTAACTCCAGACATCAGCAACTTACTCCATTTTATGGTAACTATCCCATGGCAGGAGCATCACTCTGTCTGTGAACTGCATTGTTTGACTTTCATTCTGGAGCAGGAGCTGCTGCACCCTCTTGGGGTGAAATCTCCGACTGAAATCAAAGACAAAACAGCTAACTTCAAAGTGCCCATGATATCTGCTGCCTTCTTGTTCCGCAGATTCATTATGCTTTAGATTTTAAGTATTTCCTTTTATTTGTTTGAACACTCTTTATTTTTACCACATTCTTTTCCTGTCCCTCACATTAGAAGGAAGTAAAGAAACCACACTGATTTACCTCATATTTCCTATTATCTCATAAACTTTTATCAATGCAGTTCCTTTCTGCAGAGGAGAGTCCACATAATTTCAATCTTTTAATACAAAATTCCAGCCTCTGATCAGTGTTCAATGCCTTTTTCCTGCTACACTACCTTTGAGCTAAGTAATGAAGATTGACCACAGTATCCAATATCAAAGCATACCATTAGTGCAACAAGGCAGACACAGTAGAAGTTCTCTCTCTCTCTCCTTTTCCTTATGGCTTCTAAAAACCTGCTTTTCTGTTCACCACTGGGCACTGAACAATTACTGTACAGAGAAGATGGAAAAAACTGCAAAAGGTTAGAGTAAAGCAACATGAAAAAACAGCCCCTCCTTGTGATATTTATGTTTCTGCTGCTGGCCCTGGCAGAAGTCCAGACTTGGAATGAACAAAACTCCCAGTGGCTTAGGGATGACATTATTCAGTCCATAGTCAGGAAATGCAAAAGCATGTGACAATGGGAAGAAATAAAGCAAGCTTTCCAATGCTTTGGAGCTTCCAGCTCAATCAGCTTGGATCAGAACTCAGGGACTGCTGAGATTTTGTGTGAATGAGTTCTCTATTGCTAAACAAAAACATGTGTGTGTTGTAGTGAAAGACAGTGAAGTGGTAAACAGTATGTGGCTTTGCTTCCTTGTTGATATTTCGTTTTTACAGTGCTAGCACCACATATAAAACCTCATTTTATGTACAAGGCCACTGCCTTTTCTCTTCAAATACAGGGACAAACTCTTCCCCAAAATAAAAAGTCAGCTCCCTATTTCTCATCCTTTCCAGGAAAGCTACCTCGTAACTGTTGATCACTACTCAGCACCAAGTCTTGGTTCTTCTGAAAGAGTTGGGTAATGTTCCACATCATTTGTTAACTAGTGAGTCATGTAAAAACTGTGTCCTTTAGAGAAGATTTCCTTTGGGGAACTAATATCCCAAAAACTTAGATGTTAGGAAAATAACATCAAATTGTCTTGATGAACATTTAAAATACAGAATGCCCACAACTGTGTTGTCAAGGACAGAGTTTTCCAGGGCTCCTGTAGACATGGTACAGGGCAGAGAGTTCATCTTCCCTTTTTGTCCCAGGATGGGAATCATTCTCATGGAACAGATGTTTGTCCTTACAGTCTGTGTTTTACCTAGAAGTCATAGGACCACTAAGCATGAGACCCTACCTGCGCAATATTTTAAACCTATTTTATGATTCCTCTCCCTCTTTTGCAAGGTTAGTGACAGAGCAATAAGACCAGGACCTTTAAGACACAGAACACAGAGGGCAGCAGCTGTTTAAGCACTCTCATGTTGACCATTTCCATGACCAGACAGGGCCAGGTTTATGCTTACATTTTCCTGAAAAGCACAAGATTTATGGTTTATGAGAACACTCTAAAGAGGCCTGATTATTTCAATAAACTGATATTAACTGTTTCAGATACAATTTTTTCTTTTATGGAGGTTTTTTTTTTTTTAAATTTACAAACTCCCTATGAATCTTGTCACAAATTTATTGAGAGCAAGCAGTTTTCTGCAGCAAGATTGTTTTTTGCCTGTCTGAGCACAACTGAGGGTCGACAGGTGGGGACTGACATGATCTGTGTGATAAACAACAATTTTCTGACTCCTTGATCAGGTGGGATCACAAAGTTGCAGTCTAGCCCATAAAAGGGAAAGTATTTAAGAACTTGTAGGTTGATTGTGTTCATGGTGAACAATACGGGGGTCTGGCATTCAAGAATGCCACCTAATATGTTTTACTCCCAGAGTGGAATTTGTGAAACTCCTCCTAGCTTAATATTAAAATATCTGCTGAAAAATACAAGGAACATGCCTGCCATCTCAGCCTCCAAGAGAAAACCTTCACTGGATTACACAGACTCTGGTGTTGCCCCAAGTCCCCTCAGGTAGGTCTAACATGCCCAAACCCCATCAATCCTAGGACCAGAGAGTGATGGGTAAAAACAAATGACACAAACTCCTTAAATGGTCCTGCCATCTCTGGGTAGCTGGGAGCCTGCTGGAAACAGTTTCCCCAATACTGCATCCCATTGCTTTTGTTTATCTAGCCTTGCTGACATTTTCCTCAATTAGGAGACAATAGCTCCGTTCCAATGTACTGAGCAGAATTACTGAAACTGAGTCACGTGGCACCAGGAGAGTGTGTTTTCAATTATTCACTGTCTTTTTTGCCAGGCCTATGAAGAGGAACAGCCTTCTGCAGGAGTCAGGTTTGTCTGCCTCGCTGTTGTAAGTTCCTCCTTTTGAATTTTTATTTTACAATTAGGGGGTTTTTTGTTATTATTTTTTAATTCAACTCTCTGAGAGTTTCTTACTCTTTATTAGAAAGCTTCCAAATCTTTAGCTTTTCCTACTGTGTGGAAACCCTAGACATCTGCAGTAGTTCAGTGCTAATAGTACTGCTCAGTAATGAATCTGAGTAAGATCACAAGATCTAGATTAAATTAGGATGCAAAATCTAGATTAAAAGAGGATGCTGCTAGCACTCGGTAATGTAAAACTCACCTTGTTCTTGCTAGTAAAGTTCTGTCTTTTCTACTGTCTGGTTAACAGCAGAGCATTTGCATTCAATCTGGGAACTACACCAAATTATTTGTATCTTGTAAACGCTTGGTTTAATATCCAACCAAAAATTTGAACCAAATGGCCACAGCTCAGATCATGTATTTTGTTTGCAGAAGACAGAGTGAGTTTGGGCTTTTTAGATTTAAAGCTGGAAAAATAAAGCTTGGGGAAAAAAAAAAATGAAACAGAGAAGGAACATTTGGTTTGCATTACAAACCACAGACAGCTTCCATCAGGCGATCTGGAGGTATAAGAATGGCAAAAAAAAATGACAAGCAGTGAGTGCACTGGAGAAAAAGATGAACGGTTTGGAGAATTGACTTAGAAGTAATTGTCCATGCCATCAATATCTCTAATTAAATTTGGTGGAAGATGGCAATGAATCATAGAGCTTCTCTGGCCCTGGTGATAGTGTATGCTGCATAAAATAACATTTCTGGATATTTTTATTGGAAAACTTATAGACTATGTTTTTGGTACCTCCTATATTTCTGTCACTTATGCAACCCTGAATCGGCAGCTCTGGAAAGAACGTTGCCTTGGTTAGGACTTGTGATCTAATACTTATAGCAAGAGCAAGTATTTAACTGGACGTTTTCAGGTCTACTGGGTTTATTTTCACATCAGCCACTGGCTCACTGTGGGATTAGGTAAATCATTCAGGGTTAAACTTGGTCTTTGAGTGGATGGAACTCTCATGGGGGTGGGGGAGGAGGAAACAGCTGAGGAAACTCGTTGCAGCAGGGCAAAGAGTTCTCTCTGCATAAGGTGAAACTCCTCAGGAGCATTACAAGGGGATGGGGAAGAAGAATGCACTTAGACCAGTGTTTCCTTCACTGTTTCAACAGGTGCTCCTATGTGTCCCTGCATCCCAGATGTTTAGCAGAGCCAGAGAGGCACCTCTTGGAGATTTAATACTGGTGGCAGTTCTCCCTTCTTAAGCTCAACAGCTTCAGGCAGAGCAAGAAAGGACGTCATTCTAGCATGCCAGTCTCCAGAGAGCTGCATTTTGACCATTAAGCTATCAAGTCCTCTGCTTATCCAAATGCTAAATAGCTCTTTTTAAATTCTTCCTCTTCGAGAAAAGTAAGAGTGTGGTTAATGTTTGTACAGCACTGAAATCCTTGAATGAAAAGTGTCCTTTCTTTTAGTTTCCCCACACAGGCAGGATTGTTTGGGTCTGGATGTGTAACTGGGGTTCATTTGTGACATTGCTGTTACCAGTGTCTAATAGCAATTGCCAGGAGCACTGATCCCTATTGCAGAGTTTCAAGTGAGGCACACTCCACTCACTTCCAGCCCTGTTGCTTCCTACCCAGGTGCTGAGAGTAGAGACTTGCAGAAATTCCCATCACCTCAGACATCTTTTCTTTTTCAACTCCCCATTCTGGTCTGATGGGCCAGATTGCATTTTTACCTTCATTTAGACATACAGGAAACACAACATCATAGGCTTTAGCAAGATGAATTTCCTAATACAGCAGAGATGCTAACAGGGATTTCCAAATTCAAAACCTGCAATTTAGTTCACGGATATGATGGTAGCCTAAAACTTTAGGCTTACCAAAACACTAAAAAGGGCATCTTTTAAAAGACACAAACAAGATCTCCAGACCTGACATTGGTGTGCTCTGTGTCACAGAGAGGGAGAGTGGCTGTGCTGCTGGGCAGTTCTCCATCACACCAATCTCGTCATTCATCAGAGAGGCTACTCTAAAAGAAGAAAACAGTAGAATGTTCTGTGAATTGAAGGGACTGGAGAATATGCAAGCTCAGGTTGACTCTGAAAGCTTCCCTCATGCCAATGGCAGGGAGGCTGGGAGCCCAGTGACTTCCACTGCCCTGTTCCAGTCCAGGGGGGTCAGACTCTCCCACAGGAGCAGAGAGGATCCCAAAGACACACAGAGAGGGGCAGAAAGCACACCAGCTTTGGAGAACTTGATGTATACTCCTATACACCCACAGAATCTTTGATTTATGCAATACTTAAGTTTAAATTCCTATTTTCTCCAGAATGGCAACATACAGTATCAGTTAGGTTCTGTGAGGAGAATAGGAAAGTTTGTGTAGTAAATATGATGATAAAACAAAGGTGAGAGAGTCAAAGTAATTAATTTCAATTAATTAAGTAATTAATTAAGATGTCCTGGTGTTGAATTTTCAGCACTGACACCTACTTACCACAGCATTTCTAGAAAGCTTTTTCTGAGAGAAAACGAATTTTACAGAACTCCCATTTGTTATCTTAAAATGCTCATTACGTTACTCATTTTATAAAACCTCCAACCTTTGCTACATTTTGATTGTTTATCTTTTTTTCCAATTTATCTTAATTTTATATGCTGAATCATGTGCTGAAACAAACCATTTCTGTAATAGGACACTTTTTGATTGATGTACTGGAGCTGTATTCCTTTGCAGAGTTCAATCCCTAATCAGATATTCACATCTTAAGTGCTTCACTGGATCTCTCTGTTACTCTTAAATGCACAGCCTTAAGTGAGTTCTGGTTTGCAAAGGTTGAAATTTTATGGCAGCCTGGCATTCCTTACTCTCTCAAGGCTAAGATCTACTTTTGCTAAACCACTTACAACTCGGATGTGCCAGGCAGAGAACTTAGTGTCGACAATTTGATTAATCTGCTTTGAATTATAGTGGTTTCATGAATCAAACTTCAGAAGGAGCTTCTTCTTTCCAAATAGTATTAGGCAGATAGAATAATGCTTTTAAAGTATCTTCCTTTTCAGTTTGGGATTTCAACATGCAAATTCAGCAGATGCCCAAAGCAAGCAGACAATGGAAGCATCACAAACATTTATTAAAAGCACTCCACTCTGCTTGGGTAACATGGCAAGAGAATGAAAAGGTGAAGGAGAATCCAGTAGAGCTCTGCACAGAAGCAGAATTAGCAAGTCATGAGATATCACGTGGCTGTTCTCAGACTGAAAGGCTCTGTTGATTCGATTTATTCATCAGGGCTTTCCAGTAGCGTAGGTTATTAAGTGGGAGAAAGTGGGGTGTATTACAACTTACTTTTATATTTCCTTTCCTGGAGGATATTTAGCACAAGAGAAGCAGAGAAAATTATTGAAAGTATCATGCCACATAAATGGGAGAATGACAGGAAAAAGAGCAGTGGCTCTCTGAAGATGGATCAAAAGAACCATGCTGGGAACAGGAAGTCAAGAAAGTTTCGCTCCATTTCAAGATCACTTATACTCTGCAACGCCAAAACCAGCGATGATGGCTCAAGTCCCGACGAGAAATGCCCCGATTCCTTTGAGATCTCTACCAGCTGGGGCCAAGAGGATTTTGACTGCTGTCCCAGGACACAGCTGCCATGGACATCAGAGACAGAAGACAGCCCACCTGATCCTCCACGTGTGGTCACCAGCATTCTCCAGTCCAAATCTGCAGCAAATGAGAACTGCAACAACACCAGAAGAAAGTTCCTCACCAAGGTAGGCAACTTGTGCTGTGTATTGTAATGTTCCCCACTGCAGTAATTTCTAAATGGATTAATTAATATTTCTCAGGAACTGAGGGCTCTACTTGGCTTTTTCAGAGCCTATGAGCCTGCAGTGTTCCCGCTCTGCATAAAAAGCATGAAAATATATTGGCTTCCCTGCTGTGCTGTTGCACCCTGCTGATGGACAATCTGCTGGAATCAGTGCCTCTAGGCCACTCGGTGCTCAGACAAGCACAGCTTGTTCTATCTGCAGTAGAGTCTTCAGCTCAAAATACAAACCTGTCACTGTAGCAAAGCGCACTGGCAGTGTGGTACCATGATATCTCACACACCACGCAAGCATGAATTGTATCAATACTGTGTAAGGCACAGGAGATTCAGTAGGCAGATGCTCTTTCCCTCTGATCCAGGAAGAAGGTAGTGATGGCTCTAAAACCACCAGAGATGTCACGTTTCCTAGACATGCAAGAAGTCCAAGAGCCTCATATTATGATATTATTCTTTAATATATTCTTTAATCTTTAATTTAATATATTCTTTAATCAGCTATGTGAACCCTAACAATCTGAACAACTTTTCAGTCTGAGCAATATGTTTTAGATGCCTTTAGAAAGCACTTTCTGTAGGACATCTTAATTTTTCCACTTTCTCTCTACCTGCTCTCTCTCTGCTGCGGTGTATAAAAGGGACCTCACTGCAAGTGTCCTCCTGGCAGCTCCTTTATTACATGCCTTTTATCTGTGCAAATAGGTGCTTACGTGAAAGAACTGATTCTTTCACCTAAATTGTACTTCTTGTATATTCTATTTTATTTTATATAAAATAAAATATATATTGGCTAAAATTAGACCTCTATGTCTAAACACACAGTGGCACAAGTGCTACTAAAAATCAGAATCCACCTTACTCTTGATAATGACCACGGCATGCCCAGCATTGCAAAGACTGCAGCAGGATGGATGCAAGGTGTGTGAACCCTTGGCAAAGTCCCAGCAGGAAGACAAAACCAAACCAGCTTGCTATTGCATTCTGACAGAAAACAAGACCCAAGTCCCAAAACACACTCAGTCTCCTGCAAAACCATACAACTCCTTTTTGGAAGCAGTCCAAATGCACCCTGCTGATGTCTCTCTCTGAGTGAAGAAGGAGCTGGCCTCTGTGCACTCCCCCATCTCCTCTTTTAAAAAGTTGAAGCACTTGGGTGTGTGTCAGCTGCCACAGTCTATTTGCTTGCACATCTCCTAAGTGTGCAGAGCTCCAACAGCTGTTGTGATCCATATCCACGTGCAACTGCTCAGGATCTTGCTGCAGAATGTAAGTTTAGATCATTTGCTTTTATAGCTGGCAAGCAGCTAAAATAGGGATCTGGGGAACAGAGTCAGTCCCTCAATGCCTGTGCACATATAAAATAGACCTGCTAAGGGTATAAATCCACTCTCAGGCTGAAGCATGAGTGTCACTGAAGAACATGTGTCAGATGGATGCTGACATAAATTAGTCAGCAGCTCAGTCCCTCATAGCAGCATTTGGGTTGCTTAGTGCTGCTGTAGACTATGGGTACCATTAAATTCCCACTCCAGAGCTCTCATTGCAATCTAAACCTCTTCAAATGCTACTTGCTAATCTTCCATACCTTTCAGAGTCATGGATCAATGAGTGATTCTAAACAGCCTTATCTTGGCATGCTAAGTAGGATGAACATTGGTAGCAGCCACACCAACCCTGTCCTGTGCTGCTGCTGCTGAGGCTTTCCCCCTGTAGTATGAAAGCAGTGATCTCTACCTTCCATACAGCACAAGCCTGTCAGAACAATCTTTCTGTGCCATATGTCTTACAAAGCTTAAGCTTAAGACATCTCTCACTGAGAAGTCGAACAAGTATTTTTTCATGTTCCAGTGTAATTCTCTCTCAGTCTAAATGTGACACTTCAGAAATTCATGATGTGTGACTCAGAGCTGAAGAATCCTCATCTTTGTTCAAGGAAATTGATTCCATTCTTTCTGTGGTGTTCTTGAGGATATTCCACTTTTCTTCTGTGTTCCAGCACCTCCAGCCCTAAGCATGACTCTGAAGGTGTTAATAATTTCCACAGAACTGAACAACTTAATATTTGATGTCACAAGGAAGGAGAGAAGAATGCCTAAAAGTGCTGCATGATTTAATGCTCCCTGTGCATTTCTTCTCCAGAGCAAGGGGGAACCTGTAACATCAGTATTCAAAATGCAAGATCCTTTTTTCTGTTCAAAACCTTAAACTACTTCTCTGAGCCATACTCTACTGACTGCATGGGATTCACCATAAGCAGTAAACCATTAGCAAATCAAACAGGGTTTCAGGACAAGATAACAGAGATTTTTTATTTTTTTTTCCTTCTCCAATATTCTGTCAGCAATGAGAGCAGATGAACAGTTTTTTAATTCATTTGGTTTCCGTGATCCACTATTCACTTATACTGACTATTGCTTGCTGTGTCTAGAGGCCCGGGGTTACCTTGGTGTCGTTTGTTCAGACACTTTCTGAGATGAGGTGTGCTTGGTCTGGTATGCTGGACTGCCAGCTGGTCCATGTATAAACAAGCAGGTCTCCTTTTTAGTCTGCTTCTCACAAAATCAGCAATTTTCACATGGCCTGAAAGGAAAAGAAACCAAAGAAATGGTAAGCAGTATCTGATACCATGAGCACGGGCACAGCAAACCCTGTGGAAGGTGCCTTTGCCTGCTCAGACTGAAATCACTCCAGTTGTTGGGGAACTGGGCAGGAATAGATAATATCAACTCCTTCAGAGAGCAGCAGGCTCTGCTGAGTGCAAGAGCTGCTTCTAGAAGCACTTCTACTCCTTCAAGAAGCATTCCCTCTTCCCTGCACCCCCAGCACGCTGGGAAGCACTGAGAGCTACAAGTGGGGCTGGCAGCAGGGTTGGAATAGCATCTAGAATAAACCAGAATACAAAAGGGCTGACTTTTGATGAAATAAATATGAGAGCCAAGCTGACCTGACTGCATGGCTCTGCTTGGTTCTAGAAACTTCTGCACCCTTGCTTCCTTTGGTCCCTGACCCTCTGCTTGAAGGAGGGAAAAGGCAAAAGGTAATTTTTCTCCTTTGGTCATCAGCAGAATGTAATTTTCTTAACTTGCCTCCATGCAAACGCCAGTTAGCTGATACCAGGACAAGTGCTATGGCAACAGACTGTAATGTCTCAAACACAAGCCCACGGGCAGGATGGAAAAACAAAGCCAAGAGAGGAGACTGCATTTATTTAGATATTTATGTGTTCTCCTCAGTTTTCACACTTCTCTCTTTCTGTCTTCCCAGCCTTCTTGCTTTTGCTGCACAACAATCAGGTCATGCTCAGACCAAGCTGGGGAAGGGGCTGTTCCATGAACACAGCGTGTGCTGCAAAATGCAGGCCAGGCAGAGGTTCCCAGGGAAACACAGCAAAGGGCAGATGATGGGTGGAAAGGTCCTTCTGTAACATCTGATGTGTCTAGGGCAAAACTTGATCCCATGTCCTGCTCCTTGCATCATCCTTGCTTTCCAGCTTCTGCCATTTTACTGGTTTCAAAGGGAATATGCTGCTGGGAAAATGAATTACATCTACTATAAATATTTTTTTAAAGACCAAGGCATTGAGCTTGGGTACGTCAGAACCAGTGGAGGGAGTTTATGCCAGAGACACTCTGGCTCTTTCCCTGTTAGAACTGATGCAGAAAAAAATTCCTTCTTGAAGAGAATCCCCAAAGACTGTACTCTCTTGGAAATCCCAGCCATTTCAAAGTCATAAAACTAGAAAAGCTAAATGTTTAAATACATTATTGTACTGCTGTTAGATACATTTCTTTTTATTATTTTTTCCTTTTTTTTCAAACCAGCAGTCAATTAGCTCATTGTCATGCACTTGGTTAACTGAGTCCAAGACCTTACTTGAACTAGCCTTGTATAACATTTCAGTTCAGACAATCTAACTACTGTGTCTTACTTCAAGAGTGCACAAAAGTTTTTCAGTTTTCCACAGATGCCATGGTTACCCTTAATTCTAAACAACATCTGGAATTAGATGTTTTGAGACAGGACTCTGGGCTAGAAATGTCTAATGAAAGCACGAAGGAAAAAGAAATCTTTTAAATGGCAGATAAAAAACATCCTCAGAAGCTTTGCATTTTGAATGAAAAAAAGGGGGAACAGGAAGAGAGAGTTGGCCTGGATGTGCAAATTACTTTTCCAGAATTAAACACAGAAAAGTTAATCTATTCTCACCTGTGGAAAATTCAAGAAGGACCTTGAATTCCTTTAATTTTTATCTTTCAGCCAAGCAGACTCAGTTTAAATACAAATTTTGCTTTGAGTGGAACTTACAATGCAGAAAAAAGTTTCCCCAGAGTGTTGAATGCTGGGAGACAAAGCAGAGAGTTAATTCACTGGCAGCTAATACATGTTTAAATATTTGTTCTAATAACGAAGAGACGAGGCTGACCTAGAATCCACCTGCCCCCACACCAAACCTGCCAGCCTTCCTTTAGCAGATTTTCAGTTCTCACTATGTTCAGACCTATGAATCACCTTTCAAAACAAGCAGTACACTTTAAAAAGGAGAAGGATACAAAAATAAATACTGTCTTTACTCTTGGAACCATCAGCAGTATTTCTATGCATAAAATAATCAGAGAGACAGGAAAAAAGATATTAAAGAACTAAACCCAAAGCAAATTGACTGCTGGCACATGAATTGGTCAAACATTTATTTTTCTGAAGTACAGCTTTTATTAATTTTCTGTCATGTTGCAATAACTTGGATATGACTATAATGATCTATATCCAGGACTCAAAAAATACAGATGTTGACAACATACAGATATTTGCCACATGTCTGTAGCCCAATAAAAACTTTTTTTTTTTTTTTTTTTTTTTTTAGTAATTCACCTAAATGAATTGCAGCAATGATTGAGACACAGAGCTAATTTGACATGTAGCCCAACTGGGTAAGATGACTACATACATAAACAAAAATTGTTCCCAAGATTTTTCTGCAGTGTGCAAGGGATTTAACCTCTACTTTCCTAATGACTAAGTGCATGCAACTTACTGTTCTTGGAAAAATCTTCGTATCAGTTTTGATTTGGTGACATTTCACATGTATGTCCCAAAACAAGCCAGAATTTCCAGCCTGGCACGTGTCCCATTGTAGAAAATACAGCACCTTCCCCAAAGGACTTATGTGGTGCTGAGATGCAAAACCTCAGAGCCAACCCCCCTGTGCTCGGTGACGTCCTGCGGAACTGGGCAGAGACACTTCACTTTTGGACAATTAATTATGAAAATATTTATAAACACAAACACTGTAGCTATGTACTGTGAACAAGCTGTAGGAAGGCATAAGTGTGACTGCTTTTAACAGAGGTGAGTTGGGGACAGTCTGAAAAGGCCCATGAAAATCAAGAGAATGAAGTGTGGGGAGCAGCTGTGCAAAGTTACGTGCGTGTGTCTGACAGGTATCTGTGAGAGGATACGTGTATCTTCCAAGGGAGCATTATACAAGAGTATTCCCTAAGAAGGGAAGCTGGCAAGCCCAAGCTTGGATTTTGACTAGAGGAGAAAGAAAGGAAATGACTCCTCTAAACACTAAGTTTTTAATACCATTATTCTTTCGCAACAGCCCCGATCCACAAGCAGCTGACATCTCAGAAGTACTCAGCCAAATGGCAGAATAATTTCCTACCTTTAATAGCTGTCTTACATTTCTCATGTTTTAAAACAAGCACACCAGCTTATTGAAAACCCTGTGAGTTTTAATGGATGTTTCACATATGCAGAATGTGACCTGTAATTTCATAATCATACCTGAAATAAAGGACAGTGCAAACAGAAAAGGGAATTCTCATTTTTTGCTACTCAAGATCTCAAATTTTAAGGCATCAGAATATTAATCTTTGTCACCATGCTGAAGACTTCAAAGCACTGCCGTAAGATTAAAAAAAAAAAAAAAATAGAACATAATGTAATCCTGATTTCAAGTAAGTATTTCCCAAGATATTTACCTCGGGTGAAAAGTAAATATTAAAGCTCCAAAACTAATATTAGAGTTCAAGCAAACTGGTTTAAGATAGAATTCAGTCCATGCTTATATCCTTACCAACATATTACTCACTAGAAGCACTCTTCACGAACAAAAAAGGCTTCGTAAAATTCAGACACTCCCCATTAAAGGCAGACAATCTGGAATGTAAGCAAACCCACAGAGTTAATGGGTCAGTCAATACAAGCATAGCCCTTATCCATTACCTACTGAATTCAGCCTGCAGTGAGCCCAGGGCTCCAAGTTAAATATTTCATTCATTCACAGCCTCAGATTTACTCTGGCAGGTTTCAGAATGGGAGCCAGGCTTCGGCAGCCAGCCTAAAAGATAATGACCTTTATTGGCATTGCTGTAAATTTGCAGCTTGTGTTTGCTGTCAGTCAGGTGTGATGTGATCCCTATTGATTTGGGGTGACGGAGCATAATGATTCTCATCCTCAGGGCTGGATGAACTCTGCCTAGGGCAGAAATGAAGCCCTACTGATGGTGAAAGTGGCTACACAGCTTTCCTTGTGCTCTCAGAGGACTACAGATTACTGGAAATAGTTTATGCCACTTTGACCAGGGGCCCTGGGAGCAGTACAGACAGTTGACCACTGTTATATTTTGTGGCCTGTCCTAACATATGAAATTTGCCTCCCCTTCAGAAATCTATACCTCAGTCATACAAATCTTTTGGGAACAAGCATGGATCCAGGATACACTGAGAGCCCTCTTCACTTTGTGGAGTATGGAGAGGCTGGCGAGGGCAGAGGAGGTGGGTTCAGATGGGAGCAGAATGAGAGAATACTTGAATCAGGAGAAATAATAAGCAAATGGAAAAGAAATTGTGTGCTAACTTTCCAGCTTTCATCACCTCTTTAGAATTTTCAGGTGTTCATGCATTTGTGCCACAGGAGTGTATTTCCTAGTCAAAGATGTTGTGCTTCAGATGCTTTGTTGCTACGTTCTTTGCTTTCTTTATACGTCTCGAAACACTACTTCTCCTTCTGTATGGCCCTGTGTTAATGATTCCTAACTGCATTCAAGATATGCTTACAATTAGTCCTCCAGATGCAACGCAGACTACAGCAACTGCAACCAGTCTGGAGTGGACAAAGTATTTTCCACTGCTGCAGAACTCTCTGGTGCCCTGCCCCCACTTAACAAGTCAGCAGGAGGGGTGGAGCTTCTAGTGTTTTGTACACACTTATTTTCCATTCAGACCACTTCTGTCTTCCAGAGCGTTTAATTTTCTGGCATGTGTTTATTTTCCTCCCTGTCTTTTCTTGCAATAGCTAGCATAGGCAAAGTTTACCCAGTTACTATGAAAAGTCTATTATCTGTTCTCTTCCCCTCATGCAAAGGGACACTATATTTTAATTCTTCCCTTTTGTAGCCAGAAGCCACTGAAGTCCTAAGGAAAATAACTTCTGTAAAACACTGACTCTATAATATCGTTGTTCTTTCTCAAATGGATATTGTTAAAGGCTCCTGTTCTCCTTGGAGGCAACCTGGTTCTAAGAACAAGAACACTTTCTGTATTTCTTAAAAAGGCTCAGAATAAGTGTAAGTAACTTTCAACAGCTTTAGTACATTTTCTCTCATGCAACCTTTCATGTTCTGGATCAGGACAGCTGCATCTGCAGGCTGTGTACAACATCAGGGAACAGCAGCTCGGGAATCAAGCTCTCTAGGAGTCCAAGATGTGCATCTTTCTGGAAAGGGTTCACAGGGAGCCACGTGCCTGCTGAAGGCTCAGCAAACAGGTACAGTACACGTGGAGTTAGCAAGTTCTTACAGAGACATTTGCTCGCTCATATTTTGCACAACCAGCTTTCTGTGCCAAAGCCTTGAAGCTCAGCTCCAGAGAAAAAAGTGATGTCTGGGAATCATTTCTTACGCTGCTTCCAGTTCCAGACACAGGTCAAGATTCTAGAAAAGTAAAGCTGTGCCCCTCAGGGATCGAATGCTGTTCAATTACACTAAGAAATAAACCCTGGAAGAAGGAGAGAGTGTACATAACATCAGGTTTTCAAACAGTGATGCCCTGTTAAAGGGCAGTGTAGGATGGCACCAGCCCACAAGGCCGCTGGAAAGCAACGTGAGCCAAGGTTCCTGACAGGGACTAAATGTAGTCTTTGATCAATTTGCAAATGCAGGATGGTGAGAGAGGAGGAATATCTTGTCAGGATGCTAGCTGTGTGTGGAAAGGCGGCCAGTGAACACCAGGACTGAGCAGAAGAGAGCAGCAACAGGAAAAACTCCTAGCAGGGGATGGGGTGTATCACACATCAAGGCATCTGATGGCAGCCCAGGTCAAGGCAAAGGAAGAATTGCAGCTGACTCCTCAGCTAGTGAGACAGGCAGCACATGGATACGGCTGTATTATTCCTTGTGAAGTAATATGCAAACGTTTCTTTTTTATCTGTAAGGGATGGTTGTCTGAGCCCAAGGGATGAACTGCTAACGCTCAATGCACAATCACTGAAAGACCTGTCCAGAAAGGAGGCTGAATCTCTCATTCCCCCAGTGACAAGGCTGGTGAACATCATGATGGCTAACAAAGTAAGCATGAGCAGCTGTGGGGTGATTGGACATTTACTTCAGAGAGAAGAAGAGTTTGTTCATCAGATGTTTGAAGAATATGATTTTGCCTTTGCTGACAAAACCCAAAACCTCTTGTGGTCAGACTCTGGTGACTTTCAGCATAGCTTTTTCCCAGATAAACAGAGGCTGTGGGGAGGCCAAGGCCTTGGGAAATTCTAGCAAGGGATGTTCAACCCCTCCTTTTAGAAACACACAGCTTGTCAATGTTAATTTTCCATTTAGAAGTTGAAGAAAGGCAGAAGAGGGTTTAAGGGAAGAATCCCAGAGAAGCCAGAGAGCAGGCCCTGTAATGAAGTAGTTTTGTGGATCTAGGATCTGTGGTTAATAGCAAAGACTTTTCAAGCTAACTAGCTTGGTAGGAGAAATACTGAAAAATCATTTTCAAAATTCGTCTTTAAGGATCTTCTCTGTATTTATTATTCTGACGAGTTCCCTAAGGGAAGGGGACTGGAAAGCCCTAGCAGGATTTTGCTGTTTGGCAATACCCCCACCTGCTGTCCAAGAGGAAAATTAGCGTTCATTAGGTCTTGAAGTGTCCCAAGACAGAACTCCCGAAATCAGGATTCTGGAACAAAGTGTTTGTCTTGTTTGGCTCCAGTTAGATTGGAACATACAGATCGTGCTCTGACTCTGCTCTTGTGGCTTTCTCAGCCCCTGCACAATATCACTGAGCAAAAATTTGGCATTTTGTTTTATGTATATCAGTTTCCACATGTTGTCTGTATTTAGCAATGTCCTCCCTTTAACTGGGATTGCCTCAGGATGAAAATAATTGTGTCACAGAAACAGGATCAGAATCAGGACTTGCAGGAGCCATACAGATCCAGAAATTATTCTTAACATCAACTGTTATTCAGATGTGAGCATTGATTTCCAAATAGCTCTAAAAAACCTGCATTCAGAAAGCGGAATGTTTCATCTTCAAATTTTTAAATGCTAGGATTAGTGGCCATATTTTCAAAAGCAACAGGAGATTCTAAGTGGAAGGTACTGATTTTTTTGAAAACAGTAAAACTTAGTCCTCAGGGGTTTTTAAACACTTGAATTGTATTTTGAGTATTTATATCTTACAACTTTGTTATAACCACTTTATAGCAAAATTTTGAGCTTCATTCCCATTTATCCTCCTATTTATTTTAAATAATGAATTTTGCTCCGTGTTTTTTGGCTCAGGCTGAAATGTGTGGATGCCAAATTAGAGGAAATTTTACTTTTAAGATTAGATCACTTTGGAAATGTCTCGCATAGCAATAGGTTTTGCTTGTTGGGGTTTTGTTTGTTTGTTTTGCTTTAGGAAACACCAACATGTAAGGAAAGGCCCTTGGAAATACAGAATGGTTTTCGGCACGGTAAGGCTGCATGTCAGCGGACTCGCAGTAACTCCACCAGTAAGTTGCAGAGAAAGAATCTGCTTTCTTGTAATACTCAGGGAGTGCAGAGCACAGCCCCCCATTGTGGGATGGCACTATGGTGCTAAAAGAGCTGTTGTACAAATTTAGTCTGGGATCCTTAGCTAAGAATTGCTGATGCAATTCTAAACCATCTACAATCATCGGCTTGTGTGTTCACAACATCCCGCAGCCAGGTTTTGTGCATAAGGTTTGCACTTTATGGTTTGGGGCTCTTTTTTTATGGTGTATTCTAAATAGTCCGACAGTTCTTGGGTAGCGAACACTCGCTTTCTGCTATATTTAACATTAATGGCGATCCCCAAAGTAACAGCTGAAAGCATCCACCAGTTCACAGGGAGATTGACAAAGGGAAAAACATTCCTAAGTAACATTTACCTGATAAAGTGACTGTGCTAATGTGTCCAAGCCCTGTGAAGTAACACACCTCTCTCCCCACGCCTGGCAGGTGTGAGCCCGTTCTGGGCCGGGGAGGTGGAGGGCCCAGCGCCCCGGAGAGCTGTGCCCCTCAGGGACCGACAGCCCCACGCCCTCCACGCCAGCCGAAAATCGCTCTCCCAGCAGCTGGACTGCCCTGCAGGGAGGGCCCCGGTAAGAGCTGCAGGAGCCACCTGAACAACACACACCAGCAGGGCTCTCTGGATGACCACGGCAGCCACTCTCCTGCCAGAACCCATCTGCCCTGGCAGGGACGATGGTCACTCTTCCTCCTCTGCTTTCCACCCCCAACACCTCCTCTGTGAGGGGCAGAAGAGAGGGAAAGGCTCT
This sequence comes from Corvus moneduloides, assembly GCF_009650955.1. NCBI lineage: Eukaryota > Metazoa > Chordata > Aves > Passeriformes > Corvidae > Corvus > Corvus moneduloides. Next base: position 4,370,357 of record NC_045488.1, on the reverse strand, counting down.
GTGCCAGCAAACCCCTGTTTCTGCAGGTTCTCCCTCCCATTGCCCAGCAGGTTTTATGGTGTGTCTAAACCCCCAAGGGTGGTTCACACCACCCCACTCTGAGCCCCGGTGCCACCAGCCTCCCCAGTCACCTGCACTGGGCTGGAGGTGTGTTTTTGGTGTTCCATGTTTACCTCTTAATCCTGTTCCCAGTCCCCTGTTGAATAGATAATCTGGTTTTCATGTCAAAATTGAGACTTTCTCGCATGTGCAGAAACCAAAATTTTGGCTGATTTTCCACACTCTTCAACAACTGTTAGTTTCACTTTGCTGCATAAAATAAAAGTGTTGAACCCTCTTGGATGTGTAATGAGTGCAATTAACTCTGACCCTGCTGAACTTCATGCATAGTTAGCTTTGGGTAATGACTTCTGTCAGTGCTTAAATTATCTTGTAATGCCCAATTCCATGTTAAAATAGGAGGTTTTCATTAACCATTTCACTAAATATTTCACTAAAAGTTCATTAAAATGGGATAAATCTCAGAGGCTGAATTTAAGAAATCCAGCACAAATTCGTATTTTGGGGAAAATACTAGATTTGGCATGTCCCAAGATAAAGCTTTTTAGTCATAAGATGAAGGAAAGATTTTGAATGTCTTGATTCTAGTTCAGTTCTTAAAAGCAAAAATTATAATACTTGTTTATGTCCCCTAATGACCACAAATGGGATTTTGGCATGGGGAATCGAGTGAGAGCACAAATATATCTTTCTACACCACTTCAAGGACCAACATCCTAATTTTTCTCCAGTTTAGTCCCTACAAGACAAATTCAGTGAGCAGCGATTTTCTGAATAACAAATGGCTTATGCATTAGAAAGACTTTAAAAAAAAAAATAAATTAGTACCGTCAGTTATAAGGAAGAAAATTTAAAATAAACAACTTGCTGCAATGAATGTTCAAGAACTTCTGCTTATGCATAAAAGAGAATTGTGAGGTTGTTTTTTATTTTAATGTTCACAGGCAGTTTCGAGGCCATCTAGGTCCCTAAGTACAGCACAACTAGTGCACACATCGTGTGGCTCACAGGCTTCAGTAATTTCAAACATTGTACTGATGAAAGGACAAGGGAAGGTAAGACTGGCTCTGTTGATTTACCATGGGTTTTACTGCACTTCACAAATGTAATCTGCCAAGTGCAGAGAAGTGGCTGCAGGTATTAACGTTGCCACTTTTGGGCTGCCAATTCATATCCCAACAAAAATAAACCAAAAATAATTTAGACACTTTCCTATGTGCATGTAGGATTTATATAGAATTAATTGATTGCAACAAACAAAAAGCAAATCATAAGGGGATTCTGCTGAAATTCCCATTTACTCTTACTCAGGAATGTGATTGACTATTTTTTCATGTATTATACTACTCCCCTGACAATACTGCCCATGTAGGTAATGCAGAAGAAACTGCAAATGAGCTGTTATGAGAATTGAACATGAGCTCTCACACACTTTGTCTTCCATAAATTAGGGTTTGGGCTTCAGTATCGTTGGTGGTAAAGACAGCATTTATGGACCAATAGGCATCTATGTCAAAACCATCTTTCCTGGTGGAGCTGCTGCTGCTGATGGAAGGCTACAAGAAGGTGGGAAAGCCCTCTTCTCTCCCTTTTCCCACTTCCCAAAAAGTGACACTGAATGACAGATTGCAGCTGAAACGAGCCATAAGTGACTTTTACACCTGCATCCATTTTTGCATTTGCAAGACTCTTTTAGAGTACATGCATCACGTAACTTATTGTACAATACAGTAACACTAATATTTTTTCTCTTTTGAAACAGGTGATGAAATCCTGGAGCTGAATGGAGAATCCATGCATGGATTAACACATTATGATGCTTTACAGAAATTCAAGGTTATGTACTCTCCTTCCAGAACAAGCTCTGTTTTTAGACACAATGTGTGTGTGAGCTCAGCAAGTTCACTCATTGTCTGTTCTTTCTAGCAGGCCAAAAAGGGTCTTCTGACACTTACAGTCAGGACAAGCTTCAGCACACCTCATTCTGCTTCCAGCTGTCAGTCACCCCTCTTGTGTCAGTCACTGAGCTCCAGTACATGCCTAACCAAAGAAAACAGCTCTTTCAGTTCGGAGAATGCAGCATTCTCGTTAAATCCTACAAAGCCCAATGACAGGGTCATAATGGAAGTTACCCTGAACAAAGGTAAGTGTTGACATCAACTGAGCACTGCCAACAAAGCATTGACTGACAAACCACTGTTCATTTGCACTCTGAATGTCTTTCCTCACTAACCTGATTCTTATCCTGATCTAAGTTTTTTAATACAACAAATTAGGTCTTGGTGCCTGTGGGTGCTAACAAGTATCTATCAACAGCAGGATTTTGAACACCATCTGTCCTCAAGAGCCAATCACTGAGGTTTTTTCACTCAACATCAGAGTCACATTCATATCCTTCACATGAAAAAGTTCTTGTCAACAACTGCCACTTATTAAGCAGACTGTGCAACTCTTACCCATAATTATGCAAGCAGTTAATTTCACTCTTGAAAAGGCTTAGAACCAAAAAAATAAGTATCTTTATCTTGTAGTTCTTTCACCTCCCCTCCAACTGTCATCCCCTTCTACTTATAAACAACTACCAGCACAGTGAAATAAACTTTTAAATATGGGAACATCAGAGTGACAAACAAAGCAAAGTCTCTGTGAGGTACCAGTGACTTACCAAACAAACAGTATGGGATCTGGCATCAGTGACTGCACAGAGAAAAGGGTGTAAACTCACAGAAGTGTTAAGCTGTATCATATAAAACTGAAATAGGACTGAAATTGTATAGCTAACAATAGCCATATATCCTTAGGTTTAGATTGTTTTTCCCCTTTTTAGCTCCTTAATTTTTTTTTTTTGTATTCTGTCTCCTTGAAAAGCCATTTGAAGCCTTCTGTAATGACAGATATTTTGCAAAATAAACCTGCATTGCATTGTGTCTGTGACACTTTACTCATGAGGGGGACAAAACCCTCCATAACAACCCCACAATAAAACAATAGAAAGGAATAGAAGAAAGCAGTGGAAGCAGCAACGAATACTGAATGTGCAACATTCATGAACACAAGACTTTGGTTCTGGTTTGTACAGAAGAAAGAATTAAATTTAATTAATTTTTAAAGAGGCTCTTCAATGGTTTGCTTTGGCTGTTCCTTATGCCTTTTTAAAATTATTGTTGATTCTTTCAGAGCCGGGTGTTGGCCTTGGAATTGGGTTATGTAGCATCCCTTGCTTCCAGTGTATTTCAGGCATCTTTATTCACACCCTCTCGCCAGGCTCAGTGGCACATATGGACGGGAGACTCAGGTAGGATGAGAAAGGCTGTCTGTCTTATGCCACAAGTTTCTCATTGCTCTGTTTTATCGGTTTATTTTTGACCTGTTTGGGCAGGAAGGAATATTTATTTCTGGGAATTTCAGGATTAAAGCACGTGTGCTATTCTCAGGGTTGGAGCATGTGTCTTCAGGATATGTAGGATTTCCAGAAATACAGCAACCCAGTGAAATCACTGCCTCTTGCCCAAGCTGGGCTAACTTTGAAGGTCTCAGAAAAGCTTGTAGCATTGCTACTGGAGGAGATTTCCAAACAGAAAGTATTTGGAAAAACCTAAACATATGGCATAACTTGGCTTGTTTGAGCACTAGATTTTTTCTGATACAAGCTCCTCAAATTCTTGCCCAATAGAAAAACAGATTTGCTGAGATGAGCTTTAGTGGGAGTGTAGAAATGTGTAGAATTTTCAGAGATTTTTTTTACCCACTATTAGTGTTAAACAGATTGAGAACTGAGCAGAACACAGTAGTTTTGGTGAAGTCTTTTTGATTTAAATTTAGGTGTTCTGTAACCCTCCTCTCTAATACTCTAGCTGAAAGAAATTCAGTCTTAAATTATTTGAATATTTGTGTGATACAAATCAGTGCCTTCAGTCAGCCTCTCTTAATGTGTGTGGGCACTAGAGCAGTGCAAGGCAGTCTCAGTTTCCATATGAACCAAATTTGGATTTCATCTAGAAAGAGCCAGTTTAGCAGATTTTGATTGTTTGTCATCAGAATTTTTCTTTTAACAAGTTACTCACATATGTAGCAGAAACATAACATCCTTTCTGACCTTAAATAGCACTAACATAATGTAAAGACATGAAAAGTGAACTCGAAAGGAAGGAAGGAAGGTGTAGGTGGAAGCAGCAGCTGAGCTGCAGACAGCAGAAAGATCACAGTGTGCACAGCTGAACGTGCAGGAAGCTCAGAGGTTGTGTGCAACATGGCAGATCAAAACCCCTTGACAGGCAACTCACTCCTATTCCATTTTCTGTAACAGGACAGAATGACAGATTTAATCTGTAATCAAATTAGAGGTCGACCTTATGAATTTGCTTTTTGTATGTTGCCACATGGGTGAGACAAGGTCAGGAGAAAATCTCTTTTGTTCACATCCTCTCTCTTTTTTCTTAATATCTCTCTAGGTGTGGAGATGAAATTCTTGAAATTAACGAAACTTCAGTACAAAATACAACTCTTAATGAAGTTTATGCTGTGCTAAGCCATTGTGACCCTGGTGCAGTACAAATCATTATTAGCAGACACCCTGAACCGCAGGTAGCACACTCTGTATTCTTTCTGCCTTTCAATATAGCACATACTGAAAACTAAGAGGGAGCAAGTGCGGATCTAAAACAGGTGGAAAAATGTTGACTACAAAAATCCTGATCTCCTTATGATTATTGCTGCACACAAAAAAATCTGAGATATGCACTCCCTTAAATAGGATCATTTAGGACTTGAAGGTCACTGGTGACAATCTTACATGAGGTTCTGTGCAGTGAATAAGGAAAATACAGAAATAACGTTTAAGGAGTAACCCAAAAGATAGTTCTTATGTGAGAAAGAATTGACAATAATAAATAACTTGAAAGAGGGTACATACCTCCCCAAAAGGAATTAAATGTTTATACACTTGGTTTTCAGTAATTAAAATTTAGGTCTTGCCCAACCAATATTTATAGTTAAATTAATATTGAAGTACAATATTTTATTCTTGCAAGGTTTTTCTACAAAATGCTTCCTAACACCAAACACTGGTGATGTTGATGATTACCAAGTTTAAACTGTTGCATAAATTATGCTGTATTAAGTTACCTTATACTGGTAAATCCAGGACTCCACTTCTAGTGAAATCTGCAAAAGAACGTTTACCTTTGAAAGATCCCATTGTACTTAAACAGCCACTAAAAACAGCACACCCATAGACATACTTCATATATACTGAGATATATACAAATATAATGGTGTGCAAATAACTCACCTCATGAGAGTAAAATGGCATGATATTTCCTAGGTGTCTGAGCAACAGCTAAAAGAAGCTGTTGCACAAGCTGTGGAAAGCAACAGATTCGGAAAGGAGAGACACCAATGGAGTACCGAAGGTAAGGGAATAAATGCATTCACTGAGACGTGGTAATTTTGACTTAAAATATGTCAAGGATGAGTACATGCTATATTAGGATCATTGGGAGCAATCAAGTAACCCAGAGCAGAAAAGAGGAGGAAATCTCACAGGACAACCCTCCTAACATGTCTCCTATGATATGTTACCAGAGTGATGAGAACAGCCAAAGTGTGTCTGACTACAACAAAAAATTTTGTGCAAACTTCCTCCCACAGCTGCTCATCCTTTCCAGTTCACAACCTCTGCTTAGAGCCTTTCAAAATGTAGGTGACAGGACTATGACAACAAGGAACTGCACAATGAAGGTGATGTCCTCAGGGCAAACCTTGTTAATCCCTTATTGGTGAGGAAAGGCACATGCAGTCACAGCTGGAGCTATTTGCCCAGCTCAGGTATGGCATCTTCTCACAGTAATGTATTGGAATGATACTCCTTTGAGAGTCTTCTAAAGGAACAATAGGCAACAGAGTCATCATCAGTAAAACTATACTGCTGACATACCTATATATATAGAGAGAGAAAATGTTATTTTGGTGTCCAGGAACTTGGCTGTTGACTCTTCACCCTACAAGGCAATGCATTAACCCCACCTTTGCATCCACCCAGAATGATATTTAGTGCAGATTTCATCAGCTGACTCTTAGGAGCAAGCACTTTGCCCGTACTGAACAGACTTTTCGAACATGTTCCTGACACAGGTGTTAGGAGGCTGGAAATGAGCTGGCATGGAAGGCACCCCTGTGAGAGACACATGGACAGGATCGTGGGTTACTGCGGCCGCAGGGCACAGCGGCTCATGACCCGCTCCAGCAGCGACAGCAGCTACAACCCGCGGGCCTCCTGTGCCACTGCTGCTGTGCACCAGCTCTCTGACTTGAAGGCAAGAGTACACAGTGTAGATGTACCAATCACCAGGCAACCTGGCCTGCTGTACTCGTTCTCTGCCAGTAATTCAGAGAGAAATTCCCCTCCGACCTGTAGTGAAGGCGGTCAAGCCTTGCAAAACACTAAGAAGTCATCAGAGATCCTCGTTAGAAAACCCAAATCATCAAAGCCCAAACCTCCACCAAGGAAATACTTCAAGCAGGACTGCACGTGTGATGAGCAGGGTAATGCAGACAGAAAAGAAAAGCTTGCATCACAAGTGGCTGAATCCCCTTCTGCAAGTGTTCAGGTAAAGTAAAATTTACAACATTGTTTTTGTGTCTGCATATTTGTGAGGCAGGGGAAAGAGGAAGGCAAAGTGACTTTGCATGATAGCAGGAAGAAGGGCAGGAGAGAAAGACAAAATGCATACACATGGGAATTGGGGAAGAAGATGAAGCTCTTCTGTTTTGAAAGTAAGGTGGGTATCTTAGTGAAGCCAGTTTAGTACCAAATGATATGTTCAAAGTAAGGTCAGAAGGCAGAGAAGTGTCTGAAGAAAATCTTCTTCCATACCAAGGTTTCTGAGTTAAAATGCCAGTGAGAGCAGCAGCAAGAATGAATCTGTCCCTGCCATTCCTCAGGAGCACTAGCCACAGCATCAAATCATTTATGAAGTAGTCACAAAACAATTTCTTGGTTTCACTAGTGGATTTTTATTGGAAGAAAGCACTAACATTATGTAGAGCAGGCAATCTTGGCCTCAGATACATTTCTTGAGACCAGGAGTTATTAAATAAACCCATTTAAATTGTGGTGTACATACATATTTGTCGATGAGCTACAGTATTTGAAAACAGTGTACATTTGTACATTGCTAAATTTCAGTTCCCTCTCTTATCTAAGACAACAGAGAGTGTTTCACTTTTGCATGAGTGTGAAGGACTGTGAGATCTGTGTGTTGAAACAAAATTGTGGTTTGCTTAAAACTGAAACCTCTTTTCCCTAGGTTTAATAATATGCCAGCAGAAATGAATTGTTCTCAATGCAGTGCAAAGGAAAAAAAAAAACAAAGAAAAAAAACCCACAAAACCCTCCCACACAGTTCCCAAGTTGCAAAGATTAATATAAAATTATATAAAGCAGACTGAAGTCCACATATAATGTTACTATCCAAGAAAATTTCAGTTAAGCACCTCATGTAAGGTCACTTTTACCATCCCCTAAGTAGAAACTGCTGCTAGAAAATCAACTTCCAGAGTAAAATTGAGGGAAATAAGTACTTGTTGAACTTACCACTCCCTGCAACTTCTTATTCTTCAGCACTTAGTCATGCTAAATGACAGTGAGAGAAAACTAAATCTTAAGATTAATAAAATCCATGAAAAATCAAGGTCTGTTCAGGAAGACAACTTCCTCTATTAACACAGTCTCTATATATCTGTATATACCCAAGAGAGAGGGTTTCTTGTCATAATGTATTTCAGATCATTAGGAGAAGGTTTTATTACTGCTTTAAAATTTTTAACCTTTATTCCCTCCAAATGTTGTATTAGTCAGTCTGAGGCCTGCACACCACATTTTTATATTGGGTTTCTGGTTTTTTCCAGATTCATATATTTTTTCAGACCTTTCTTCAGCTTCATATGTAGTGTGGTTTGCATAATTACATTCTGACACACTTCTCTTTCCTGTTTGTTCAGCAGGAAGTTGGAGAACCAATGTTAGAGGGACATCAAACTGATGTAACCCACGGTGCCTTCACCACTTCTCCTACAGCATATGATAAGGAACACACAACTGCTGCTCCAGTGGGCAGAGATCAAGAAAGAAAAGAAAAATTAGGTATGTTTAATTCCATGAACCTTTCTTTCCAGCTAAATATGTACTATTTAATTTGGATTCCAAAATGGGTATTGAGCTGATTTCACCTTCTCTTTAAATGTAGTCTTCAAACTATATCTGTAAATCTTGGGGTGAACAGATGAAATTTCAAATTATTGATTAATCTCTGTAAAGAAAGGGAAAGTAGATCAAAATCAGCATAAGAGATGATTTATTTTAAGTTTTAAAAATTACTGATAAATCTTTGTAAAAAAGAGAAACTAGATCAAAAGCAGCGTAAGAGATGATTTATCGAAAAAATTGTTAATGGACAGGTACAATTTTGCTGTATTGCTTCAGATGAAACTGCTTAGTTACCCTGAATATCTGACACTAAAGGTTAGTTTTAGCATTTCTAAAGGACATTTCTAAGCACAGTTTCAAGGCTCTGGTGTTGCAATGGTACAAACCACTGGTAAGTTAGTTTTCTGCCGTGCTAGTTAGAATCCAGGAAACTTAGTGCTAAGGGAACAAGACAATCTCAAGAGGTGTCTTACAACATCAATGCTTATGTAATTCTGTGAGTTATGGCTCAGATCATTAAAAAAAGTGAAAATGTTGCCTTAAAAAAAAGTTGACACTGAAGCAGATAACAGTACCTGTGCACAAACAGAAATTTGCTGCCATTCGACCCCACCATGTCTAACAATAAAATGCTTAATTGCTCTGTGATGTAAAAAGTATTCCCATATTAGCATCAAGTTTTTACTTATCAGAAAAATCAACTGGAAATGCCTGCAGAAATTTAAGGAAGCATAAGTATTGAAGATCTTCATATGAGAGTCTTTTTAGAGTAAGATACACTTATAAATGTAGAAAAGAAAAAATGCTTCTAAAAGGAATTTATTGTAATATCAGCTTTTTCTCTAGGCTGCAAACAACATTACAATTTTAACCTTCTCTTTTAGCTGTTGTAGCCTGTATCAAGATTTCAGCATCCCAGATTTTCAGTATTTGTAGACCCTTTAAAAAGGGAACTCATATTTAAGCATGCAAGAGCCTTGTTTTTCAGGTAATTTCAGTGTCTGGATTCAGAACTTGTAGATCAAGAACTATGAATTTTTTAAAAGTTTAAACTTCTTAGAAACTTTAAAAAAAACTCTATCAGAGGCTTGAATGAAATTCAAATTTAATGAATTAATAATGATGCAGAGATAAAGGGTGGAGAGGTAGAAGGATGTTTGTTTATAATGGATGTCTCTTTATTCCAGGGACTCCACTTTCATCAATACAAAGGCCTGTGCTTAAAAGACAAGCACGGGTAGATTATAGTCTTGATACAACAGAAGACCCCTGGGTTAAAATTTCTGACTGCATAAAAAGCTTATTTAATCCTACCATGAGTGAAAACAACGTCCATTTAGATTTGCAACCTGGCATCGACAAAAACAAAGAGAATCAAAATCGAAGCAGCTCAGAGACAGTTCTGAAGAAATCAGAATCAGAATTAGTCGGTTCCAAAGTGCTAAAATCAGATGAAAATGACAGTGTGAAAAAGGGTCCTCCTGTTGCACCTAAGCCCACCTGGTTCCGCCAAAGTCTGAAAGGATTGAGGAAAGCAAATTCAGATCTAAAACCACAGGCAGATCAAAGTCCTCCCAACCATGACAGTATTTCCAACAAAAACCTGCAATCCAGCTTATCACGTGTGTCTCCTGGAGGATCATCAATAAAGCAAAGAATAAGCTCATTTGAATCCTTGAGTGCTCCACAGTCACCTGAAAACCCCCCCCGAAGGCTGAGCCTAAAACCATCGGTCCAGAAAGAACCTTCTCCCACTGCAGCAGGAGCAGAGGCAGCTCCAGTCTGCTCAAACCAACCCTTCCTCCAGCGTTGTGAGAACAGCCAACAACAGCCACCTGTGGCCATGGCTACAAAGAGCCTGGACAGGTCTTCCTCTCGCAGGGAGGGTATTGCAACCAGCTCAGAGAAAAGCAGCAATGCCAGCACTGAAAATTCATCAAGTCTCTTAACTCCAGGAGCTGTTGCAAACTCCCATCTTGTGTCTGTAGCAAAAGCACACAGCCTGAGGTCACGAAGTTTCCCACTTACTGCTGCCCAGGCTTGTGAGATAATGAAGCCATGTGATGAGAAGTGCAGCAAAATCTATTCCATCAGCAGCCAGGTGTCATCTGCTTTAATGAAATCCCTGCTTTGCCTTCCTCAGTCCCCAGCCTCTTCCGGAAGCAGTGCATGGGAAACTCTGGACACAGTGTCCCAGTCCTCCATGGAGGAAGATGAGAATTCCATCTCACCTGCAAGTGAGAATCACCACCTGGACACTGGGTTTTCCCTAAAGTAAGACACCATATTTAAAACTCAGATTTACAGACCAGCATTGCTGAGCAGCTGTGCTGATCTGCTGACAGATTAAAGTTCAAAGGTAGCATCACACAGAAGTAAAGCACAGACTAAATGAAGAACTTTTTAGAGATAAAGGTTAAATGACTCACATGACTGTTAATTGTGGTTTTAATCTGTATTATATATAGGCACATGTGTATTTCAAACATCCTCCTGTTTAAGGAGCAGTATTTCTAATATCTCTGTGATAAAGCAGATTTAAGTGTCTTTGCCTGAGGCCATGAGATTATTCCTATTCTTTAACGCAATGGATTCTACTTCTTTTAAGTTAACGTGATTAATTTCCATTTGCCCATATTTATAGTAGTTGTAGGAGTTACCACCCCCATTACATGCTAATAAGATGAAAAGATGACTGCTCCAAAACTGCCTTTTGCTTTAGTGGGTATGTTCTTGCATAGCTCAATGTTTCTTTTTTGTTCTTGTCACAATGGGACAGCCTCTCCGAGCTGAGAGAATACACGGTGAGCCTGGCAGACAAAGGGAAGGAGGAAGACAAACAGGAACACGGCTCACCTCAAGCATCCGGTGTGTCAGGGCAGTCAGTCATCTCTCTGCTTTCCCCTGAGGAGCTGGCAAAGCTTATAGAGGAAGTCAAAGCCCTAGATGAAGAAACCTTAAAGGTAAACCTGATTTTTCTTTTCATGCATGGTTTTCAAAAAACTGTAGAGTGAATGTGTCTGGTTAATCTTTGCAACTTAATATTATGCTTATGGCACTAAGTCTCATTATAAAATGCACAATAGAGAAAAAGAAAATATGCTGAATTTCCAATCATTGTGACATACCTTTTGGGAAGTTCTTGACTTTATTCTGTTCTCTGTCTAGGAATTTGATGATATTCATGTTACAGTTTTGCATAAAGAAGAAGATACCGGGCTTGGATTCAGCCTAGCAGGGGGCATTGATCTAGAAAACAAAGTGGTAACAGTAAGTAGCATCTCAAAATATACTCCCAAATCAACACTCTTTCTGCAAAAGACATACCTTACTGGTTTTCTGCTACAGTGTTTGGCTTTCAGATTACCAAAGCAGGCAGCTGTATTGATAGGTTTGGAAGGACCATAGTCTCAGTAGGTGAAAACAGGTTCCTTCTGCACAGAGCTGCCTCCCCAGGTGTCTGGCAGCAGTGTCCTGCTTCCTTGGGCCCCTCCTCCCCAACAGCTCTGAAAGCCAAGGCAGAACACACAGCCCTGTGCAGGAAATAAACATCTTGCTCACGTGCTCATAGAAGGCCATGCAGGGTGGTCTGGAGGAATGGGGTGGGTGAATACATGTCTGGAAGTTAGAGATAAGTCTCACACCTCCCTCCTCCCACGAGCAGAGCAGCGAGAGGGTCAGGAAGTAGCACGTGCAAGGTACGTACCACAGGCAGCACAGCTTTAGCCATCTGGTACCAGGGTCAGACTGCTTCCCTGGCTGCTTGAGGAGGGATGTTCTCAGGAAAACTTCTCCGTGCAAATTTATTCAGTCCTCAGTCCTGAAACATGATAGAAGCAACTGGTTCCTGGCAAAGAATGAAAAATGCACATGGTGTAAAGTATTAAGTGAGCGATTTAGTGACGTGGCCTTTCTTTCTCTTCCTTTGTGTGTGTGTGTGGTGACTGGGCTCTTCAATAGGTTCACAAAGTATTTCCCAGTGGACTGGCCTACCAGGAAGGAACTATTCAGAAAGGAGATGAAGTGCTCTCCATTAATGGAAAGTCTCTTAAAGGTGCGACTCACAGTGATGCCTCAGCAATCATGCGACAGGCCCGACAACCCAGACAAGCTGTTGTTGTCACCAGAAAACCTAAAGATGGAGAAAAAAATCTCAACGTTTCAATCAGCTCTAGTACATCCTCGGTAGCAAGTGATGCCTCACAAGAGTCTGGTAAGTTTAGTGGCATTATCTTGCAGCCCCCACCTGATAAGTGTTTACTCATCACCTGAAATCCAGGTGTTCATAAAACCAGCATTGGCTGCATAAATCTGTGAACCATGATTAAAAACAGCACAGTTAATAAAACATCCCTGAAATAGACATTTGAAATCACTTTATTGAAAAGGGAAAGAATTAATCGAGCTCTGAAATAAAAGAACTCCCTAAAAAAACCAAAGCAAGTGTGATTCTCTATGTGAATTTCTGTAGAAGTACAAAGATGGTTGTTGTAGCAACACACCTAATTTAAGGTATAATGACAACTCAGTGAACAATGATTCTTTATTCTAATATTATTACAAGACTTGTCTCCATGAAAGAGAATTTCAGTTTGAACAAACAATGTGCTATTGTTTGATATAGCAGGTGGCTACATCTGAAACACAGCAACGTCAGAGTTTTGCAGAATATTTTACTTTCAGAATAGTTTCGTGTTTTGGTTTTGGTCTTTTTTCTAAAGCATGATCTGGAGATCTGTAGCTTTATTTCCATACTGCAAATTAGCAGCCTTGTAGTCAATAACAACTTCATAACTAACATGAAGTCAAATATTTACCTTAGATTTTGTTCATTTCACAGATTTTTGCAATTTACTAAATATCTTATTATCCCATTAATTCAAACACAATTTTCTTTCCCCAGCATCCCAGAGGGCCTTAAAATGACAAAATGAGAAATTAAAAGTTTTAGCTTTCTCTTTCACTTGGCAGTTTATAGGACCTTTGCAAACAATCCAAAAGTTAATTTTTTGTAACAGATGTTCTAGCTTTTCAGACTGTACGCTGTCCATCTGGTAACTTTCCATTTGTTTCCAGCCACTGGAGATACAATCTGCACTGTAACTCTAGAAAAAACACCTGCTGGTTTAGGATTCAGTCTGGAAGGAGGGAAGGGCTCTATTCAGGGAGATAAACCCATCATTATCAACAGGATATTTAAAGGTAAACACACTTTGCATCTTCCCAACTCAGGCAGACTTGTGGGGTTCATAACTGACTGCTGATTTATAACTATGGAAATGCCATTTTTTCAAATGCAGCATTATCTTGTTTGGTGCCAGTAATTTGTTGCCTGCTGGGACCAGGTGGTTTACACCAAACGTGCTGCTGATCCATTCGCTAGTAAGTGAAAGATCCACCAAAGCTTCCCCCACAGAAAGAATTAAAGGAAAATTGCTTTTCTCTCCCCAGGGACTGCACTGGAACAGAGCAGCCCTGTTCAGCCTGGTGATGAGCTCTTACAAGTGCACACAACAGCCATGCAAGGACTCACTCGTTTTGAGGCATGGAACGTCATCAAGGCATTACCTGACGGGCCCATCACAGCGATCATCAAGAGGAAGAATCGCAGCTCTGTCACCACCAAGTCACCCAAAACTTTGTAAGAGGAAGGATTAGACTACTGCTAATATTCAAACAAGGGATTTTGTTACTTGCAGGCACTTGGCTGGCACAGTAAGATACTCAGCACCCATGAAGAGTACACTGGATCTTACTGCCAGTTACAGAGAAAGCTCTCTGGGATGAACTTAGATGTGCAGGAAACGGGCATGATTTTTATTTCAACATTCAGAAACAGATGTTATGAAGTGTGTAATTATAAAATAATGACTTTGTTAATAACATACTGGTTGTAATAAAATACATGACAGCTATAGTTCTCTCCTTTTTGAAGCCATTAACTTAACAAGTATCAGAAGCACATCCTGTGTTTTCAGTGGTACTCTCCAAGTCCTGTTCCCTACCTTAGCTTCCCAGGAACAAGAAATGTGTCTACGAGCCTACAACTAAACACTGCCTCAGGGAATGTGTAGGGCAGAGGAAGGGGGTTGCAGTGCAAAACAACGTTCCCTAGAAAAATCCAACTTTTCTATTAAAAACACAGAACATTCAGGAGAGCCAAACCTGTAGAGGTAACTTTCTACTAGCAGTTGACAGAGCCATCTCAACTGCAGCAGGCAAACACAGTGTGGAAAGGAGTTCTCATGGTATTCCAAGGGGGAGGTGTGGGTAATGTAGTGGAAGCTTTCCTAACCTTCATCTGGCCAGAGGTCTTAAGAGGACTACAGCAGAAGAATAACGAGGCCATTCAGAAGAAAATCTTACCTTCTAACCACACTTTTCTCTTTTAAATGTCTCTGTTAATTTTGCAAGGGAAAGTACCAGTGAGAGTACTTGGGAACCCAAGTACTTCTGAACTGAAATGTTTATTCTGGAAAAGGCTAAATAACTTGGAGACAAATCTATCCTATATGCCCTGTATGGAATTCTACCAGCAGCAGACACGTACCTATGGCAAGATGATCTTGTGCACCCACTCAATCTTCTCCAACCTCCTTCACCAAAGGGAGAGAGAGATGCAAGGGCAGGATGGAAGTAGTAACCCCCCAGCTGACAGCCAGGTTATTGTCCTTGGCTGTTCACCTTCCCAGCGATGGGAATTTTCTGTACCCTTCTTCAGTTACTCAATTTCACCAGGAAGAGATTAAGGAGCTCAGGAGCTGTTCTCCATACACTTAACACAACGCCTCAAAAACAGCAATTAAGGGAAAGGGAAGGATAGGCAGGAGAAGGTTTTAATTAAATCCAGGCATTGAACTTGCTGCAGCCTTTTCTCACAAGACAACTGTAAATTAATCCTTGAAAGAACATTCTTGACAAGCCATCTGCCTCCACACTCCCAACACACACTCAGCTGGAGCTGTCTCCCAAAAACTAATCTCTACCTCAAAACAAAAATTTGGTTGGGTAGCAACCAAAAAAAAGAGAAAAATGGGAGAGTGAATATTACGTAAGTGCCAGTTCAAAAAAGTATTAAAAAAGTCTTTGCCAAGACATTTCTAACTCCAGTTTGGCAGGGCAGAAGGTTGAACATGAAGGGCTCTTAATTCCTGGATAGAAGGTGTTGAGCACTCAGAAAAGGGATTCTTAAGTTATTCCAATGAAGAGTCTCACCACCTTTATTTCTCAGAACAATAAAAAAAAAATATAAATAGCTAATAAGAAGCCACATTGTCTGCAAAAATAATTTGCGTTACTTGCAGAAATAATGAGCGGTGACCTCAGCTGTGCTTCTTGGACTTTCTGCTAATTAAATTCATGATAATCCTGGAAAGACTTGCCAAGATATTATAATTCATGCCTAATGACTTCAGTACACTTATAAAAATATATTTAAGCCTCTGTAATATCAAGGCCCACTTCTTTTCTCAGTGAACTTGTTACTCTTCCTAAGTATAGGAAGCAGCAATTGGAAATAAGGACCAACCAAGGGCAAGTACCTGCAAGGGTGAGTGTTCTCACCAAAACACCTCTTCCCTTGTACACATACCATCATCAGGGAAGGCCTTTCCCCTCTTTTTGCCTTAAATTCAGAGATGCTGGAGGTCTAAGCAGCTCCTAGGCTTCCTTGACAGCAGAACAGGTGTATGAGGAACCATTTCAAAGGATGATTCAGGAAAAACAGTAAGATGTAGCAGAAAAAATATTTATTTCACCACACTCACACAAGTTTTTACATCTTTGTATACAAAGGAGACTGGACTAAAAACTGTTTCCTTGAACTCCATAGGGTGAGGTTTACAGTGGGAAACTTAATGTGCAAGTCCATGCCCTATACATATAAAAATAGAAAAAAATACAGGGACAGAAAGCAGAGCACGTTAACCCTGTTAAATAATCGAGTTACCACACTAAAATCACAACCTGCATTTAACTTCCTAATTCAGCAATTATTTTTACCTTTGTAATTATATGTAATTCATAGTAATATCTGATGTTCCTGCAGCAACCAGCACCATAGGTATCTCCCAAAGATGGACACATCTTGGCACACAAAATCAGCTGCTGATTTCCCAATGTAATGTTGGGAGGCAAACCAGTCTTAGAAAAAAGCAATGTCCTTATGGCCTGTCAAGGCAAAGCTACTGAAAAGATTATTTACCCGTTAAAACCTCTCACCACAGGAAACCAAAACACATTCAAATACAGTTCAAAATGGTCATTTCACGTCCCATTTAAAAAATGGCAAGTAAAGTGCTTAATCCTCTTTATTTATTGCCTCTGTGTCAGTTCAGTTTGTTTCACGACACTGTGAAACCACTGGTTTTGGTACAGAGAGGGGAGAGTGTCTGTTTGCCAGCCCACACACCTGTGCATTGATTAGCACTGCTGGACCTTGACTTACAAAAAAGCACTTAAGGCATATTTACCATCAATATTGATGTCTGCTGGAACAAACCAGTGACATCCTCTACATAATCCCCTTTGTTCTGGCTTTCACCATTTGCTGGCTTGCACCCACTGAAGCATCTTGACAGCTCTAGGAGTGCTGGCAGCAGGAGAGATACATCTTCTTCTGGGGGAGAACCACTGATCCACAGGAATCTACAGGGAGCTTCAGAGACCAAACAGGGCTGACCTGCACCTGGCTGTGGTGCTAAGTGGATTTTAGCAATGCTTAACCTCCACAGACACTGACAAAGAGTGACCAAGAACAGATCCAGTATGTGCATCTTCTCCCTGCAGTCACTACTGCTGCCACCTGGTGTGGTATTTTTCTAATCATTAAAGTGAAGAATTTCGTATTACATAAGAATGCATTGTTCTGCATGGAGTCAGGTAGCAAACGCCGTTTTAAAAATCTATTGTCCTCAGTTCATTGTTTCATGTCACCTTTCTTAAGTATCTTAGCTGATAGAAAAGTCCTGAGGCCAACTTTGTATTTTTGCCCACAAGCTGACAGGCTGTTTCCTACCCTCAGCTGGTGATCCCAGCAACTCATCTTGTCATGCTTTTAATGCCTTAACAGCTTTGGTGAGGTTGCTGTAAAATCCAGATATGCTAGATGGAAAAAAGGAATCCACCACTGTCTGGGGAAGATAGCCACCAAGATCCGTCTGAAAGAAAGTGAGGAGCTCAGTCCTGTCTGGCTCCCTGCAAAGACAATGAAAGTGATTTACAGCCAGTGGTTTAAGAGCATTAAGAACTTTTCAATGACTCTTACTTGTATTAAAATAGCTATTTCCAAGAGCTTTCCTTTTTTTAAACAAATACACAAATTTCAGTCAATGTAGCCATGAAATTAGTTTATCTAGGCCCTAATTACCTACATGACTCTGTCTATAAATTATGGCAAATCAACCAGATACTCATTTACCAAAAATTAAGACCATACTTGTATGTTTTGCTGAATCTCTGCTCAAGAGGTCAGGGAGAATTTTACCATGATAACAGTTCCTGTAACATTAAAGACTTCCCTCTAGAAAATGAGGGGAAACTAATTCATTGCACAAAAATAAGAACAAGAAGCGCACTCAGTCATAACGATTACTGGGAAGACAGAAACATGCCATTGCCAAGAGGCTTCAGGTCACATGTGGCCACATACACATAAACATACCACACAATGGATAAGGAGGTCTTTAGAATTTATAACATTCAAACAGGTTGTCTCTTACCCTGGAACAGGTATGCAGAAACAGCCACAGGGATAATTAAAACCTCTCACAAAATTTGGTTGAGGAGGACACAGCGGGTGTTCCACATTGGTGGCTGAAAGAAAAAGCATTGAAGGAAAGTGTCATTCTTCCAGAAAATGGGAAAGAATCCTTGGTACTCAAAGCTCCAGATGGGAAGCAAACTCACTATTCAAAATGTATTTAAAGAAGAACGGCAGTACAACCTTTCCAGTGTGGAGCTGACAAGTGCTCAGAAAAGACCACTAAAAGGAACCACTCTGTCCTTAGCATGGGGAAATCAAAGAAGTGTTGAATTTAGAAGCAATTGTTACTGAGCTCTGAAGGAGGAAGCATCGACACTTCGACACAGTTTCATTGAGCCCATGCTGTGTGACAGCACTGCTTTTCTTGAGAGGTCACTTGGGTTACTTCCAACAATCCATGGCACACAGATCACTTGGCTGCTGAAAAGCTGCACTCTAGCAAGTGTATAAATTCCTGGCAAGGCTTTTCTGAACAGCATGGGAAAATGGGACACCTGAACAGTGGGGCAATAAAAGCTCTGACTTGTAACAGTCAAACAACAGAACGAAAGAGAAAAAAAAAATAACATTCTATACAGTGGCAGTCCTGTAAAAATCAGCACTATTTCTTTTCATAAACAAAACTATTTTCACGTACAGGAGTGGTACATTTATTCAATGGCTTCACTGAAACCTGTGCAGAAAATGCTAAAATGGGATTTAGCCTAAATGGGACTCCTTTTAGAAAGTTCTGTAAATTCTTAAAACAACAAAAACACACACTCAAAATAAGCCAGAACTTAACAGTAAATTAAACAATTATTCAATCTCAAAAGCATAGCAAGGGAACAAATCATAGGCCAACAGTATCATCATCATCTGACTGTTGAAATGATTTATATACTCTGGGAACAACAACGCAGAGAGGTGACTATTATTTTATCTTCCGATCAAGATCAGGTCAACAACTACTGAACAACATGTTAGTTTTAATTTTATGTTTATTTCTGGTACCTTTGATTTTATAGCTTCCAATAGATGCTGGTTATTTCCAAACATAACATGAACCTGTTGAGAACACAAGTGCCTTACCAGCAGACAGCATAGTCCCATCTTCATATTGCTTCATAACTACTACATCCACAAATTCCCTTGGTGAAATAATCCTCATGCAAGCTGAAGGGGTTGTGGTTCTGCATACAGAGACAGTCTGAATATCACAAGACAGTCATGTCAGTTGATGTTTTCAGAAGTACAGCAGAAAAATCCCTGTACTTTCCAGTTCTCTTTTAGTTACACTTTCTAAACTCTCTCAAGGAGTTCTACTACATCCTTTGTTGAATGAAATGTAAATCAGCACAGTCAAAAGGCACCATGAACAATCAAGGACAAGAAAAAAAACAGAGTGACAAGGTGTTGCTTCCATGTTCAGAGAGGACAGATACCAGAAGGGATGCTGAAATGCAAACCTGGCACATCTGTGCTCGTAAGACAGTTAAAACCCTTGTCCTCGCCAGGACACTAGCAAAGATAACTTCCTTGTGTAGTATATGCAGGATACAACTCGATAACCCAGTTTGTTACACTTCACCAACATTAACACTACCATCTGCTTCTGTGATTGGCTCCCAAAACCAGAAGTTTCTACCACACTGGTATGTGCTGGCAGATCTGTGAATTTCAACTGGCAGGTTGCAGCATTCCTGAAGTTGGCTATAATGAATACTAAATGCCTACAGGATTCCCCCAAGAAAAATAAACTTCCTGGAACTTCCAGAAACATTTCTGGGACTGGCTGTGTTTGCACCTGGCTGCCTCCAAGCACATACACCCGCTTCAGATTTGGGGATCTAAATCCAATGCCCTTTTAATTTTCTGACATGCTATAAAAAAAGGGAATTAAGACTGTACAAGTGTGGCAGCAGAAGCTGCTGCTCATACAGAGCCCTGCTCATCTGTGTGCTCAAAGTGTAGCATCCCCACTTTAATGACAGAGGGAAAGCACTAGGTGCCGAGCCCAGTTAAGGCAGGGTGTGATTGATGTGCAGGGCAGAGCATCACTGCCATGGTGAAAGATTGGGCCTAAACTGATGGCTGATGATGTGAACACATCACTGCTTAGCTAAGTCTGCAGTGTCTAAACTTCCTCTTCCCTCACACTGAGCTTGCTAAAAACAATCACACTTAGCTTGATTTGCAGTATTAACAACACTGCAAGAATCTTTAATGTTATATATTTAATGATATACATACATATATATCATGCACTTGTAGCTTTTAAATACACAGTATTTAGACAAGAATGATTTGCCTTTCAGAAAGATAAGCCATTATTTACATACATATATATGTTAAGAAAATGTATAACATTTATGGAAAAGGAACAAGAAAAAAAAACCAAAACCAAAGCAAAGAAGGTTTCTTATCCCAGGATCGTCCAGCTGATCCGGCCAGAAACACAGTACAATTTAAGACTCTCTACCTCCCTGCACATAACATCGGCTGTCTCATAAGGCCCAACGCTGCTGAACACACACTGCATTAATCTCACCGGAACAGTTTGTAAGGAACTTACATCGCTGATGGCTTCAACGACCTCGAAGTCCTTCACGTTTTGGTCCCACTTGGTCCTGAGCCCGCCGGCCACCGGCTTTATGCACTCCCAGACATCCCGCGGGCTGCCGGGCAGGATCCCCTCTCCCTTGTACCTGCGGGGGACGAAACGAAACCGCACCGCGCTGCTCTGCCCTGCCCGGCCCCGGCAGCACCGCGGGCAGGACCCCGCGCCCCGGCAACCAGCCGTACTCACAGGTTGCCAGCGAACTCCGTCGAGGGTCTCCAGGACACCGCGACTTCCCCCTGCGGGACGGGAAGCGTTCAGCCCCCGGGCCGGCTCCCACCCCTCCCCTTGGCTGCCCCGGCAGCCCGCTCACCCACCGTGCTGCGGCAGCCCCGCCAGCCGCCGGGGTCCCTCCGGTAGAGCCGCAGCTGCTCGGCCGCCGCCTCAGCGCGCCCCGCGCACTCCATGGCGGGCGGGCGGGCGGGGCCGCTGCTGCGCCGCCTTTGAGCGCCCGCGCCGCGCCGCCCCTGGGCCGATGGCGGCACCGCCCCCTCACCTGAGGGTGACGCCCGCCCGGCCCGGCCGCGCCTCACGGGACAGCGGGGATGGGGACGGGACAGCGGGAACGTGTGTGGGATGGGAGGCGGAGCGCTGCTTCCTTAGGGTTGGAGCTGTGTGTGGGAACGTGTGTGGGATGGGAGACGGAGCACTGCTTCCGTAGGGTTGGGGCCGTGTGTGGGAACGTGTGTGGGATCGGAGGCGGAGCACGGGTTCCTTAGGGTTGGGGCCGTGTGTGGGAACGTGTGTGGGATGGGAGACGGAGCACTGCTTCCTTAGGGTTGGGGCTGTGTGTGGGAACGTGTGTGGGATCGGAGGCGGAGCGCTGCTTCCTTAGGGTTGGGGCTGTGTGTGGGAACGTGTGTGGGATCGGAGGCGGAGCACGGGTTCCTTAGGGTTGGGGCCGTGTGTGGGAACGTGTGTGGGATGGGAGGCGGAGCGCTGCTTCCTTAGGGTTGGGGCTGTGTGTGGGAACGTGTGTGGGATGGGAGGCGGAGCGCTGCTTCCTTAGGGTTGGGGCTGTGTGTGGGAACGTGTGTGGGATGGGAGGCGGAGCGCTGCTTCCTTAGGGCTGGGGCCCCGCCCTCGTCGTTGGCGTAATCGCAATCCCAATGGGACGGAGAGAAAGAAGCGGAAAAGCAACCAACCAGACTTGAGTATCTGAAGGAAGTGCAAAATTGCAGTGGTGTATGAAAAACGGGATAGGATTTAGAAATTACGAGTAATGAAGTGAGTCTCTTAAAGGCCATGGATAGAAAGTTCGCCACTGAGAAATTTACCAGAGGTAAATTTACCAGGTCTAAGGCTCACCAGAAAATTAATAGAGGATCTAGGATTTAATCAAGAAGTCTGACTCACGTTGCTACAATCAAATAACTCCACTGGCCGTGTTATACACTCTAAAGAAACTCGCTATTCTCTCTAATTAACCTTTTTTCCGGATTCGTTTGGGCCACAGCATAGTCAAACAAGGCACATCAAGATGTACTCTAAGTAGCACATGCATTTGCAGGAAGCTGATTCTCTGCTGAACTTATTTAGGAAGCATCTTCAGCTCTGGCTGTGTCAAATAAAAAGAGTCTCATCTGATGTATTTGTGTACGGGTTTAATTGAAGTGCCCCGGGTACATGGCTTTTGATTTTCCAGTAGGCAGAGATTTTAGGTTTTGACAGTAAGGAATAAATTGGAATAACCTGCTTTTCTCAAATTTGCGGCATAACAGTTGTGATATTAAAGCAAGGTACAACAAACAGTAAAACACTAGGCTTTTCCCACCTAGAGTGGCTGCATACACTGTTGCTACAAAAACTACGTTGCAGTTATTCTGACAGACCTCAAACAGCAAGTAAAGTACAACTGCATCTACACCTGCTCAAAACACAACGAGGCTGGGGCACTTTCTCAGACATTTGAGCACACCAGTTCACTAGGCTCAGACACACTTAGATCAACACTGTTTTTTGTTTTCTTTTTGGCGAGTTTTGTCCCAGCTTTTGGATACTTGTCCTTGCTATGAATGACCTGGATGTACTGATCATTGCTGCTGTTCTGCGGATCACTGCTGGATTCAATGGAAATGGAATCAGACTCTGTTAGAGATTGCTCCAGCTTTTGCTTTGATTTTGGTTTCACACGTGGCTCAGGATAGTTCAGGTGCACTTTCCTGTAAGCATATGGAGGCCTGTCCAGATCCATCTCAAAACCATCATCCCAGGATTTGTAATGCACTCTGGCTAGATCTTTGCTCATTAGAATGTGGCCATCAGCATGTTCCCCAATGTAAAACCGGGGTGCTGGGCGAAGGTCAGACAGTGAGCGAGGGCGATGGGATCTGCTCATGAATTCTCTCTCAAGTTCTTCTTCGTCGTCCTCGTCTTCACTGGGATGGGGGGAATACATCTGGTGTGGTGTTCGAACCACATATCTTCTGATGTGGTGTGGGTACAACTCAATAATGTCTCCCGATTCCTCCTTTCTGAGATGCCTTTGGAGTCGGGAGGTGGAACGGAGTGATTTTTTGCGGGACTCGTTTTCATTGACCAGAAAATACCTGGTAGCATATGGTCTACATCCCAAAAAAACAGGAGGCCCTGCCCCAAGGGCATCTGAATTTACCTGCCGAATGGCTTTTCTGAAGAGAGGGTCAGAATGAACATCTTCAGTGTGCTTTTTGAAAGTCACTGGTGTGTAGGGCTTTGTTTTGCACAGCTCACTTGCACTCCTGTGAACAACACTTGGGTATCTTTAGGAAGAAAGAAAAAGTGAGGAAATATTGATACACACACTTATCAATTAATGGAATTGAAAGATACAAAAAAATTCACTGCTCTGGAAGTCAAACACTAGGTTTAAAGAGTGGAGATCTTCATATCTCCACTGTTCCACATTTTTAGAACCATTTTGAGAAACATACCGTAGAAATTAGGAGATATATTTGTTCTTCTCTAGGAAAAGGTAACACAATTGTCCTCTCAAGTTTCATTCCCTTTCTGTTTTCTTATTGTTCTGGGAATTGTTCTTTATCCACTTGGAAAATAAGCCCAACATATAGCTTAAAGCACCCATCTACTGCTATCCAAAATTTGTTGTCCTGCAACTAAACCTGCACAGACATTCTGCAGAGAGTTCCTTCACTCCGTGTTTGTTTTGTTCATGGAGATGGTATCCTGCACAAACTCTTTTAGTTATGTGCCTGAGGGCAAGTGTAGTATTTACCTTTGCTTGAGCTGTGTGTAAACTTCATCAGCTACCTCATTTCAAAAGGTTTATAATCCCATCTCGGTTAAGGGAGAGTTAAGGAGGTGGTGTCACCAGCAGTATCAATGGTACCCGTGAATTAATCTGCTTTTAAAAAATTCTTCTGCTGTCTTACAGCTCCGGACAGTCTGAATACATTGCTGTTTTGTAAAGGAGCAGGTTTGGCATGGAGCTGCTGGAATAAGCGTCATTTTATAACCAAAGCAGTCTTACCTGTTTGTGATATGATCATTCCTTGGTTTCTGTACACTTGACATGGAGGGAGCTGGTGTTAAAGAGGTCGAAGTTGTGGGAGTTGCGTTGGCAGGTCTTGCAACATCAGTTGATGGCACAGATTGGGGCACAGACTGGGAAATGGTTTGTATTCTGGTGCCTTTGCTCACGGGAGATTCAAAGTTCAAGACGCTGCCATTCTTTCGGGGTGTTGAGGACCGAACAGAAGACTCCTGGCTGATAATATCAGTTTCTTGCTCTGGTCTCTTGTCATTAGCATCCAGATTTTGGATTCTGGCTAGAAAAAAATTACAGGAACTATCAAAGTCTCTAAATTTAGAAACTTCTGTATAAATGTAGTGGCTCAAATTCCCCCTTCAGTCAGGGATCCAAGGCCAACAGAACCCCCTGTGTTCAGAAAAGAGAAACTGGTGTCACACTGGGAGACTTGGTGACAAAGGGGTGGATCTTCATACTGCAGTACATGGCAGATGGAGTACTGGGGACACAGAAAAAACACTGGATTTTGCCCTGTAGGATTCCAAAATGGGCAAAAAGACATTTT
This sequence comes from Corvus moneduloides, assembly GCF_009650955.1. Lineage (NCBI taxonomy): Eukaryota > Metazoa > Chordata > Aves > Passeriformes > Corvidae > Corvus > Corvus moneduloides. The sequence goes on along the minus strand of NC_045488.1, from coordinate 4,345,695 downwards.
TTCTTCTGCCTACAAGCCTCTGAATTGCATGCAAGTTCTGAGATGATTTGAATCCCCAAAGGTTCTCAGGTTCTGCCCTATTGGTAAAGAAAGCAGGAAAATACCCCATGCAAAGATTCCAGGTGAATTCAGGTTTAAACCGCGCCCCATGTCTTTCAGTGTTGCCAAGGTTAAGGCAAACTGAGCTCAGAAACCATCTCAAGGGAGGATTCTACAGGAAATACAGTTTTAAAATTGTACTTGTACTTCCCTATATTTATGAGAAATCCAAATGTGTTCATATCCAAATGCTTTATTAATAGTGGCATTTCTAAAGGTCACCAACTTACCTACTGCCATCTGAACCACCTTTTTCTTATCTTCAGTTCTTTCCTAAAATACATGCAGAAGGGTGAGAATCCGTAAATTATTATGGATTAGAGAGTACATCCCCTGCTGTGTAAGGATGAAAAATACAGGATTTGTTTTACATTGTGAAACACTAGAAGTGACTTCAGAGATTTAATTAGCCTCTTTACTGAAGAGACACCAAATTACATGTAAAAGTGCTTTGCACCATACTTACTGTTTGTATCTTCATTCTCAGTTGATTGTTGGTGAATTTTAATGATCTTGCAATACTTTGCAGGTAGTAGATTAGCATGCTAGAAGAGCAAGGGGTGATATGAGTCACTTCAGACATTCTTGACAGTTTCTTTTTGAGGGTTTATAGGTCAAAATGATGTGCAAGTTCAGCTGCTGCTTTGTAGCATTTCCTTGTACTGTAATCATGGATTACAGCCTTCTTTCAAGCAAACATACACGAAAGAAAGAAATGACACTGAAAACAGATTTAGCAGCAGTTCTAATTTTACCTGTGTTTTTTGCAGGTCTTTTCATTGTGCATGTAACCTGGGATGCATTTCTAGTTGGTTGGTTTGTTTGGTTTTTTTTAATTCTGGGCACTTCATTTTGACAGATATTGTCTGGTTTGGTTTTTTTTTTCCCAGTCCAAGGTTACAGAACAGAGACACCAGAGTTGCAGCTGAGTTTGCACAACCGTACCAATGCAATTTTGTTGGCTGGCTGAAATAACACCTTGTTTACCCTGGCACAGCTGAGATCAGATCCTGGCGGATTATGGCCTGACCTAATGGATTGCACTGGCTTTCAGACAAAGTCTTATAGCTAGACTTCATACCACAAACAATTACATATGTGCTTAGCCATCAGTTTGAAGCAGTCAATAGGAATACTTAAATTTGCAAATATTACATGGCTGGGACCTTAGAGGAAAAAGTTACAGATAAAAGTGTTGCTTTGGTCTTTCTGATTTGACTGAAAAGCCACCGGTGGGACAAACTCTGCCTTTGTCTGCAGTTTACAGAGGAAAAAAATGGTACAAAGGTACATGCAAAACAAAATAGAACATTTCATAGAAGCAAAGTGAATTTCAGACAGCTCAAAGTTAATATTATTTCCCAACTGTGAACAATTATTTATAACCCAAGTAAGAAAAGACTTCCACTGGAGAGTCTGCAGCAGGTTATATTACATTAACACTTAAGAGCAGACCGTCATAATTGATTTATCTTGTCAGAAATCAGGATGACTGAGTAGCTTCTTTAAATGACAAACCAAGCCCTGTTCACTGTCACAAACAGAACTAATGTCCATGAAGAAATGGAAAATTTATTTCTGAGGAACTCTTTAGAGGAAAAATGGTTCTTAAACTTCCTGGAGCCATCAGCACTGCAAGCCTTGACACAGTACAGTGAACTTGCTCTAACAAAGCATCCCAGAATGAGAAATTCCTTTTGACAGTCATTTTAACATACTTTCATTCCTGTCTGATCCATATACCACATATTCAGTGGGGAGTTGGAATTGTTTTTTTAGTTATGCTTAATGAAACTGCAACAATGCAGTGTTTGTTCCTCAGTATCTACATTTGACTCTCCAGAGATAAGGCCAGATTAATACACTCAATTTAACCTGCCTACAAAAACCAAAGTACTTACAATAACAGTAGTAGTGCAGGGAGGACAACCACAGGACTGCTGATGTAAGTAAGCACTGTGTTGAACCACGTGGGAAAATCATTCTGAATCGTTTCAGAAACAATATCATATATTTTTTCTTGACCACTGTAGGAGGTATGGGAGGGAAAAAAGGTAAAATTAAGTTGTAAGGAATCCTGACTACATTTTGTTGCACTGAATAAAAAACAAGCTTGGAGAGTGCTTGAATTGAGACACAAGGCAGTGATGTTTGGGAGATTGCTCAGTGGCACATTGCATTATGTAAATATAAACTAACTAAGTTATGTATATAAAGCAAATCAACTCAGAATGTTGACATATCCACCTTATTAAACCATAAACTGTAAAATATTGGTAGCAGAAAAGCATTGTCCTATCAACTTTTTTAAAATTTACATCTGTAATTTGTGTATTATGGAACATGGTAAGTTTATTGTAAGGGGGGGAATAAAATCTTTGCAATTTTCATTAGTCCAGTGTACCTTACCTGAAGGGGCCACAGCTTGAGGATGGCTTGTATCGGGCAATAGCAAAAATTGTTGGTAACATGCACAGGAACAACATAAACAGCAACATGGCCAAGTAGAAATTATTGGATCTGCAAGAAGGTGTAACATGTTTCAGATTACACTAATCAGAGAGAAAACCAGAGGCAACATAAAAGGTGCAAGTCTGAATCTATCCAGTTCAACATCAACATGTCTGAAAGATTAAAATCATTCTGCTATAATTAGAAGGTCTGAACTGAGCTGGTTTGAACAGACTCTTAATGAGCAAAATTCTATTTTCATGGCTTTCCAGATACTACTGCTGCAGCCAGAGAACTGGTTACTGCACGCTTTGACAAAAGCTGCCCTTACTGCCCAGTTGTGTTGGGGGGGGGGAAAAGAACAGTGGCAGAAGTCAATTAATCTTAAAAAAAAATATGTTAGTAATAACTATTAAGAATTAACGATGCTCTAAATTATTTGCATTTTGAATAAACAATTAAGATATTCATCATGATGAAAGAAAAATGAGGAAATCTTTGTGCAATGCAACAGACAAAAGCAGATACTGCATGGCTTTTAAAGAGAGAAACATCAAGAAATAGGACTTGTAATAGTTAACACGTAGTTATTGTGCTCTGTTAGATTTGTATGGAAATAAAGCATTTATGTTAGGCCATAATAGCTCTCTGGGAATATTCCCTGACATATTTTTTAGTTCTTGCACATCTTTAACTACCCTGCTTCGGTTTTTTTCCACAGACCTTTGCTATCAGTGTTAGCGTGTCATTTGATTGTCAACTTTTAGAGCTAAAAATCTCCTGTCATTTTCTTCATGTGCACAAAAGACATTTCCTGCATTTGATTTATTCCTTATCTTTCATTCTCATTTTGACTCACCGAGATGCTCTGAAAACCTGCTGATGTGGTACATTGCACGTCAGCACAGCCCAGCTCCTCAGGTACATGAGTCCAATCAACTTCAGTACATTGAATGCTGGTAAGCACGGTGAAAAGAAAGCTCCCATCCTGGGAAAATCGTGTCATGTCAGTGCTCAGTGTAGCCAGAAGCCATTTTGATAGCAATAGAATACACTAAAAAAGCCCCCAAACCCCATGCCAGGCAAACAACCACTCACTATTAACAGATGATCTCTTAATATAAAGAGCTACACTGCCAATATCCTACTTCAATAGGTTTTGTTTAAATCATCAGATTGACCTAGCAATCAGCCCACAAAGGACAATAAAAATCACATAAGGACTACATACCAGATCATTCCTTGGTTGTAGACCAGATGCAATACATTCTCTGCAATTTTGAATTCTCCATATTCTGGCTACAAGAAACACAGTGTAAGATGAATACCTTTGTCTTAATCTTGTTTTCAGATCATTTATTAGAAGCATTTGACTGAATCAGTTTGCAGACAGCACATAGCCTGAAGCACCCAGATCGAACACCAACTTCTGGCAGGCAGTGGGAACACAGCAAAACCTACTCTGCAGCCAGAGATTAAATGAACTAATTCCTCTCTAGTTTACTTCACATCTTTAAGGACAAAGAAAAGCCCTCAGCCTTTCATGCCAACAGCTTCTTGCTAACCAGGTATTAACCACTGTAGTTTTCTTAAAGGGCTGTGTGCTGTTGGTTGCTGTTTCTTGGACCACTATCTATGTTAGGTAAAGATGTTACAGCTGCAGAAAAGAGGATGTGGGGAACAACTACGTGCCCTCTGTGTCACCTTAGACTGTGGGAACAGCTCTATGATCTCATTTTGTGAAAACCAAAAATTTTTGCACCAGAGCCACACAAATAGGCTTGAGAAAAACAGTAAATCTCAACATTTATCTCAGTGTGAGCTGGGCCTTTATGGATGTGTACTACCAAGAAATTATTCATCTGTGGAAAGTCTTCAAGGACATTTAGTACTGAGGGAAGGAGCCTACCCATCTTCAACATCTTAGCTTGATAAAATAAGGACTGTACTTACAAACTTGCTTTCTAGATCCCAGCACCAGCAATCACTCAAGTACCGGACACACAGTCCACGGAAAAAATCAATTAGCAGGATGCTTGCGACTGTGAAAATCATGTCGATAATTGAAAGCTTTAGCATCTCCTGAAATACACATTGTTCACACATACTGAGTCATTCTGAAAGCAAATGGACTGCATATGGCTCTTTTGCATTTTTACTTGTATTTTTGATTCAAGTTTGTATTCTGATAAAATATGAATTGAATGTATAAATAACTTCCTTTTGAGCTTTTCCTGTTTGACTTTTCCCTCACTTGTCTTTGTTCTGTTAAAGAGAATAAATATAATCAAGCTTCCAGAGTGCCTTTTATTGCTTGCAGCAATAAAATTCTGGCCATTATGGTATCAAACTTTCTTTTTAATGTTCTAAAAACATATCTAGCTAAACTGAAATAGGTTGGCTTTTTCTATTGCATCCAATCTTTTATTAAGCTGACTCTTGTGATACATATTTGCAAAGTGCTTCACAATGAAAAAAATCTTATTATTCAAACACCCCACAACCCAATGGCATAGGATTATCAAACCATAAAAGACAGTTGTTTAGTGCTTACGAAAGAATGGGGTTATCCTATATTTAATTGAGCTTTAAAAATATACAATTAAATAGGAAAAAATCAGTTCCATACGTGTCTTGGCAATTCTGGGGAAAAAAGCAAACACTCAACCCCCCCTATTTTCTATGAGGCTGTGCAAAAGGGAGAGGGATATACAAGAATAGAAGTCAGGCTAGGAGGGGTCTTTTGCTCCCAACGATCAAACAAGACCTTTAATATTCCTCACTCTGGAACAAGAAGCTCAGCCAGTCAGAAGCACACTTAACATCTTTAGTCCAGTGGCTTAGACATGAGTGTGACACTGACAGAGACCAAAGTCTCAAATGGATCACTGACATCTTTTGCATTTTTGTGGTTAAAATTTCTCTCTTAATGTATTAGTGCTCCTGGAAGTCACAAGTCATGTACCCTTCACATGTAGGGAAGCAAAAGGTCTCATATTAGATCTGCAGATTTTCTGCACCCCAGCTGCGGGAACATGGCACTGCCATCCAACTGTCCTCATTCCTGCAAACTGATGGTATTTCGAAACCTTGTGTTGTTGTTCTCTCTCCCTCTGAAAAAGTGAAGAGCACTTGATTCTCTAGAGATTTATTATGGCAGAATGTATAGAGACTTCAGATATTGTACAAAAGACCAAGAGCACAATCTCATGCTTGTTTCAGGTCTGCATCTCCATCTCTTCAGGCAGCAGTCTGAATCTGCACAGAGTGCATGGTGCTGCTTATATGTCTTTACAGTCTTGTTTCTATGTAGTGGTTAGAAGGATGCACCCTGTTAAAATAAGGATCTGTATCACAGATCTGTACAGATCTGCCTGTGCAGAGCTGAAGACAGACACCAAAGCCTGGCAAAAGAACATTTGAACAACACTGAATATGCCGTAGATACTGAACAAAACCCAAAGCTTGTATCTGTGACCGTACCACTTTGCACAGTCTTTACTCTTCCTACACCATCCTTAGCTAAATTCTGGAATTTATAGAAAAAAAATTTCTAAAATTAAACACAGTACAACATAATTTTAATTTTTTGTCAAATGTGGATTAAGTGGACTAAGTTGATGACATAATGAAACAATTACATACTTGACCAACATACGTCTCCCAGCACTGATCCTGTGGGTTCTGGGTGTTAAAGGAAATTGTTTGGTTAACCAGTGAGTCAGAGACCGTCAGGCCTTGGGTGCGATGCTCTTCCAATGTGACAAAGCCGTTTCTCTTCATTTGTACATTAGGAATGGTTAAATTGTCATCCTTGGAAAGAGTTGCTAAGGAGGTGGTAGAATTACTTGCATTGTTGTTCACATCAGAGTCCTGAAATAATAAATGTCCCAAAAGCTACTTTTTAACTGCACATGGGTGCTGATGTCTGTACGTTCTACAGCACACACACACACACACACACACACGCACAGACATTTCTTCATATGTTTTCAAGCAGCAGTTAGGCAACTGTTAAACAGCTGTCAATGGACAGAGTCAGATGGAACACCAAAGGGCAGGACTTAAAGCTGATTTAGGCAGGTGGAAATATTTGACCTAGAGTGATGACTTTTTTTTTAATAGTTTAGCAATGCACAGAAACTTATTTATCTTGTTACATCAGCAATCAAATGAATCCAGTTGTCCTAAAAGACTAATTTTAAAACCCCTATAAGTAGCTGTAAATGAACATTGTTATCTAAACTTAACTCTACAATCCTATCAAACTATAATATTTTAATCAATTTCAAATAAATTTTCATCTGACTTCATATATTTTACAATATACATAATTCTGTCTATGAAGTCTACTAGCTTTACACATCAGAAAACATCAAGTTAAACTTACAGTGACACTCATACTGTCCACTTTATCCAGGAGAGCAATGATTAAACTGTAGAGGTTTCCCAGGTATAGGACAAGAACCCTGAAAAGAGAATAAAATACAGGTTACCAGCATTTGGCTGCATTAAAACACGCAACCAGAACACACCTCTCCTATTCCTCCCTCTCTCCCCACGTATTTTCTACACTGCACAATGCCCATACCTGGCAAGCTGGAAGCGAAGAGTGGTCCTTGGATGATACATCTCCAGAGCTGCCACAAGTTCAAAAGCAGAGGGTGCAATCATTGTGATCAGTGACACAACTACGCTTACCTATGGAACAGAAACGTGGCATTTTTGTATCGTTTGATGAAGATCTTCTGTGGAATCTTGGGTGCTGATTGAAATAATGCTGAGGCACGTGCTTTAGTGATTGCTTTCCTTGGAGGAGATGCTTTAAAAAGTTATTATTGACATTAGTAATAACAGTAGTTATGATCCAGAATTATAGATCTGGAATATCACTCGTGAGTCTTTACTCCAGATATTGTAGCTTCAAAGTTCTACTTTATTAATTGAAATTAAAACTTCACATGGAGAAAATACTAAGCTAGCATGTTCCTCTGAAATGGGTGAGTGGCTTCTCCATACCTATCCACTTCCTACTCTCACTCATTCCTCTGAATGAAAATATTTGCAGAACATTCTATATCCCCTGATACTGAATCAATCACTGTTATCAAGGTCAATTCCTTTCTAGTCTGTTGGCCAGTGTTTGCTCAGCTCAGTCCTGGGTGTAAAAGTAGATTTGTAAGTGATGGGAGATTAAACTTTGTCCTCACAAAATAGGGACCTGCTAGAACTGCACTCTGTGTGAAATGAGCATCTGCAACCCCCTCTGCCCAGCTCAGCTGCACTAACACCTGGCTGCAGAGCTGAGGGAGCAAGCGTGCCAAGGCAGATCCAGGTCTGCCCACTCACTCCTCATTTCTCCTGGCTCATCCCTTGCTATTTACACCTCTGTGCACAATATTGCTACAGAAAGCCCCCAGACAGCAATCCTCCTTCTAACACAGAGGTGGCATAAAGACAGTGTACCTCATTTTTTTCCCAAAGAGTCAATTCCTTTTTGGTGCGCTCTAACCTTTGGGATCGATCCACGACAAAGTAGATGATGTAAATACTTCCAGCAAGGGAGAGAAGCACGAGGATGTTTGCAATAATTCTTAAGCTTATGGTCACTGCCCTAGGAAAAAAAGAAAGATGCAACCAATACAGCAGGTTGGGGGTCATTTCTAACATGGTTTAGAAGTACAGGACAAGCAGATTAGCACTGATATCTGCATCAAAACAGTGCTTTGAAAAGTATCTCGTATCTTATATACATACAAGTTCTTGCTTTTCTTCTTTTCCTGCTCTTCCAATATAGCTTCCTTGAAAGAAACACAGCATTACCATTTTAATAATGTTCAGCAAAAATAATGCTCGTATCTTTCACAGAAATTAAAATACACTAACAAAAAACCATCACATCCTGGAGGTGCAAGCAGATAAATACCACTGCCCTCATTGATTTGTAACACTGATATGTGATATTAAAAAGTGATGGAGATTTCTGAGGAACAAATACACAGTAAGCAGATACTCGTGCACTTTCAGTCATGCATGTTCCAGGAGGTATAACCAGAGGGTTACACTTCCAGATGTTTTGGCAGGATGCTCCTTTAAAATCTGGGTGCCAGTTATATAATACAGTACTGTCAGAAATTATCCTCAGTCACTGAAATAACTAAATATCATAGCTTATTAATTTACCCTTGGCACAATTTGAAGTAATTTTTGTTCAATGACAATACACCAAATTTGAGAAATAAATTACTTTTGATGAAACCACATATGCTCTTAAATTCTAAATGCACAACTTCTGTATTTTTAGCAGTTTTTCTTACATTGAGAGACCTGTACGATGCCCCTCATTTGTTACAGAGAGATTAAATAAACCAAAGAATTATAGAATATCTCAAGTTGGAAAGGACCCATAAAGACCATTGAGTCCAAATCCCTGCTGCTCAGAGGAATACTTAGAACTAAACAATTTGACTAAAAGCATCATCCAGATGCTCCTTGAACTCTGACAGGCTTGGTGCCATGACCACTTCCCTGGGGAGCCTGATGAATAGCTGATAAAATAAAGGAGAAAGAACGATAAATTGTGTGCAGGAAGTTATAAATCAGAGAGAGATATAAAACTTATTGTCATATAAAAAAGCATCTTGTCAAATATGAGCTGTTCTGCTTCTCCACATGGATTCCCTGAGGCATAAAACACTTCCTTTGCATAAAAACAATTATACATTCTATAAATTTGTTTATTTTCCTGCCAAATCAGTTGTTAACACACATTTGATTCCAACACTCAGTGAAATTTCATCACAAGCAAATTTGTTTCTAGTTATCTAACTTCTTGTCACACATACAGGGGCATTAAATAAAACTCTCCCAAGGAAGGACACAATGGCCTTGCCAGGACAGAATGTCAGCAAATATGACGTGCTTGCAATACCACACAGATGTGAGACCAGCCCTGCCCTAGGCAAATAGATCTGTAAATAAATACCAAAACCCAAGAGGATGAGAGGAAAGACTTACATGGCTTACAGATTAACAAGTAAATCAACTTGAAATAATTTGAAGGTCAGTTGCTCACCCTGATGCTGTTGACTATGGCAGCAGCTTTGCTCTCTGCAGCCTCAGGGTTCCCTATCAAATAGTCCCAAGCACAGAACAGTCTCCAGCAGAAAGTGTAATTTTCATCAGAGGCACTTGCTAAACTCATTCTTGAGTTCTTTGCCATTCTGTGGAAAAGTAACAGATATTTAACTGCTCCAGTGTGTGAAGATGGTAATGAGGGAAGTCACTGGTTTGGTTTATGGTTTTCAGATGTTTACACATTTAGAGCTACCAAAGGTTTGCAGAAGTTAGTATCACTCTTGGCAGCCTTCTGAAGAGCATAAAACAGGGTGACATGCAGCCCATGAACTTCACTTTACATCTATAAGAAATGACTCACTGTGGAAGAGCATTTCAATATTTACAGTCTTTATAACTGACAAATAAAGCAAATAAATCTCACTAGAACTGTGGACTTACACCTATTTCAGTTTTACAACCTCTAGGTAGCATCCAGCTGGAAGATTCCGTCACTGAGATCACTGTTACAGGAATTAAATCTAGTTTGGCATATAACTAGTGATTATGCACAAAATCTGTTTGTTTGCTGTATTGTTTTCACCCTCAAAATATATGTTATAGCCAAATAGAAACCTAGTGCCGTTTTACAGACCTTGGGAAAAAGAAAGAAAACCCCTCCTACTCATGTCAGGTAGGCAAGGTGGCAGAATATTGCAAAGCATAGGAAATGAAATGAAGATTAATAGCTTATGAAAGAAAGGGCCTCTAAAAGGACAATGCTAAAGGGGAGCTGTACACAGCTGAGCAAAGAGTCACTGAGCTAAGTCAGGAGAAGAGCTAATCATATCCAGAAACTGCAGATGCATAGATCAGTGTCACATATACCAGAGACCCTTGGCACAAACTAGCAGGTAGAATAAAAATAAATGAAAAGGAAAGGTTTGACCTCAAAACTGAGAGCTATTGCAGACAGCACTGAAAATGTCCCTGGACTGTGCCAGATAAATAGGTATCCAGAAGGGAAGAGAAAGCAAATCAGGAGAGGATAGAGTGACCTTGCCCCTTCTCCAAGCATTGCACATCCCTGGATTTATGGTCAGCACTGGCAGTCTTGCTCTCTCTAAGTAACTCCTACTCCTGGCCCTTCCACAGTGAAGAAGTTAAGCTTACATTCCAGTGGGATGCCACATACCCCCTAAAGCAATGCAAGTGATACCACACCTAGGATGGAATTTTTATATTTGTATTTCAATAGAGGGGAATAATAATAATGCTGAAAGCACTACACTTCAAATATAAATTTCTGTCATAGCAATATTTATAACACAAAAGAGGAGAAGAGAAAGGACTTCCACGGGTGTCAGGCCTTAAACTGCACGAACACGAAGTGCACAGATCATCATCTGTGCTGGCCTCCTTTTATAGGCTGGGAAATGGAACAGAGAGTGACAATGATAACAAGATAAAGGGCAATCTAGAGTTGAACTCAGTCTACCTCTCTGATACTAGCAGAGTTGAGCATGTTAATAGAAGGAAACAGAATGGACACAGAGGAGGTGGAGTAAATACCATTGCTGACTGCCTGAACACACAAGTTTATGAACAGCAGTAAGTGGGAGGTCTTACTTTTTTAGAAGAATGATGAAGCTGTAAGCAAACACAGCCATTCCAACAAGGAAGTAGGCAAGAGGCAGCCGGTATCCAGCTTTCCCAATCTTCCTGTCACGACCGTAATAGCCATAAAACAGAACAGAGTACTGGAGGTAGCCCTGCAAAGACCAGAACCTGACAGTAAGAGCAGTAACCAACAATTACAAGAGAACAGTGACAAAAAAATAATAAGGAGTGGTTTGAGTCTTGCCCCTAGTGACCAGATGGTGTCCAGGTCTTGAGCGGATGCGATGTGCTCCTTGGGAATGGTCTTGCTGACCGTGCTGCCGAACGGTGCTCCGGCCAGGAGCTGCAGGAGAGAGAGGAGGTCTCAGAAGATAAGCAAGAGAGAGAAGGTTTCAGGAGCTGCACGAGCCCATCTGAGCCAGGGCTGCAGAGTGGAACCCATCAAGAGCAGCCCACAGGGGTGGTACTCTCAGGGTAGCAAGTACTGTGTCAGCACTGCGCCAGCTTTAAAAGCCATGCTTTTAATGTGAGCATTTTTAAATTAAATGGGGCAGTGTTTGATCTCAAAATGATATTTCAGGATTAAATTTGCTTTTCATTAAAAATTAAAAAATGAAAGTGAATACCTTTTTTTTTTTTTTCCAGTTTACCTTTTATTTGTTTGAGCGGTATTTACTTTTTTACTTCGCGCAGTGAGAATAAAATCAGGTATTCCCATGTTTTCTGATAACATTATTAAAGCACAGGGTAGGTGAGGCAAAATAACGTTTATGAATAATTTAACAAAGTTTAAAAATTGCCTTACTTGCATGCAAGAACTAAACAAAATTGTGGCTATTCAGAACTTCTAGGAAATGCTTTCTAATGGACAATAATCCAGAGTCTGGAGAGGGATGCTCTTTTTTTCTCCCTGTAAATGACACTAACAGGACTTGAATGTACTCAACGCCCACTACATCTTTCAAGAATGGGTTCTCTATTCTAGTAATCAGATAAAAACATATTCTCTAAAAGCATTAGTACCATGTTGACAAAATACCATCTCTAAAACTAATAGCAAAAATCTGCTACCCTTCGGCAGAGAAAAACCTCTTAATAGGGGAATTTGTTTTAAATAATTCATTTTACGTTGTACGTTTCAAGCTGATGCATGATCTTAAGTGTGGTGTTGGTTCCATTCAGAAAGGAAAGTGCAACAGTAAGCGTTTCTCTGTGAGTATTAACAATGAGTTCTCACCTCTGGTAGGACCACAAATGCTCCCGTCATTATGGTGAGGACAATATTGATTCCAAACAGCCATCTCAGGAAGATGAAGTAAGAGGCAACTCCAGACCCAAAATGACCTTAAACCACAAAGAACCAGTTACCTGACCTGCAGTGTATAAAAGCTCGTGTCATTTATCTGGGAAGTGTTATTTGAATAACAGGCCAAAAGAAAAACCTCTCTTAGGCAGGGCATTCAGCAAACAAAGGAATTGTTTTGTTTTCAGAATCCCAGTGGGACAAATTTCACTTTTTCAAAATTTGCCCCCTCCCCACCCCCAACTAAGAGCATCAATGAGAACTGTTGCATTTCTAAGGTACCTGGAAAGGAAGAAAAAGCTAAGTTTTAAATAAAGAATTCCCTGCTGAAAATTTGCATTTAACTCCCTCCCAAATATTATTTAATGCAGTACATTAAAAAAATACAGCATAAGACTCGGCATTTTAGCGAGTGTTCTACTATCCAATACCATTAAATCTTTATACTTACTCTCGATTTTCTTTATTCTCATTTCCCAAGGAATAAAGATTACCACAAAATTATATGCAAGTCGAATAAACTTCCTCCAAAGCTGAGAAAAAAGCAGAGAAATGAGAAACATGACACTTCTCCACATGAAAAAAAAAATATTAGAAATGAAGCGCTGAGTAATTTGCTCATGTCTTATCTTTTATCACAAAAATTGCTACAAACATTGATGACTAAGGTCTTATTAGGAGCATAATGCCTCAGAGGAAATTCTCTTAGAGGAAAAAGAATCTTTTGTATTCAACAGCAGCAAATTCAACTGCTATATTCTCAACTCTATGTATTGCAGCCGACACCTGCAGAAATCCTGTGGTTGTATTTTGTAGAGTCTTTATTCAACCTCTGTTTTTGGCATGGTCAGAGGATCTTCCTGCACACACTGAGGTGTGCATGAACATGTGGGAGAAGAAATAAAATCTACTTGTGCAAAAGTGAGTGCAGTTTTTGAGTTGTTGAGTTAGAGCCATAACTTCGAAGTATCAACAGGAAAAAAAAAGTTGTATTCCGGGCATTATAAAGTATTTTTAGTATAGCTAGATATTAAAATCCCCCCTGTATTTTAGGCATTTTTAATAGCAGTGTCAATATTATATCATGTAATCTGACCTCCTAAAATTAAAGAGGAGTAAAAAACATTTTAATTACTGAAAATATAATCAATCTCTTTGGCCAAAGTTAATTAATATTTATGGTGATAATTTTTTGGTAATATTTATGGTATTTAATTGCATGAATGGAAAGTATTTTAATTAAACAAAGAGATTGTAGATGCTGGGAACTGCATGGGAATTGCTGGGACTTCAACTTTCAGTTTAAAACAGGGTTCACAGGGATGAGAAACGACTCAAGCAGCTTGTGCCAGCTGCACTACAGATTTATAAAAAATACCAATGCATCCACAGTGAAGTAATATTTGCTAAAATTATAATTTGATATCTATCATCTCTTTTCCTCCCTACTGCGTAGCTGAATAGATAATTTATACTCTTTGAATCCACAATATGGGCATCTGGCTTTAAAAGGGAAAAAAACCCAACAAACAACTACAAAGCAAGTGTAAAATAATTGAATTGAAAAAAGAAAATTGCTTTCAGCGTCAAGATAGTGAAAGTGTATTTTAACTTCAATTTTCATAAATAATAGCATGAGTGGGTTGTCCAATCATGAGCAGTATATATTTTGCAAATTAAAAAAACTTATGTAAATACATGTACACTCAGCAGCTGCATTTTGTTCTTAGCACATGTTCAGCTCCTGAGTTCTTAATTTTGATGATGTAGTGCTTGTTTTTCTGTGCTACAATTTTTGTCTCCTTGGTCACCATGCTATTTTCTAAGAAAATATGTGGAAAAAAAAATCTTCTAGTGAAAAAAAACACAGACAAAAAAAGCCCCACACCAAAAAAAGGCAGCTCATTCTGTTGCTGAATTTAGCCCTAATGTAAAGGCTATACTCACTAATCTGTGCTAGGATAAAAGAATACAAATCCCCTACATGTAATGAGCAGTACTAATTAACTGCTGAATTACATCCCTGTGCTGAATGTCTTCAAGCAAATACAATAGAGGCAATTAGATTAGACACAAACTTTTATTTACTGTGAACTCTAAGATGAAAGCTTCTGGTTTTGTATAAGGAGAATGGTATGAACAAGTACCGAGCCCAATCTCTGATTTACTGACCTTCTGATTTAGCACTTCTCTTTCTAGCTAAAGTCCTAGTTCCACTCATATCAAAAAAATAGGGGTTTTTTTTTAAGTTATTTTAAAATTTTATTTTAAAATAAAATAGCTTATTTTTTACTTCCACTTCATTTGCCAGCCATGCAAAAGCAGAACAAGGAAAACTTACTCTTTCTGCATTGGAAAGTGTACGTTGCTTCTGGGGGCCAACATCACAGAGCAGCAGATACCCATTCTCTTGTTCATGTGAATAAAATGCATGGTGTTCTATCTATTGGTACAGCCCTGTCTTTCTAATTCAGATAAATTAGTAATTAAAAGTCTGCTTGTTATGATGACAAAAATATTCTCGACTGCTTAGATGACTAAAGAACTCTTCTCTTGGTTGCTTATTAAGTACAATTTCCTGCATATTATAAATTTCCAGAAACTCAGCCCAGAGTCTATTTTCAGTGGTGTAAATAGATTTGCTAAGATTTGATTCAAATTCTCTGAGTATTATGCAATCGAAAACCCTTCTTTAATAATGTATTTCCCATAAGCTATTGTGGGATTGTCTTCCAAACTAAAAACCAGACAGATTTTTCATACTAAGCTATTGAACTGTGGCCCCAGTTTGTTGAAAAAGCCCTTCAGAGAATATTGCATCGTGTTGTTGTTATCCCATTCACATCACCCCCTCCAGCAGGCATCAATATTTGTAGGCTGTCTGAAAAGAAAGCTTATACTGCATTAACAGAAGGATATTCATCCCTCAGCACATGAAATGCATCTGCAAAAATGTAATTAATAAAATTACAATGATAAAAAAAGAAGAAGGAAAAATACAAGAAGCTTTGAGCTGCTTTTTCCTCTCTCTACAGAGTTCCTGAGCTGGAGGATCAGGACTGCATAGCAAACACACACTTCTCTGAATCAGAACTGCAAGTGGCTATTTGTAGGAACAAGAAATTTAAGATATTTAAGACAAAGCAGCCGTACCTCTGCCCCAGCAGCCTGGTAACCTCTTGTTCTCGTGAGCCTCCCTTCGTACTTCAGCACGATCTCCTTTGCCTGCCTGCACAAGGGGGTGGAGGTTCAGTCTCTACATTGATCCTGTGGCCTCTTATCCTGCACAAGCAGCAACTACCAGATTCTCTGAAATACAGCCATGGGCTGTCTCACCATCAGCCCTTAATTCAGGCAATGCTTTTTTCTCTGACTATTGATCTTTTTGCTGGTGCTTTAAAACTACTCAGAATTTTGTCGGAGACAACTCAGCATTCAAGAGTTTGACTGCAGGGGTAGTTTTCTGTTCCTCTAATTTATTTCTCTGTCCTTTTGTTTCAAAGTCTTTCTTTTAAAATAGTAGAACCCAAATGAGCAAAATGACAAGATCCCCTTTACAGCCTGGTAATCTGCTGTGGATACTGACACCTTTCCTGGGGTAGCTCTCTTGTGAGATGGAAAGAGGTGCATGTTCATCTGGTCATACACAGTCTTTGACCTCAGCAGAAGGTGATGGGGACCACCAAGATCTGATCAACAGGAAAGCAGCAAGTCACAGACTCTGCCTAAGAGAGAAAAATCTCTCTTTGCTTCCCACATTACACGAGGGCTCTGCTGCTGGTAGGGATTTCTCATGGCTTTATTGCCATCTGAGAACCGTCCAGGGTTTTGAGAGAAAATGCCAGATGAAAAGGGAAAAAACCCCCAAGTCTCAAACAGGTCATGAGGTGAAAACCTGACACAGTTTAGACAGGTGGCCCAAAGATTAATCACATTTCATTGTCAATTTGGAATTATAACAATTGAAATCCTAAGATGTGGAACATTTTATTACTACACTGACCCTACTTTTAAAGCTACAATTGTCCAGTATTTACTGCATTTACAATATGTTGCCTTAAGATATGACCAGCTTCTGTTTGTATACCATGCAATTACCTTAAAAAGGCAGACTGGTTCTCCTTTTTGGCACACAGTGAAACAGTTTAACTTAAAAAGAAATTATGGAGCATTACCAACAGCCTTTCCTTAGACCACTGAACAGCTGGAACACTCTTTTAATAGTTAATAGCCAAAGCATGATTTCTTGCTCTCTTTTGTGCTGTGACACTCTAAAGGGAGCCACAGGCATGCACCAGAAACAACTTCACTTACAGACTGTCCACCCGGAGGCTGCTGCCTTCAGCCAGCTCTCAGATCTTCCCAGAGCATCCTCATGGCACACTTTCCTAGCAGCTCTTAACCATTCCTGTGCACAAACCCTTCCAGCTTACACTGAAAAACTGCCGAGGCTGGAAGCACTGTCACGGTCAGTGAGCCTGAAAACCTCTGTGCAAGCACCTTTACCTGAGCGCCCTCAGCTTCTGCCTCATCGGCCACGGCCGGCAGCGGATATTGGACATAATCTCCTTCTGGTACTGGATGTTCTGAAAGATCTGCTCTGGGTCATGGCTCTCAGCCTTCTCTTCACCAACATCATCATCTGAGTTGCTGGCAGCCCAGCACACACCCCACGAGAGGAAAAAGAGAACAGGTTATTCCCGTGAGGATTCCCAGCAAAGTGTTGATTTGCACAGGATCCAACCTATTAGAGCATTGTAACGACAGGGATCTAGGGAACTCACATGACCTTATTGTTTTAAAGTTGATTAATAATTTGGGTGATTTCCCCATCTCCAGGACATGCCTCTTTCCCTCCCCACCACTTGCTGGTCAGTCATAAATTATCCCCACTCCCAACCACGAATCCCAGTCTTTCCTCTCCAAGCATTTCCAGCCATTCAGCTTGTACATCATGCTAGCAAGACTCTGTGTATTTTTCTGGAACAAAGTGCTGTCTAAACATTTCCAGCAAGAGCACGTAACATTCATTTATTAATCATATCTATTATTTTGATTTTAATAACGATAAAATATTTCCTTGTGACAACAGGGGGAGCAGGGGATTCAGTCGTGGTCACCATTTAATCCTATTCCCTGCTGACAGGGACAGGGGTGTGGGACCTCACATACCAAGAATTACTTGTCCCTGTAAAAAGATTCATGTGCCTTTATGCAGATTTCTGTGGATGATTATTAAATCATCTTTTCTGATGCTGTCACCACATTTGCTAAGCTACAGCTCTTTCAATTCCCTGTTGGTCTATGAAACAGCAGCAATAGTCATTTTTGCAGAGGCTTAGGTCTAAAAACCTGTGGTGACTGTTTCTTCCTGAATGACATCAAGGGATCTAAAGTACTGCAGCAGCCACCAGCCAGGAAGTTTCTCAGTTGTGTTGCTATGTGCTTGTTGGGAAAGTTCCCTGCCATTTAGCTGAAAAAGCAGCCTTTAAATCACTTAGAAATAAACCATAACCTAAACCATGCCGTGGAATAGTATTTGAGAGACATACTTCATCAGACCACTAATCCACTGGTCTGCAGTCCTGTCCCTTCAGTCACAGGGGACATTCAAGGGAAATTTATAATTACACAGGAAAAGAATAAGAGAATTCTTACCATGCTATACCCTGAACTCATCGGAGTTACTTTGCTTTATGTACAATGTTATGTTTCGGTATGAAATGTGACTTTGGCAGAGCAAAAAAACCTAAAGAGGTTTGAAATGTATCTTAAAATACAGAGAAAGATTTTTCTCACACCCATTTCCATGCTACCACACTGTTACTCGAAACACACTACCTCTTCCCGTCTCTGACATGCACTCTGTCTGAAGGAAAGTGAGAAGACAAGATCCCACTGCTGTGCTAGATAAAGCAGACTCGCCCTTCAGGAGAAAGGAGCTCCCTTACCTGTGGGGTGGCTCCTGGTAGGTGTAGATGCCAGTTTGACGCTTCACCGTGCGCTGCTTCTTGCACGCCTTGGCAGCTCTGAGCGCCGGGGAGCCGGGCGCTGCTGCCATGGTGGCAGGTGGGACTCTGCCGTGCTGGGAGGCAGCTTGGAGCTCTCTGGTCAGCCGTCTCAGCAGCAGCCAAATGTTATTAAGCAGAGAGCAGCGAGTGCTGCGAGCCCCGCGGAGCAGAGGATCATTGCCTGGTGCTCCAGCCTGGAGAAACTGCTGCTGCCCGGCAGTGCCTTAAAGCCGCAGCACACGGCAGCCCCACCACGGCCCCTCGAAGCCCAGATCAAGGGGGAAAGCAGAGCTCAGAGGTGGCCCAGCTGCAACCCTTAATTCACAGCCAAATTCCCCTAGTTGTGCATGAGGGACATCCCTCCCGAGCACCGTCCCAGTGCACCACGCTGGCCCGCTCTGGGTGGTGTTTCCAACTCATGCTCTGTTGATGTTTCTGCTTCCTGTGCTTGAGAGAAGGTTCTTGCTTAGGAACAGCAAGGTGGTTTGCATTTTGGCCTTTACTAGCAGAGAAACCTGAATGTCATTCTCCCACGGGGCTTCCAATTTTCATGGTGGAGAGTCCCCTGACACCCTTCCTATGGTCAGCACCACCACCTCTGCCAGCATCTCTGTGATACTGGGCTTGGTTGCCAAGATAGAATAGACTGCTCCAGGTTCTGCTGGGGGGAGGGAAGAGAATTGTCAGTGCTTTTCTCCATCATAGAGGTTACAGATATTCTGGTCCCATTATTAAAACACAGCAAAATAGACCAAAAATGCTTGATATTAATAGCTCCTGTGGCCATAATTTGATGCTCAGAAAGTGGGACTGAAAGGAAGAGTTTGCAGAGAGTTTTCACTTGTTCCTAACTTGGTATTTTCTCTCCTTAAGAGCTCTGCACACAGTGCAGCAAGGATTTTGATTGCATAAATCAGTGGTCTGTTGTAGTTAACTTTTGTTTGCAGCGCCCAACAAAAAGAACATTAAGTCCTCTCTTCTAAATTTCCTGTAGAGAATAGCACAGACTGCTTTTTCCCTCTGTCCTGAATTAATCTGAAATATTGCCACTTGGTGAGAAGTTCTATTTTTTTGCTGTCTATTGTCCTAGACTTATTTAGTTAAATAACTAAAGGGCTAAGTAGTCACAAGCCTTACCTTTTGTTACAGTATTGAAAGAGTATGTCTATTTGGTGTAATTCACTTCATCTCTGAGATGACAAGGACCAGATAAACATGATTCTGCATTTCCAAAATGTATCTCACAATAAAGCCCAGAGTTCTCTTGGTGGGTCTGGTTTGAAGCTCCCCCAGAAATCTGGGAGTTCCATTAGCACAAAGAAGAAGAGCCCCAAAATTGTAAAGAAATGCCCCTATTCAGAGTTCAGCTGTATTCTGCACCACAGAATGTGTCATATGCATGACTGTTAAAGTCTGCTAAAACCCAGTTACTGCGTGGGGCTTTTTCTGTGAACTGAACTCTCTAGTCCCAACTTCACTCTGAGCATCTCTTGCACTCACCTCCCTTAACCACAATAGAGACTAAAGCCTCTGCACTCCAGTTTCCAGATTACCACGGATGGACCACAAAAAAGTTCACTTTTTTCTGTACTGTGTTTTATTATTCTTCATTTGAAGTCAGCAAAACAGAGGCTGTTGGAGCTTTGACATCTCAGTCTTTCTGTCCCATTCCTAAACCCACAAACCTCTGAATGGCTTTCCTATTTGTCTTCCAGTTCATCCTACTACCCTCTCTCTGTGTCAGACCACTCATTAAGTGAAAGCAAACAGCCAAAAGGAATAGGTATCAGCCCAGAAACACATCTCCATTAAAAGTCTTATCACCTCTTCCCAGCTGGAAAAACAAAAGAACTATTCTGAATGCAGGGAACGCCCTTTAAAGCTTCGATGCTCAGAGTACTGCAAACCCACCCACATCACCACTTTTTTTGACATGCCACAAGATACATTTTCAATTATATAATTTAAAAGCAGGAATTTGTTACTTCAAATGTACTTCCTTGGCTGTCATTATTGTCCTTTGCATCTCAGCCAGGGGCACAGCACTGGGGCCAGGTTCTGCTGCCTTAGCTCATGAGAGTAAGTGCCCCTCTAGTCAGGCCAGTCTACCACAGTCCATTAACTCCTTGCTTATTCCAGTTATGTGCCCAAACGTTAATCTCCTGTTGCAGATAAACACTCACCAAGGAAACCCCCAGAAGGCAGGTTTTCACACAATAACATCCTGAATTCCCCAGAGGACATAAGCTAGATCTCCAAAAACTGCAGGAGAGAAACACAGCTATTTCTCCTTCTGTGTCACCATTCCTGCTTCATACTTTTCCTTGAGATTTTACATGTCCTACTTTTCATCTGGAGGAACCACAGTGGAGAGATTAAAATCTAACATCATCCTAGAGATTCCTCTATTCCTCTGTTCCTAGAGATTACTCTATTTCACAAATAAAGCACTATCCTTTAATATCATGGCATTATAGCACTACCAAAACCATTAAAACACTAACATTACTGATTTACATAGATTTAATTGGCTAGTGTATCTTAACGTGTCAACGAGGCAGACAAATTTAGTTTCCCTTTGTTAGAAGAAAGCTGAGAGTCTAAAAAAAACCAAAGGGACAATTGAAGCCTGACATTTATACAGCTCTGATGGTGCCAGGGCTTGAGGCACATCCATCATACGAAGTTACTACCAAACACTAAAAGCGCAATGAGCAGCAAGAGACTTGGGAATTCTGAGCCCATCTGACAGAAGGATGCAGGGAAAACAGAAAGCAGGCTTCAAGAGCTTAGTCCTGGTGTTGGCAACACCCTCTGTTGCCCATGATCCCTGCAATAGCCCCTTTAAAGAATTCAAGTGTTGACTCGGATCACAAAGAGGGTTTTGGTTTTGCTTTTCAACTCGGCCAGCAGTTCAGCAGCCAGAACACCAGCTGCCCATTTCAATATGCTCTATTGAATCCAGAAACCTACTTGGGCTTGTTTTAGTCTGAGTGAATACTACAGGGGTTATAGATTTGATTTCAATTGCCATTAACTGGATGTAAAACAGGACATTAGCCTTTTACTGCAAAACTTTAGCTCTCTGTGTGTAATAGGAAGACTCACATTTGATCCATAGGATCATTTTGCATTTCAAACACTTATGCAGGAAAGAGCTGTGCTGGTGAGCTCTGCTAATTGAAAATTCAAGGAAACAGTAGGCTTTATTCTTTCCCATGTACTCTATTCCTATAGAGGTACAGTTTAAATTTTACCCATCATTCCAGCACTGCAGTTCAACTTGGGACCTTTTCAAAATCTCCCTGCTTGGGAGGTTCACAACATCTCTGATCTCCATTTCAAGGTAAAAAAATAGGAAAGGGACAAGTTTTCCAGTCATCTTTGCAACAAAAAGAGAATATTATCCCTCTAGATCCTTAAGTACATAAAACAAAGGGGGGGGGGGAAGCATTTGGAAACACTGACCAAAACAACTTGTGTATCTTTAAGTGACCTAATTTTTGGAAGTGCTGAAAACATTCACAGAGCACAGTGATAGGCAATGATGCTGTACAGCACCCAAGTTTGTGTGAAAACACTGAAGCTCCTCTTAGTTAGGGGGCCTTTACTTTTAGAGCTGAAAGTACTAAGATCAAAAGACGCCCCAGCTAGACTTCAAAGACAGACATTTCATTCTCAAATTGCAGTCTCAGTTCACCTGTTTAGTCCCCAGAGGTAACACAAATGTGCAGCTGGACATAAGGGCAGTTATGGGATTTCCAGGGTAACAATGCCAAAGCCATCGTTTTCACTTACTGAGAATAAAATTGATCTACTGAGCTCTGGTAAATCATTCTCTCTAGATTGTTTGGACAGTCTAATTTCATACAGTAGGTTCTGCTCTTCAATTTCAGCATGTTCATAACTCTTACTGACGTTTATCACACTTGGATCAAGGGGAATACTCCCATTGTAGTTCAATTTTCTTTGTGAATTCACATCCCACATAAAAAAATATTCCATTTAAAAAACTCCTCCTGTGCAGTTAACTGATCTTACAGCATCATGAGATGACTATTTTTATTCTTGGATGAGTATCATGACTTTTAAAATATAGATTTCTGTGACAGTACTACTCACAAGAGAATATATTGAAACCAGGAAATTTTCAGGAGTGTTTTAAAGACCTGAAAACAGAGGCTAAGGAAAGAAAACAAGGGAAGCAAAGGACAAACAAACAGCCCCATGCCAAGCCAAGCACCCATGGTGGGGCAGAACAGGCCTCAACAACTTTTACAGCCACTTCAGCTGATGCCTGGCTTGCAGCACTGCCCCGGCCAGCCTGGCTCACTGTTCCTGGGACTTGCAGCTCTCTACTTTCAGGTGGCAAAAAGTAATTAAACACCATCAGAAACTGATTTTTCAAGGATAATACATAATCTGCAGCTACTTCTGCTATGAGGAAATCAGTATTTTGTGCAGCTTTGCCTACCCCAGCCGTATGATGTGCATCCCACAGACATGTGCATGTCACCAGACACCTTTTTGAAAGCACTGTAACCAAATTATTTTCCAGACTTACGTGAGTCATTGCAAGCCAGACCTAGGAGTCAGTGAAAATGAAGACGATAATTTTAGAACGTTTTATAAATAAATTTTTAAGAAAAGAATTTTTTCATTTTAGAATAAGAGAGGAAGAGTTCCAGGAGCTCACAATGGCAGAAAGTAACTGAATAGCCAGGGCTTTCCAGAGTGATGACACCTGGGACAACCTTACTAGTCAAAAGCCTGGAAGAGGTGGGATGTGTCTGGAGCAGACATCCATAAAAATCTATTTCTAGTTTCCTTGCTTTTTGTAACATCCACTCAATTTCCCAGGACAAAATTGCACCCTAATTTTAGAGGGTTTGGCACTGGAATAGTAAGATTAGCTCACCTACATTTATTGACTAACCTTTTCACAAAGGAGATGTTCATAAAAAAGGGGTGAGGAAATTCAGATGAGCTTAATTCACTGCATAAGGAATGTTAGTAATTCTATTACAACCTAGGAGGTTGCTTAGGTACACAATACTTAACTCATTAGCAAACAGTGATCATCATTGTCCAAGAAAAAAACACAAAGGCAGCTACTCAAATTACTGTCTGCAGAGATGAGCTTATTCCTCTTCTTTCCAGGATATTGCACCAACACTGTACTTGGGAAAGCTGGGGTTACCAGGCTGTGGTAACATGATCACCTGAATTCAGCACCTAACACATTAATTTAAAAAAATAGATCTAGAAATAGATCAAGAAACTGCCAAGGGGAAACTCTGAAAGTGTAACATAACAAAAAAGAAAAGCTTTGGAGACTTCAAAATATGACACCCTTGCTTTTTTTTAATATTCTTCACACAAAGGCAGTGTGTGAAAACTTTTTTTAATATTCTTCACACAAAGGCAGTGTGGCTAAATGCTGCAGTAACTCAGTGCAATAAATTTGGAGATTTCTTCTTACCCCGAAGACACACCCCTACAGCTAAGAATAATGATGTTGAGATTGATGTTTATTAAAAGCAGACAGAATGTTTTTAATTTTCTACAGCCTCAGAAGCACTGTGGTGCCTGAGCTTAGTAAATATCAGATGACCTTGAAAGTGCCTGAGTCATGGGCAGTCCAAGCTGCAACCTAAACAGCCATCTTAAATCTTATATATTGTCACGTACTCATTATCTGGACTTTGTACTTTCCTGCCACTAAGGGATTTTCACATAAATTATACAGGAAATGAAGCAAAATGCAATTACAGTCTCCAACAGCTCCAAGGCAGATAGATAGCAAAGGCATGCAGCACAGTTCAAGAGCCAGCTTTCAACAAATGTCACCTATTAGGAAGAATCTAAATGAAACATACATCACTAAGCCACCCACTTCTAAATTATATCATTATCTCATCACTAGAATAAGCAGTTATAAGGTTACAGCGATTTCAGATAATCAGCTTTCAAACAGATTTCTCAAAGGGACTTTTCATCTTTGCTTTTACACATCACCATTTGGACTTTCACATACACTAGAAAATTCTATTATGCTATATTAAATTGAGTTATCCCAATGAAAACATCCCTAGTAAGGTTAACCCAGACACTTCATAATCCATTAGCACCCTCACTTTTTCAACATAACAAATTTTCTCATAATAGCTTTTCAGTCTCAAAAGGAAAAGACACAGCTATAGAACTTCTGAGTGTTCTGAATTGATGGGATTCAGCTGAACAGGGGGAACACTGCAATGATGAATAAAATAATATTTTTGCCCCTGCCTTCAGTGGATGGGAAGTCAGTCCCATAGCCTTTGCATTAACTGCTCATAGCCCAGTTCCTGGGAGACCACATGGAGCACTCACATCTTGAAGGGAGGATCCTTTCTTAACCCATTTTTTAAAGTGAGGATCTCAGAATTTTTTGTTGCTTGCATTTGGGGGGCTTTTGTGTGTGCTACACTCAGTGCAAAAGGATTGTAAAAACAACACAAAATGCAGCTTACAAACATTAGGTAAACACTAACAAAATCTTAATACATGTATTTCAAACAGTCCTTTCTTCCCAGGATCTCACCATGCAAATACCTTTATCTGCTGCTGAATTAATTATCATTGAGGTTATGGACATCAAGCATTTGAGCCCAAATGTTACAAGAAAAGCCTGAAATCATATAAGCAGTGAGGAGACTTTCTTAGTTACTGTGGTAATGATCCCCTTCCTGCCAGCACACATTAAACACATGCTGGTTTTTGTAAGTTCATCTATTGTGCTCACTGGTCTCATGGTACGTTTTATATCCTCTGTAGGTGGAACGTTTTGAGAAAGCTCTTTAATAGCCAGCATGGGCTTTGCTAAATTAACCCATCTAAGATTTGAGATGTGCTATGAAGATGCATATGGGCAGCCTCAGAGGCTCTGCTCGAGCAAAACAATTTAAATCTTAATAAGAAAATTATGACTCACAACCTATCATTAATATTTAGCTTTTCATTAGTATTGCACAACAAACTAAGTCTGATTTCTTTTTTTTTTCACTCCCCTTTCCTGTACTTCCTGCTTATGGTATAATCATTAAGTTCCCACTTTTAAACAACCCCATATATTCTTCTCAAGGTTTCAAGATGTGCAGTTCTTTTCACAATTTAAAAATGTTTCTAAGGTGACATTTAAATGAAGAAAATATATCAACAGAATTCAATCAATTTTTTTTATGTTTAATTAAATGAGTGCAATCTCTTCTCAACTTGTAAATCATCTCAGCTGTAACTAATACTGACTTGTTTAATTGGGTAACTGGTTTAAATGCTTAAAGAATTAAACTAAACCAACTCCAAGGTAGGAAGTTATTTAACTCAGCCGGTGCAGACCTTTAGATTTGTATTGTAAATCAAAGCACATGAAGGTGAACAAGAAAACAGAACTACTGGAAGTATTGGTGCATGGTTTAATTAGTTCTTTCAGGATGTGTATTCACTTCTAAATGGATCTATCAATAGGAAAGAAAAAGTGATGAAAGTAGTGACATCTGGAAAAAAACCACAGAAAGAACATCAGTGAAAGTTCTTATAAAAAGTCTTACTTTTTATGAGTAAAAGGATTTTCCTTTGAGGCTCCTTCTATTATCACACAATGAATCTTCTGCCATCACAAACGCAGATGTTCCCTTAAGTCTGCACAAATGCCAAAAGCTCTTTGTCTTAATATCCACTCTGGAAGGGCTTCTCTGTTAATGAGGATGTATTAGCAATTTATTAAGTAATGTTCCTGCATCTGCTGCTGGTCCTTAGCCTTTCCCTTCCATGTGATCCAAGTCAAGCTCTGCACAAGATGAGCCTGGAGGAAGGCAAAGCAAATAATGAGCTTTGTAGGCAGCAGTCCCGTGGGGAACAGGGTGAGGACAGCACCCTGCTTTTATCTGTAACATAAATGTATACGTGTGATGGATTTGATGTATCCGGGGTCATCAGCAGGATGAGAACCCCTTCACCTGCGTGTGATAGGAGGCCAAGAGTGCAGTCGTCATGCTGAAGGCAAACTGCATTTGCTGGCCTGAATTAAACGCACTGCTAATTAATTTCCCCATTAGATGTCGTTTCCAGACCTGGGCAGGGGCAAAAGCCATTCCCACCTCTTATTACACGTATAACCATAAATCACCGTAAAGATCGGTGCTTCCGGGAGAACTCACAGGACTTGCAGCATCCCTTTGTGCTGGAGGATCCCGGCAGCTTTTGGAGCGTTTCTCCATGCAGAGAGAGAGCCGAACGCTCCACCGTGTGGCCAAGCTGCTCCCAGCGTTAACGGGTTCCTTTGGGGAGGAAAATTGAGATTAACTCTTAGGACATAAACAAAACATCGAAAAGAAGGTGTTTTCAGCTAAAAAAAAAACCCCTCAAATAAATGCTGCAGATTCAGTCACAAGTTTAATTGCAGAGCATAGGATGGCAATGGGAAGCCAAGATAAACCCAAGAGCACTAAAGTCACAGGAGACTGATGCAAAAGTCTCGAAACAGTTAAATCCCCACTCGAAGTCCAGGTCAGTGTTCAGAACTAAAAAGCCATTCTTTTGATCTGCTAATAAGGAGTGAGCAATTGATTAGGAAAAAAATCCCCTAATATGGAGAAAAAGCTTTTATTATCCTCCTTCCTCTCTTAGATATATAAACTGCACCACTTTTTCATTTAAGGTTGGGGTTTTTTTCTTTACTTTTTAATATCAGTAACATTAAGAATGGAATGTTTTTTACTTTAACCTTTTTTGCTTAATTATTCAGTGAACTTTTTAGGCACTACTTCTTCAGTATAGCATAAATATCCAGTGCCACATTAAATGCTTAATATCTGCAGGTGGCTAGAAAAATACTATTGTTTTTAACATTTATCAACAGCAAATCTAATTGAAGGGATATTTAAGCTCCCATTCAGAGCCTACTGAAGGTTTTCAGTCCTTTTTCCAGTGCTTGCTAAGGGCTTTGAAGATGCTCTAGTACAACCAAGGATTCCAGCCATAAAAACCTTGGAAATATTGTTTATAGGACAAGGACTCCACCTTCCATTCATTGGCCATCGTGGAGCAGGGGAAAATGTGGGGATGCAATAACAGCTTTGTTCAAAGGCTGGTCCCACACCCTCTGACCGAGAACAAATGAATACATTCAGAGAAATAATATCTTCTGCTGAAAGGTGAAGTTCTCATCAGTCGTTAGATGATTTCTTATACAAAAGGGAGGGGCCTGATTCCGATGAGTAATGTTTCCTAGAAATGTGACTCCATTGTCTAATTTTCATAAAAACTAATTTCTTTCTTCTTGTAATGATGGATAATAAAATCAATATATTGCAAGTGCCAGAACATAAAACAAGCTTGGAGTGCAGAACATGGGATCTGTCACATTCATAGTCCTTCCTGAAGAAAGTAAATGAAACTTACAGTTGAAACAGCACTGATGTTTCAACTGCTGGAGCATGCTTCTGAAAATAACTATCTCGCATTATTAGTATAATCCACTGTATACTTATTGTGAAAAGTGTCCTTGAAATAAAATTAAGGGCAATGCATTCAGTACTGAGTGCTCTGCTCCTCCTGCACGCCCAAAGTAGACAAATTCTGTAAAATATAAGTTTTTAAGTACCAGGTCCAGACATTTAAGTGTTCTGTTTAAGCACAAGAAACTAATCTGATTTTCTTGTAACCTGATTTGAAATTTGTAACATGACCTAAAATGAAGAAACCAGATCAATGGGCTTAGGAACCTGTGCTTCTCTGTGGAAAAAAAAAGCCAACTGAATAATCTGCAGACATGCAGAGAGACAAAACAATTGGAATCAAAGATGAATGTAGCTAAACAAGATTCTGTCATTTGAGGTGACACACACGGATTTCCTGGAACATTTAACATCAATGTGCTTTTCTGTAGATCAGCTGGAAACTAAGAATACCTGAAAGTGAAAGGTTCAAGTCACTGGATCATAAATCTCTGCTTTAGAAGGTAAAAACTCTCAAGTGCCCATTCCTGATGGTTGTATTCTCCCTGTGGCCAGTGCAGCACCTCGCAGGAAACTCTATAGTAGAAAGAAAAGTCAAGGCATGAAAGCAATGCCTAAAGCATTTGTCCCCTGATTTGGGAAGTGTCTGCCAAGTACAACTGGACAGAAGTGGGAAATGTAGCAATGCAGCAACCAGACAGCAACAGGAGAGACTGGAGGGGAGCAGACTGCATCAGACCTAATGCTGGAACCCAGGATGCTCTGACTCACACCATATCCAAACCAGTCCAAAAGGAATTCTTCTGAGTGTGATAAACAGACATTGTCTAAATGTCCAGGTCTCAGAATATGTAAAAGATCATTTAGCAGTGAGTTTCACTGGTTGTTCGTGGACCGTGTGTGTTTCAGCAAATAACTTGAGTGACACACAAAGAGAAATTATCAGGTTAGGAAAATTCTTGAGAGATTCCTAGGAACAGAAGTTAGAGGGGAAACATTGAGATGTCTGAAGATTTTCTTTAAGTAACAAACATTTTTGAAAACCTGGGTAGCCACATCAATAATTATTACACCTTTGGTAATTATACTTCGATTTAGCTCTCATATCTCATCCCATATCTCAGATTCGGTTGACAACTGCTTAATCAATTTATGGTGCTTTTTACACAAACACAGGTGGTTTGGCTGTTTAATCCTTTTCATTGCAAGTTCATCTGTTGGAGATAATAGTTTCTAAGCATTTAAAGGAGTGCTACAATAAACTGCAATTCCCTGATCAAACAGTGAAAAAAGTTGGTTTTTTTTTAAAAATCCTTTTCTGTGCACACATTTCTGAAGCTCAGTTGGGAGGAAAAACTTCAGTGGGGGACCAAAGTCAGAGGACCTTAGAAGGCAACAAAGGCTACAGCTTCTGTAGCTACTCAGCTCTTGACAAAGCCTTGACTATGAGCTCATGGCAGCTTTTTGCCATGGCCTCCCACACATTTAGAACACAGGCACTAGTCCTCACCAAGAAACCATTTCCACTCTGCCCACCAGATCAAGGAAAAAGGGTCATTAAGAGACAAACCTGAGGACTGGAATCCTTCCATTGTCAAGTGGATGGTTAAACACAGACAGCTCACCTGGGAATGGTGGTAGTGGGCCAGCTTGCTAGGGATCTGCAGGAATTTCACCTAGGGAATTCAAAGAAATTATATTCAGTGTGATGAACATATTTCTACCTGTCTGGGTTAACAGCCTGTGATCCCTTTGTGTCCCAAACTGCCGGTGAATCACTGGAAGCAGAAAGGGAAGCTTCACCTGGAATATTTAACAGCACCTGCTGGGGCAAAAGGCTGACTGCTGGCAGTGGGATAAGCATAGTCAAAAGGCATTAATAGTCCTTAGAGAAGAATCCATGAAGTGAATGGCCCTGTACCTCCATCACTTGGTCCTGTCAGGACAAATCAGCTTGCTTGGTCTCTGCCTTTCTGTAAGCTGAATAAACAAAACCCTCAGGAAAATGACTGCTATTTCCAGTGAAATGAGCATCCTTTCTTTCACTGATCTGCAGAGCAAAAAACTGCCAAGAAGACATAGAGAGGAAGACAGTAAAACAATTACGAAAAAGGAAATACCGTCCCCAAGTCGAATTTGGCTGGTTGAGTTGGCAGGATAGGATCAGTAAGGGTATAATCAGAGAGAACAGAAAAACAGAAGGCATCTGAGTTGATGGGAGGAGGAAACAGAAATAGATTGTTCAGCCTTGCAGCCTATTGGTGCTGCTGTCAAACACAGCCAACCTTTCCAAGGCTCCTTTGGGAAGTCTTGTGCTCTGCCAGGACACACAGATGTAGCTTCAGCACGAAAGGGACCTTCAGCTGCTTTGCAGCCAGTGCCCCAGGCTCTTCGTGCTTACTCCTACTGTAAGTCTAGGATGATTAGGGAGGGGGAAAACGCCCAGGATTTGCATCACCTCAGTATTTACAGTCAGACTCACTGGCAGGTGCTGTAGGACTCTGCTTACTCTGCCTCAGTAAAAATTCATGGTGACAAGGAAGCAGAGCCTAGAGATGAGCCTTTCCCAGCCAGGCTGTGCTGCTGAGCAGCTGAGTGTCCCAGCCTGGCTCTCCTGGGTGACCAGGCGCCGTGTCCCCACGAGATGGCTGCAGAGGCTGTGGCATCGCAGTGAGCATGCAGAGCCCTCAGCTAAAGGGCTCAAAGTACCTCAAATGCATGTGGCCACTCCAAGAAGCTGCTTCTTTCAAAAATGCAAATCCTTGTGACATTTGTCAAAGCATCATTAAAAAGGATTTTAAAAAATAAATTAATAATTTGCCTGATTTTTTTAGATTTTTTTCCCTTCCTGTTTTGTGTTTTGTTCTGCTCAGTTTTTGGTTATATGCTCCACACAATTCAAATCATCAGCATCAGATGACTTTTTCTTTCTGCTTTTTTGAAATAAATCTTTTTTTGGAAGTTCTTTTGAAGCCTCTGCATCTCTGTTGTCTGCAATTAGGCTTTTTGTGTTAATTACACTGATTGTCAAACCTTCCATCTTTCTCATGCTTGGCTGCCATTCACTGCTCACAGTGCCCGGTCACTACACCACCCATTCCTTTTCATTTTGGATTTTTTGGTAACTGGCCATGCCATGTCCTAGCTTGACACCAGCTTTTGGTCTTAAGCTCCAATTCAGCCAAGGAACACATGCATAATTCTAAACACAAGCTTGACTAGGAAAAGCTTGACTAGGAAAAGCTTGGCTGGTCACCTAGCCCTGGAAACGTTGCCCTGACAAGGAAGTTCAATAGCACCTAAACAGCAATCTCAGCCAAGGACTCCCACTCCCTCTGAGTGAGAACAGCTGAAATCCAAGCTCTACCTCATCTGTCTGAAACAGTTCAAGCATGGGTAACACAAACACTTGAGTCCAGGGAGATCTACATGCCCTTGTGGTAATTGTGATTTTCTGCAGGTCTGAAGGACATAACCTTGATTTTAGCCTGGAAACCTCTTCTGTAACAGATACTAAATGTCAAACAACCCAGAATCCCCTGTTTAGCCTATATATAGTAACAGCCTTTGTTTGGAAAGTCCCACAGAGAAAACCCACATGGGATTTCTCCAGAATCCATCTCTATCCTGCTCTTGGTTGAAACCTGGCTCTTTGTCAGGTTTCTCTGCCATTCAGAATTGCTACACTTGTTCAAATCCTTTAATTATGCCAATATTGGAGCAAAGTTTTGGCTAAACAGTAAACCAAAGCTTACCTATTTCTACCCAGCCAGGCATTAGGCATGATTACTTTCAGATTTACATCCCCTTCTTACCATGGAGCCATTTTTCAGACTGATTCTCCTAAAGTTTAAACAAACAATTGATGCCAGCCTCAGCCACAACCTCAGCAGAGAAGCCAACAACTTTTGCTGTTGTCAATTTTAATCTAGGTCTAACAAAAAATCCTATTATGTCCTTTAAATATGCCCAACCATCAACCAAAAAAAAAAAAAAAAATCTAACATCACACATATATTTAGTACATTTGGGTTTTTTACATCCTTTTTTCTGCCCAAGAGGGAACAAAGTTACTCCATGTCAGACTTCCACAGACCTTGTTCATCAAGAAAAAAAGCTCTGGTCTAAATTTCAACCATGAATAAAACCTTCATGGCCTCATCTAAACCCAGTCCCTTAATTTTCATTATTACAGTGTATGCAAAGTATGTGAGTCACACAGATATCCCCTTTGGATAAGGCCACAAGGACTTTGTTCTAAGCCCTGAAAGTGCACATTTAACCTTCTGAAATCAATTCACATAGCCATTACTAGCTGTTGTTTCATGCTTGTGGATTTGAGGCTTGGCTCTTATTGGAGAGTTGATTGATTAATTTCAACATTGCAAAACCCTCATTTAGCCAGGGGGACATTTCTGGAGTTCAATTTTCTAACTGAAAACCATCCACAAGAGTACCTTAAAATTATCTAATTTCGAACCTCTGAACCTTTTCACGAGAACTTGCATATGGACATCTTTCACATTTATTTTTTAAAAATACTTTCAGTCACTGTGTCACTGAAATTAGACGTGTGTGTGATTTTTTTCTCCTATTTCTTATTATAGAATCTGAAGGAGATTCTCTTGTGGCTTGCCTGCAATTTACAACCTCTAAAAAGTGTGACAATTAAGACAGAGAGTTAAGAGACCCCAAAACAAGGTCCAGAACATACCATGCGCATAGGTTGAGGTTCTAGAACTGGGCATAAGTACATGAGACAAATGCTAAACCAGGCAAAACTGTTTATTTTAGAAAGATCTCATTACTGAAGCAGAAAGGACAGTTAATCACTTTGCTTCTGTTTCCCTGGGAAACTGTTCCATTAATGGAATTTCCCACCAAGAAAAGTTAGCACTTTATTAATATTTTATTTGAAATTAAATCAAATTATGATCATTTGAAGAAAGTAATATAATTGCAATTTAATCTCTTTTCCATTTTCCTTCTAATTTAATTCAATATGTGATAAAGAGTGTGAAAATCAGAGGGAGTGGATTTTTATATCTATACTTCTTGGTTGTGAGAAAAGAGTGGGTAGTAGTAAATATTTGGGGAAACTTTAAATCTTAAAAAATCCAACATGAAAACATGTAGCACTTTCATGTGCAATTCACAGATCAGCCTTTGAGGTGAAACAAAGTGCACTGCAACGTTCTAAGATTTTTAAAAGTAGTTATAATTTTTATCCAGGCTTGGGAACAAAGGAAGCTGCAAAAAAAAGATTTCTCAATAAACACACAGACATGAAGAAATTGTAACATCAGATGACATGTGAGAAAAGAGTTACCTCCCCTGTTTTCTTACTGTTTTCTGCCTTCCACAGAAATCCTGTAATGGTTGACTGTAGAGTTTAAAAAATCCTGCTAAGAAACACTTATATAATATTACATATACATATATATATTAATATAAAAGTACATAGCAAGCATTTTCAAATCAGAGACGAACCCTTAAATTTTTGGCATGTTTTACATTCTGAAGTAGGATTTCTTCTCCAAATGATGACACATGGATTTTAAATATTAGTAGTAAATTATTATTAAAATATATTATGAATATAAACATTACCTTGAAATCCATTTGTTTCAAACATAAGCTATCCTGCATGTATTCATTTTTCTAAGTGTGGAGTTGATATTAATATATCTGTATATTGTATAAAATTATGGAAATAACTGGAATGTTAAGATTACTATGAAATTGTATGCATTCGTACCACTCACATCTGCTGTCTGTATCAGATATTCTTAGCAGATTAATCAAATGCTGTAGGCTTTCTGGTTATCTCTTTTCCCAGATATTACTGGAGTCATTACATGTGACACAACAAACAAAGCGTTGAACAAAAGGCAATGCTTGGACTGAAAATGAATCTTGTCTGCTTGGAAAAATGTATGTATTGAGAGTGATTCCTTCTCAGGATAGAAATGTAAACTGATTTCCAGACAACGAGCAGCCTCAGGAATCTCAGTCTTGGGGGAATCCTGGGAGGGCAGCAGTGTTATGGGTGAGGAGTATGGGATGTGCTCTACAGCAATTATCCCTCTTAATGTTGTCTAGGAAAGCAACATCAGTCTCTTCCTCTGACATGGACAGCAGTGCCCTAGAGGTGGTTAACTCATAGGATCCAAGAAATATCTGTACATGAAAGAGAAATGCACTCCATCCCTTATTTGGCTAATTAAGCAGAAAACCAGTATTAGCAGTTTTGAGAAAATCCAAGACAAATTTAAGCATCTGGTATTTTCCACTCATCTCTTCATTGGGGCTTTCTTGGCATATGAGCTGTATTTTTGGCTGATTTCCACTACAAGCAGAGAAAAGAAGAAGTCAAGAAGTGTCCTCACTTTCCCACCATTCATCCTCACTCTTTTCCAAAAACACAGTGATAAAGCCAGAGTAATCTCCATGGGCATCCCAGGCATAGTGGGACATCTGACTTTCTTCTAAAAAATTTGTACTATATATAGTTGCAATATTTTTGACATATTTTCTCTACACTCTTACTTGGAGAGTCTTAACGGCTCTTTTGGCAACTCCTTTTCTTGCTGCCTCCTCAGCTACAAAAGGCTGTTTTGCTTGTCAACCATAGTTGCATTTGCAAAAAAAAAAAAAAAAAAAAAAAAAAAAAAAAAAAACAAAAACAGAAGGAGATTGCCAACAAATCAGCAAAAGAATAAAAATCTTCTCCCTTCATCTACAAATATTTTCATGTATCTACGTTCTGTACAAATAACTGTATGTTCCCACGTTTAACCAGGAGTTGTAATCATGACTGAAAAAGAAAAATTCCATGCTATTCATCTTCAAAATGATGGTGTGTGAGAAACTTTCAGCCTCTTAACGGAGCTTATTTGACTTCCCTTTATCAGGACCGTAAGTTTACAACAGCTGATGACCAAAATAAATAAAACCTGTTTCTTGCACATGAGG
Source organism: Corvus moneduloides (assembly GCF_009650955.1). NCBI lineage: Eukaryota > Metazoa > Chordata > Aves > Passeriformes > Corvidae > Corvus > Corvus moneduloides. The sequence goes on along the minus strand of NC_045488.1, from coordinate 4,310,683 downwards.
AATACAGGTCTTGCACACACATTCCCTCTCAACAGTTCAGCTTCAGTCAAACAAGACTACAGTGAAATGTAGTTTGGGGTCTCATGTTTAACACCGGATGAAGAAATCACAGCAATATAAATTACAGTTTGATCTCCAACAGAGACAGTTTAATAGGCCATGATTTAGCAAAGCATTTAAGCAAATGTTTAAATCCCATTGATTTAAGTGGGATTTAAGTACATATTAAGTACTTAGTTGAATTGAGGCCATACTGTGAAGGGACTCTTAGAACAAGGAAAGCACATTAGGCTTTAGGGATCTTTATTTACAGCTCAGATGTTTAACTTTGCAAATTTGGCTTAGGAACCTGTATAATGCAAAAAGGAGCCAAGGACAGAATGCAAGAACATTTGGCTGCCCAGGGTCACTTCAGGATAATGCAACATACCAATATGGGATTTAGTTTCTAAAATACTTTTATCCTGAAATTTACCACATAGAATTTATAATTAATCTGACTTGCCTTCATGTGTCATTCAGCGCTTCATTGTACATACAGATTTCCAATGCTGCCAAATTTCTTGAGGTCTCATTTATTCTTCTCCCATCTTTCCCTCTCACTTTTAACCCCAACCTTCTGGTTGCAGGGTGAGGAGGAGGCACATGGCACTTGCTGTTTGTCAATCAACTCTCACTGCAAAGCCAGAAACATAAAAAGCTAAAAGCAACAAGTGTTTCATCCTGGAACATGAAAATGTGCTTCCCCAAGAGGGGATCAAAACAGATCTTTCATTGCACTTAAAGGAGCTCTGTTAAAATGATATCATTTCTCTCATAGGTCCAAACTGTGTTGTGTCTCTATGGACTTTGCTAAATACTGGAGCTATAACAAAGTATTATGCTGCCTACAGGGTGACTTTTAGTTATTTCTTTATCTTTTCTTCTTGACCCCAGATATTATACAACTTATCTAACTCTACTGACACGATTGCAGAAGACTGAATGATTTCTATGTGTCTTGCAGAGAGGAGCTTGCTTTTGGGGACATTAATAACTCTTGTTGTCATTTTTTCTGTTTGGGAATGAGCCTATTTCCGGAGAGGTCTGGGAAGCTTGGCTTTCTTGGTCGAATTACAACCAACAGGAAACAGAACATTATATCATGTACAAGCACTGCATTTTGAAAGGAAAAAGGGAAATAAAGACTCAAGGTTTTATGGAATCACCCAATCATACATGAAAACAGATTACTTTTGAGAGAAGTTCTTATTTAGCAGTATACCCTGAGACTTATTAGAAACCTTCTTCTTGGTTCTATCTTTATGGCAGGTCCAAATAACAACATGATCAAATTTTAGACCTCTGGAAAAAAATCCTTTCAATTTCACTGCTCAGGCTTGGCTTATTTCTAATAAACATCTAGTTATATAGATAACACTGTAGAAATCAATAATATTCATAATTCCACAAATAAATAATAAGGAGTATTTTCTGTTAGTTAAGAAGGATGAGCAATGTTTTCAAGGCATTTAATTTGCTGTGGGGAAAGTATCCTAGCAAAACTAATCCCTGATTTATAAATTCAATTTTCAGATTTGTGCTGAACAAGTTTGTGATAATGCTACAAGTTAATCTCTCCCTTTCCTGACTCCTACCAGGTGGTAAATTTTCAGAAAAACATGTTTCATTCCAGTGAAGACACAGAGATCCATTTACAGTACAGCCACTACAAAGTACATACAAATACTCGCCCAGCTCAAAAACATCCAAGTGCAAGGCCAATTTAACCACATGATAAACTGACTTTTCTGTCACTGTATGCACTTTTCCTGGTAATTAAACCCTCCTGAGGAAGTTGTATCAACCAGTGACAATCCTGACCTTGGTGGGTGCCTGTGGAGATGAGCACACACAGCCCTGAGCACACAAACCATCAGCCCCCCTTGCTCCCACCTGAGTGTGTGCAAAATACTCTGATTCCACCAGACAGACTTGCTCTGGATTTCTTAGAACTGTGCTAATCCCAGCTTGAAACCCAGGACACAGCAGTCCCTGAGTTGAGATACATTTCTAATGATTAACAGACAAATTAGGGAAATACTGAGCCTATTAAAATGAACATACTCAGGAATGTAATTGGATAGTGAATTAAATCATTCCTTTCACACTGATTAAACCAATAAAACAGGATGATGGTTCGTGCTCTGAAAGTGTATTACCTGACATTTCATCATACAATGTCAGAAAACAAAGAAGAAAGAGTAACTAAGCTTTAGCAACAACATTCAGAACATTATGGCTATTTAAAGAACAGTTGCTGTTTCCACTGTAAATACTTACCTCAAAGTAAATTTTCACACAACCCAACATGTAAATATTTACCGTGGAGAGAAGCTTAATTTTTCTTCATTCTCAGTCATGAGAAAACCCATCGGTCTCATTTACCTCCTCAGTTGGATTACTTTTTCAGGAAATACACTAGAGGTTTCCAATACCTTTTGTTTTCATTTGCAGCCTCTCCAAGCAGTCTAAACTCCGAAGCAGTAGAAACCAAATAGCTTGTGTTGCACAGTAAAACAGTGGTTCTATGCTGGAGGGGGAAAAATTAACAGTTTTTCAGTAAACTTTCTGTTTGGTATATTACTACATTGAGCCAGTGTCAGTTTAACTCCAAATTTGCGTTACAACTTGTGTATGTTAACAAAATAAATGCCAAAGAGAGGCTCTGTTCTCTCAGAACATATGAATCCATATCCAATCTCAATTAAGTGTGAAGTAGGAATCTCAGGAATTACAGTAGGTGTGAGAATCTGGTGCCTGTGGAGTTAAAATACTCCCAGCAGTCACACCCCGAATGTCCCTGGGTTTTGTTTGTTTGTTTAAATTACCATCTAGGAGCTTAATGATTTAGGAGAACTGTCAGTGTCTCTTTTCTAGAGGGTGAAATGTGGGACTGATGAGCTCTAACCAGGGCAGCTACACTTGGTTTGAGTCCTATGAAGAGGCTCAGTAAAGAAAATCTCAGCCACCGAGATCTGCCACTGCATCCTGTGCTCTGCTTGCTGCAGAGCTGCCAGCGGTGTGAGTGGAGAACTGAAGCAGCATTTATAAGATGTGTCTTTTTTCAGCCCACAGGAATCCTGAAGTACTCGAGCTAATGCTCCACAGGCCTGCTCGAGCCTTGGAAGCCATCCAGCAGTTGCAATGGAGAGATCAGGAGAGATTAATTTCATCTACTGCTTGAGTCAAGTATTCTGCTTCAGGGTAAAACAGCAATTTTTGACCTCACCCTGGTAAGATTACACTGTTCCTGGTACCAGAGTTATTTTAACGCAGAGAAAGGCTTCATTGCAGCTTTCAGAGCAGGCTGACTGCTCTTTTGGTCTCCTCGGTGTGTGACTATCAGTTTATCACCTCATTTGTACCACCAGGGCTCCTGGCAGGTCACTGTCAGCAGCGTGATACAAGGGACCAGACAGCTCTCGGTGCAGTGTCACCGCCCCACACTGTGCCACCCTGAGACATGCACTGGCACTCACCCACTGATGAGACTTCTAAAGGAATGTGCTGAAATTGGTCAAGGAATCATCCCGGACGAGGAGGGAATTTACTGAAGGAATTATCCAAATGAGGCAGGAAGGCTCTAAGCAATGTAATATGTTGTTTATTTCCAGCGTCTATGGGATATATTATCCCTCAGATAAAAACTAAACCCATGAGAGAGGGAAGTTATTTGGTAAAACCACCACAAGAAACCAGGAAGAGTCATTGTATCTTCAAAAGCAAAGCTATTTTCAGGCCAACAAAGAGAAGGATTTTGAATTCTCTGCTATAAATATTCAAAATATTCCAAGAAGCATTCTGAGAAGCCCTTGAACATGGCCAAAAGCACAGGCCTTACAGCTATTCCTGTTTCTGTGACATTGGCATCAGGTGTTTTTCTACAATTTTCCACAGAAACCTTTGCCTTGCACTGTTGTATTTCACACGTACTGAGAAACAATGCCACAGACAACAGTTTTCCCTGTAGCTTTCCTCCATTTTTATAGGTTATGCTTTATGGTTTGAATGATTTGAAGTAGACTATTTGAAGTAGACTTAAAAGGCAATTATTTCTTTCAATGTCCTACAAGTTTTATACCAGAGCTATGATTCTATTACGCAGACATTTCTGCTCATCTCAGTGCAAGTTGTCGTTTACTTGCAGATGACACAGTGTGACCATCTGAATTCCTGCTAATAGTTACTTAAGAATGTAAAGCTAAATTAAACAACTATCCATATAATCAAACCCACAATAATCTCTATAATTAGCTCTTTTTATCATTTTTTTTTCCCCATAATAGAACAGAAAAAGACCAGGACTTCTCAGACACTAACGAGAATCAAGAACAGAAAAATAAGATCAAATATCTTTGTTTTACCAACAATTTTTAGGCTCAGAGACCAGCAAGTCTGTGGAAAAGTCAATACACAGACTTGTGGGCACCATTATATAATTTCCTGTTGCTTTTCCAAGGATCCCATGATCATTTAATGTGGCACTTGCAGGAAATATATAAAAAGGAGCATTGAAGACAGAACTGCAGCAGTGGGATGACATCAATACAAATGCAAATACACACCATTCAGAGATTATTCCAAGAATGTCATTAAAAATAATCAGCTCTATGAATTCTGAGAGCCCAGGATGGGTGTGCCAAAGCACCTCTTTGGAAGGCCATTGCCAGCAGAGCACAGAAGGCACAATCCGATAAATGAGGCTATTCTTTTGAAGAGATGCTAAGGTTGATATATTACCAGTACCTGAAAAACCGCCCAGACCCTAGGAGGGCAAAGCAAGTACTGAAATGAGTACAAAACCACATGACTTGAGATTTCCAGAGGCCTGGGGAGACACCCATTTGTTCAAATGCAGCCAGCACAAAACATTCACAAAACATACAATTTTCCTTTGTGCCAATTATTCTATGGAGTAACAGCCTAGAGGCCTGACACCTTCATAGTTTTACCTGCACTGGGGCATTGAGGAATTGCACCTCCATCTCACCCCAGCCCTAGCAGGGGGGGGGTCTAGAAGCTCTTTGTATTAGCCTGGCACTGCAGAAACTCCCAGGCCAACAAACCAAGAGGGAGGACCAATATTGGCTGCAGTAGAGCAGCAGCAGAAAGCAGGGTGGAAAATCCAGCCCAGGTTGTTTTCATCAGGGTTTAATTTAACCCTGTGCTAGTACAGTTCAAACCATGTTAGTGTCAGCAGCTACTCTGAGATTTACTAAAAGGGTGTAAACGGCACCTTAAAACACTATCCTTTGTTTGGAAGAGGAAAGTACTTGGGATTGCTAATATTATGCCCCAATACACTCAAGACTCAGCTATGGACAGTAGATTTTATTAGAATCAAGTTTAGCAGCTTATTTTTAGTCTATGTCAAGCACTCAGTAGAGGGGAAGAGATCCCCCAGCAAGTATTCAATTAGTAACAATGATCTCACAATTGTATTCCTGCTGCCTGGGACACTCATTACTCATAAAATACTGAGCTCTGAACGCTGGCTGAAAACACTGCTACCAAGTGTGAAATAAGGCAGTGGAAGAGAATAGGGAATAATAACAATAAAAAGAAAGACTTCTAAAAGTTATAAACCAATAAAAAGGAGTCTGAACATTACAAGGTAAAAAGCAGGAGGTGTTAGAGAAATGCCAACAGCGGAAATGCCTCAGGCTTCTATTTTCTCATGCCACCTATCCCAAAGAACTTGGAAATCCATAGGTTTTCTTATTATGTAGTAACTACATACTAAAATATCATAGGATGGATCAGGGGCTGCAGTTCCCATCCTACTGATTTTCAGAGGAAAGTGAGAATTTTGTGAAGGGCAACTATAAGACAAAGAAAATGGTATCCAAACATCTGCATAGGAGGAAGGGCAGTGCTTTCAGATTTTTACAATCCACCTGCAAATGTACTCTAAACTCTTACCAGCTCCTATGACAGAGGTGTTTGCAGGGTGCACATATCCAAGAACTCCCCATGGGCCCGAAGCTCAGCCGCTTTCCAAAAACCTCATTCTGCAACCCCTTAGAACAAATGTGCACCAACATCACCCTGCCCTGGCATTTCCCTTCAGCTCTCCCTGCAGTGTGTCACAGCGTGTATAACCTCAGTTGAAGTAAATAATGTTGTTTCTCTTACACTTGATGACTTTCACCTGATAACTGGAGAGGGCCCTGGTCATCAGGCTGCAAATCTGTTTTCTCTTTGTCTCTATCTGCGTTACGCCCCAATTTCCTTTTTCTGTTGAAGGCAGTCAGGGACTCAAGATGGCAATAGAGAGCTGGAAAACACATAGTCCAGGAAAATGCTATAAATATCCCTTTTGTTGCTTAATGTGTTGTTAAACCTCTTGCTAGAGAGGCCTTTAGTGTTAATCTGCCCATCAGTATCTCAAAAACTCCCATCCAAAATTATCAACAAATAGTTTGGTCAGTAGAGAATGTTTATTTGCAGTTGCACAACTCTCAGTTTGCAGAATATTATCTGCTTAAAACATAAGCAAACAGACACAGTCTAGGAAAACCAGGACTGTGAAAATTAATTCATAACCTTATTTTGTAGTAAATTTAGCGTTAGAAGATTTAGCAACGTTTAGCATATTTGGGATATATCATGTGCCTTACAGGCAAATATTGTATTTTTTTTTTTCAATGGCTATCAGTAAAAAATATGATTTTAGAAAGCAAACGTGCATTTTTGTAAAGAAGAGGTTTCTAGTTCCCCTTGTGTGGAACCACCCCACAATACAAACTGGATGCAGGGTTTCTGGCTTGGCTTTGAGGCTGCTGTGGAGAACTGCTGTGTGCTCCCTGCCAGGTGCTTCCTTCCATCCCAGAGGTGGCAGCCTGGAAATGATGAATGAGCTAATTCATACAGTCTGCAGCTATCTGAGTGTCAGATATATACCTAATATGTATTACATATGTCTAGATATAAGGACACAAACTAAATTTGGGTTACTAGCACTGAAAAGCCAAGGAATTGTACAATTATCACTTACCAGTATGCCCCATGTTAAATACATCCAAAAGAGAGTAACATTTTCTACAAGATTATCCTTAATTAGTCTTTGTTCCTTGAAGATCTTGTAATAGTTTACCTCTTTCAGCCTAAGTGACTCTACTGGCCAGAGAACGTGCTCTGTGAAGGGCTGGGCCAGAGCTGATAAGGGTTTATCCCTTTTCTTCTGTGGAGTTTGCATCAAGCCTACAGCTCCTGCTGGGGGAGAAAAAAAAATGTTTTTTTAAATAGAAAAGGCTAATTTATGCCTAAGCTCCTGTTTCTGATCAGAGTAAATGTTGAAAGCTTTAAAGCTGATTACAAATTAAATACCTGTGTCCCCAAAATGCTTGCCTAACTTCAAACAATTGGCTGCTGGGCAGGAGCTGCAGGGACAGGTGTGCTGAGAACTGACACCTATTCCAAGATCAGAAGAGGGCACTAGGGCTTAAGTTATATTCAACATAATCCCAGACAAAAAAAAGAGAGATGGAGCAAAAAACAGTGAAAAGTGTCAGAAAGAGTCTTTTGTTATTCTAGTGCTTCTCTCTCAAAAAGTGAGAAAACAGGCGGGGCTGGAGGCCCATGGGACCAGGATCTGTGGCAGCTCCAGCACAGCTCAAGGGGCAAGTCCTGTCACAAACATTTACAGCAGAGCCTCCAAGCTGTGGGACCTCATCCCCCGCCACAGCCTCCCCTCCACCCCTTGAATCTTTGCATGTTGTTCCTCTGCTGGGCTCTGTGCTGGCAGCAAAGGCGAAGCCACCAGGATGGCAGCTGCTCACAGAGACAAAGAGCTACCCACCCACCCTACCGAGCATCAGGAAGGGTCAGGAGATGCCCCTCGTGGGCTTAGGAGAAACAGGGAATTTTACACTGCAGCTTAGTGGTGATAAAGAGCCACACACCCCTCAACAAAAAGCCCCTTTGTGTCTTGTTCTCCTCGCAGCCATGAAACAGAGCAGTTGCATTATGATTGTTACTTGCTGTTAAATCTGATGTGGTGTTTTGAAACAGCACAAAATGAATTTTCATTACACAGGACTTTGCCCCAGATTGTGCACGTCCTGTGTTAAGGGGGTACCTTCAGTGGTGGTGTGGAAACCACTCAACACAGTGCAGTGTAAATCAGCCAGCTCAGCTGGTTTATCTCCCTCTGCTATCTTTGCAGAGAGACAAAGAGAACCCAAGGTTTCTCTGAAACACCTTCTGTGTGAATATTCTTCTCCCCTTTGGCTCTAAAGAGGATTTAGGAAGAACTGCACCACATATTAGTTAAAATAGACGTGTGAATATCCACTATGTACCAATAAATCCATATAAATCCAAGTTGCAAGACATACAAACAGCTGTACTAGTTGAAGCCAAATTATCCTGTGTGATAAAAGATAAATACAGATGACTGTAATAGGAGAGTAATCAACACTTTCCCAGGTGTCCTTTCCCAACTCCCAGCAATTTGTGGCTCAGGGACTTCAAGTCAGATGTTGTCTTTTTAAAATATCCCTTGGTAGATTTTTCATGCATGGATTTCCTCCATCTTCCTCCAGAGATGCAACAAAGACCCAGAAGGAAACACAGTGAATTAATTTTCCTGACATTCATTTCCGTTGTCCCCAAAAAGACCAACCCCAGGACTCATCCTGACCCCACACAGGAGCCAGCCCATGCAAGGCTGCTGAGGAAGAACCTGTTGGCTACGACTGGCTTAAAGATATGAGTATTGTGTCCATTCCTTACTGCTGAACATGAAACACATGCAAATGTCCCTCCTGAAAGTCCATATCCACATACACCACCCTAATGGGGACATTTGGCATCAATCTTCCAGGACTTGGAGAACTCAGAGGCCAGAAAGCCCTTTCAGAGAAGAGAAAAACCCTTTAAAGAGGAGCACCTCGAACACAATCGTTGTTTAAAAATAGATTTACAGCTTACTAAAATGGAAAAGTCAAGTTATCTAGTGTATATTCCTCTGTAAGCTGGAGGGGAAAAGAAATTTGGCTTATGCCTAGAAAAAAAGATATTCTGAACCCACCGAGATGAATTCAAATTGCATTTTGTAAGAAGAAATTATGAGTACAAGTGACCATCTGTCTTTGGTTTATTAAATGGTGCCTTTCAAAATGCAAGATCCCTACCCTGAGTCTATTTTCTATTTAAAAAATAATTATTACTGTGTTTTACTAAAAATTGAGTGAGGAAAAGCTGAATTTCTCATGCTGCTTCTAAGATAGACAGGAACAGAAGGGGACTGGCACATTTGTGTGTAAATCAGGAGTGACTTTATAAAAGGAATTAATACTTTGGGTAGAATACAGAATAAAAATAATAATTAAAAATCAGAGAACAAAGCATTTGGATTTCTGAAGCAGCTTATGTTACAGCACCTCCCCACAGACTGACACTGACAAAGCTTAGCAATGTGGTTTCCCAATGTGTTTGAGGGTAGCAGGTCTCTGTAACTAAAGTCAGACCTTCTAAGATGACTTGTTATTGCTCTGGCCTCTCCCTTGGACCAAGAATTTTAAATCTTACCCTGCAGCTTTTAGATCACCTTGCCAACTCAGGCCTGTATCTCTTCTGCTCCAGGGAGAAGGTGTTAACAGTTGTCTTCTCAAACCTTAGGAGAAGATGCACATCTGTAGCACAAATATCAGCACCATGAGGAATCCACAGGAAGTTGAGAGGAAAGGGGTGGAAAAACTGAATTACAGGGAGATAAAGCTGCTGTACAATGGGCTTTCCCAGGAGACCTAGGCAACCTCTGCTGTTCACCTGATATAAATGTCTGTGGATGTAGGATATCAACTACAAATCAACAACAGAATATGCCGAATTTCTAAAATATAAATTTGGTTAATGTGGAAGACCTTGTCAGAACTTTTTTTAACTCCTCACAATTTAATCATGACACCACTGAGGTTATCTTGACTACTACCCCAGATTGGCTATCACTTCTCTCCAAAACAATCTCCTTTTGGTCGTCTTTGCTTTTCAAACTCAAGAAGTTGAGTGAAGAACCTAAAAATGCAGAATATCAGAGGAACACAAACAATGTTGTCTTTCATATAGTCCATCCCATGCTTACAGCAGACATGCCATTTTTATCTAAGGACCAAAATAAGAGCCCGTATCTAGCCAGATCCTCCTTGTTGCCAGTACTCCCACCTCAGAATTAGTCAGGTCACATGAACACATCACTGAAATAAATTGTCTTGCTGGACAACTGGTTCTTTACATGCACAGTCACAGTCACGACAGCTCAGGAGATTCTGATTGCACAGATTAAAGGTATGATCTCCCACAGAGATCTAAAAAGGCAGTAACACCCACCAGAAACTTACTACAGTTATGAATCAGGATCTTGCCACCAACATCTTGGAATGTCTGGATATTTTAGCAGAGACATTGCAGGGGGCATACACTGTCAGAAATATCCAAAGGATTTCCATTAGCCAAGAAAAAGGAAGAAAATACTTAAGGAGGGTATATTCCTGACTGCAAAATTATTCTGATGTAGTTCTTAGAATTTTGAAATTGGTCTCCCTACTCCACTGGTGTAAAGCTGGCCAGGAGAGAAGGATTCTTGATGGCACTTTGTGAGAAATGGAAGCTGAATTTGAAATGAAGCAGCTAATTTATGGCTAATGCCTGCTAATGATAGCAGCAAAAGTGTGTGTTTATGGCAAACATTTAAAACTTCGAGGGCAGACGTTTACAAAGGTGCGAGTCAGTAGTGCCTTCATAAAGCTGGAAAGTAAAAAGACATAAATGAGCATTAATGTTGTTTTTAAAAGGGAAAAGACCAAAGTTATACTAATGCAGATGCAGAATAAAAAACACAGCAATTGAAAAAATAATTAGGATAAAAAGTGTGGCAGCTTAGTGGGAATGATTTGCTCTTTGAAAGTCAATAATAAAAAAATCACTGCTTTGAAGAGGAAAGACAGGGTCACTAAAAGGCAAATGCTCATTACTTTTATTTTTAAAAGCATGCAGAATAATGAGGAAAAGTTGAAAGCTAGGGGTGTATTTTGGGGGAATATGTCATAACTCAGACATTAAATGGGAATAAAACTACATGATTTCAAACTGGGACTTTAGAGACATGAGATACACATTATATATCTCTTGGAAAAGGGACAGTGATTTTATGGGATCTTCCTTTAAATTTAGACCTTTGGTATTTTCAAGTATTGAATATACCATCAGGAAAGGTTAGGAGCAATGTGCCAGCTTCACTGATATCATCCATTTCTATCTGATCAAGCCAGTAACAGATTGGACACAGATTGATCAGGATAAATTTGTATGGAGTTCAGCTCTCCCTGGAAGAAAGCACTACATGAAGTTAAACGTGGTTTCATGGTATTAGGAGAAAATGATGAAAACAGAATGGAAAAGCAGAGAAATGCTCTGAGCCAGTCCACATTTGTAAATGAAGGAAGTGATAAGAATGGTGCAGGAATTGCCCTGACACCTAGCACTGAACCTTTCGGGCAACCTCTGCTCCCAGGGAGGACACTTCTGTACTGATTGCTGCAGCATAGCTGGACATGCACCTATCATTATTCCCCAGGAAATCATCCCAGCTCTTATTAATGCCAGCACAGGAGACAGGAGGACATGAAATGCTCCTTTTGGTAAGAGTTGCCTCTCAGAGCACAGTGGGGATTTGGACTGAGGGTTTAGTTTAGTGCCAGCTTGCCCACAGCTCTCCCTAATAACCATACAAGCATCCCAGAATGGTGCATTTTGAATTATAAAAGATGCTTTTCCAAAGACAAAAGGACTACCGCCATCCACCCATCCCAAAATCCAAAAAAGACTAGAACCTTGGAGAATTTACAATAAAATAAAACCATAGCTAATTTTTAACAGATCAGTGCTCTATCTTTGCAAGCTCTGTGTAGCAACACATCGTTCACTTCACCTTAACTTCACCATTATGTTATAGTTTGCACCACTGTAATTGTCTCTCTGAAAGGGACCCCAAAAAGATTCAGAAAGGCATCTCTTTACCCAGTGTACTGACTGTGCTTATTGATGTGAGTGGTAGAATAATTTGCATGACAGCAATTAAGAAATTCTACAGCCAATTTATAATCTTCTGTTTTTATGGTATAGATAGCAAACATTTTCATGAAAGAAGGCTGACTTATTTGACTGGATGGATTTTTAACTTGAGGGTGACAACTTTCCTTTTTAAAATATCAAATGAAGACATCTGCAGACATCAAAAAAAAAAAAAAAAAGGAGAGAAAAACCCTCACAACTTCTGCTTCTCTGTGGAAGATGTTGAGAACTATCACATTTACACTGCAGTCACAAGTGTGCAGACCTGCTCCTCATGCACAGCTTACACAAACCAGCATTTGAGGTGATGGAACGGAAGAGTGCACAGGCTTGCTCAATATGCTCCTTCCTTTAACCACAGAATTTACTGCTTGTAGCAACAGCTAAGAAAAATTTAAATTGTGGTTTTTGCTGAAGTGCACCACTAACCAACAATTCTGCCATAAGAAAAACTGATTACATAAAGCCATAAAGCATTGCAGCATAACAATATACATAATTAAGAAATTAAAAAGTAGTTAGGAGATCTCACCAAGACCTTGGTGGAATTAAGATAAAATTTTACAAGTTGAGGAGCCAGCACTGAGACTGGAACAGTTTTTGGAGGGAGGGCAGTGTGTACGATCGGGTTTTGTAAGGCAATGCTCATCCATAACTCAGGAAATGTTTTTGGTGAGCCTCGTGGGGCAGAGACAGCTCCTTCCACCCTGCAGGCCACAAGTCTCAAGTTTCACACACTGCTCACAATAACCGTAAAGAACACTGTTAAAAAAAAAAAAATTTAAAAAAAAAAGAGAAGAAGCTCTATTTTTCCACCTCACAGATTCCTTCAGAAACCCCCACAGTTCCAAGGGCATGGATGAAGTGGTAGTTTCCTAAAGGAGAAACCTTATGGGCTGAAATAATGTAACACAGATAATGACAACTTTCTCCTTAACTAAATACAGACATTTCTCTGAAGCCCCATGAGAGGCTGGCAACACCTGAGCAAGTTAAACATCAAAACTTGGATAAAGTCACCATATATTTGGTCCCTAGAAGGAAGAGTCACCTTTTCAGAAAGGCAACTGCTCTTGCTTTACTGTGGTGGGTCTTTTTGATGCTGGTAAACAGAACATGAAAAATACTCCAGCAACACAAACCTCCTGAAGGTGCGAACCACTGCTAGACTAAACTCGCATTGTCTGCGTGGCACTTGGGTTGATGTTTGTAACGAGATACTGTGAAAACACAAGTGAACTTGACCTTGCCCTTATCTTTGGACTTGCAAAGTGATCTCTGCTGGAAACTTCCTCGCATTTCCTTTCAAGTGCCAGATCAAGACTGAGACCCATCAGATAAAGCAGCGTGCCTTGAAGGCTTGACTCGCAGCTGTCCAGACAGTTAACCTTAGCCATGGAAGAAAAACAATAATCAAACAATCTGTTTTCTTTGCAGCCCCACAACTGCTGCATCACATGATGTGACACTAGTTTCCCAACAGTGTGTACTTTGAAGCTGACAAGTGTTAAGCTGTGATTAAAAATTCCAAATGAATGTGAGTACCTGTCGCTCAGATGGGTCCCTCAGCTGCGCTGGTGGCCACAAGAAAACAACCAGGAACCCACCTGCCCATTTATGTAGGAGGAAGGTGCTGCAGAGACTTAGTTAGAGGGTGCATCAGTTAACTTCCACAGCAGATACAGACTTGACTCACAATCAGCCTAAATGAAAGCAGTTAGTTATTATTTTACCTTTAGGATCAAGGATTATACGGAAGACAAAAAAAACCAAAACCCAAACATACCCAAAAAACCAAACCCCCTAAAATCACCATGGGAAATTTTGCACACCTGCTCCCAAAACTCACAGGTCTATTTTGATCAGTTTTACTACCTGGCTCAGGAAAATAGCTGTTTTATCAGCTAATTTTCATTTATCCATGAAAAACCTCTACCAAAACACACTAATTGTAATAAACAAACTAGAAGTGTAATTGGATAACTTTATTACCTTCAGGGGAAATTGTGACTTTTGAAGTAACTTCATGTCACACAAAAATGACAGCTCCTTGTGGACACTATTTCTTTCAAAACTACACTACAGCTAATTGTAGATGCTTTGAATAAGCACTTACAATTAAACAAATATCTGGTGTCTTGTTAGCAGGACACAAAATTGAGCTATTTTAGCTTCTTTGATGAATCACTCATTCCAAAACCTTTTTAGAGTAATGAATGCTTTTTAAGTAAACTGCAGCTGAACTGCAGAGGTTATTAAATTGTATTAAACAGACATTCTAAACATTAAATACCGAGGGAACACACTAAGTAGGAACACTACAGATGATTTAAATCAAGAACCAAAAGCTAGAAAGTGAATAGAAAAATTCAAAACATTTTCAATAATAGTTGCAGCAAATATTCAAAACAGTTGTTTAGTCTAGATTAAATCCTTATTTGGGACATATTAGACTAAAAATGCCTTCTGGTGTTCATGTGCTGGCTTTCTTTCATGGAAGAGCAGGAGGAATGTGGGAGAGGAACAGTGACATTTTCCTCTCAAACATTTATTTTTATGAGTAATTTTACCACATGAAGACTCCTGTTGATTTTACCAGGACTATTTGTGTAAGGAGTTCCTCATGGGCATGATTGTTCACAGGTTCTAAGACATTAGATGCTATTAACTCTCCTCCACGGTAATAACCTTATTTACATATTTATTCTCAATAAACAGTCCCAGTCATTAAGAGAAAATAAGGAAAAATATTTCACTGGACAATATATTTCTCAAAAGTACAGTTATTTAAATTATAGGTTGTCAAAGCTGCTATCAAGCAAGGAGTTGACGAAAGGCAAGTCAGGAATTTGGAAGTCACTTCCTTTTTTTTCCAACCTTATTTTTTTCCTGAAAATTGACCCAAAAGAAAGAGGGGAAAAAAGTCCCTGACACAGGAAACATCTTTAAATTTTGAACACCCCTCTTTGATTATGCTGCAGAAACCTCAAGTACAAAACAGTTCCTTTTCCCTTTCCCATACCAAAAATGTTACAAAACAGACTCCTTTCTCTTGTTTTGACTTACAAAAGTCCACATGAATTTTGATGAAAACAGGAGCTAAATCATATAGCATTTTACCCTTAAATTTGTAGAAAAAACAGTGCTTTTCACTGTCATGGCAATTTTCTTACATCACTAGAAATACCCACGGTAATGTGGGCACGGGTTTCTCTACAGAGAATCTCTGTATAATGTGTGTGCAGTGTCCTGGCAAATTCCAGGATGCTTCTACAGCATTGCTGGAAAAACCCCTTGTAATCACACAGACCTCAGGGCTCTCTGTGTATTACACAACCAGATCCTGGCTGAGAGCCTTTCCCTTCCCCACACCTCTTTTCATTTAAGATGGGAGAAGTCAATGTCGGCACTGGATGCCTCCTTGGATTCCAGTATCCCTGTGCAATCACCGCAGCTGTTTCCAGAACAGGAGGTGACCTGGCACTCCAGTAGGGATGACAGGATGGACTCAGACTTATCCTACTTTCACATCCACCTACAGTGACTTCTCTTGCCTTTGCCCACCTTGTTTTTGCCACTGAAAGGATGGCTGTCTCCCCCAAGAGCAATGGGCTTTAACACACAGGGTTATACCCGCTGAGAGACCACGCACAACAAGAAATTAATATTTTGTTAGAAACATGACACTGAAACAAGGGCATTATAATCACTGAAAGATTTAAGCGGACGTGATTATAGTAATTTATATCTTGATGTGATTACAGTAATTTGTATCTATTAAAATTAACACACATTTTAAATCTCTTGCCATGTTAACTTTTTTAAGGAAATTATACGCTTCAATTTAATGATACAAAATTCACCCCAAACACATTACTTCTTTCTTTTCAATTTTGTTGCATAACTATAACACAACCACAAAACAAAAAGTACCAGATACAGAAGGATTAATTTACCTAAATGTGATCAGAATGAAATTGTGGGTATTTCTGGCAGTGTTGGTGAAGATTTTTTTTCTTTTGAAGGGTCTTCTGTGTAAGTGACAAAACTATTTCCTTCCCTTGACTTCACCTGTCATAAACATAGCATTAAAGGGACATATCAATATATCTTCAGCCCATACCAGCATTTCCCCAGTCAGATGTTGCTTTTATGTCGTTCAGATCCATCCACATTTCCAAACTACAGGGGAGAGAGGATTTCTGACGAATAAATATATTGAGCAGTTAAAATTAATGCCCAGAGTGGAAACTTGCTTGGATAATAATAGAAAAGTAATAACAGATAAGCAATCCTCACACTTTATGTGTTCAGAGGAATTTCAAAACATCAATCACTCACCTCAGCATCAGGTAGCAGACGTGCTTTTGCTGTTTTACAGCTGAGAAAGGCAAGTGGCAGCAACAGAGGCATTTGGAAGAAGGATGAAATAGCTACAAGGACAGCATAAGATCAAGCACAGCTTTTCAGATGCTAATGTGACACTCTCAAGAGGCTTCTTTTTCTTCTTCTCTCTCCTCCCCCTGTGACATGAGGGGTCTCCAAGCTGCCACGTAACTATGTTAAAAAACTGGGGAAAAGCCAGTGTTGACCAACTCTTCAACCTACTAACTTTCACCCACTAGCTGAGGTTCAGCAGTTAATGCTGTTCAAGCACTTTCTCCTGGATTTGAATTCTGATTCCTACCTTTGGAGAAGGATGTGTAAGCAGTGGCAAGCACAAAGGTTAGATGATGACGGTAATGAAGGAAAAATAACTAACAAACCCCAGAAGCAAGTAAGATGAAAAGGTCACAGGCCAAACAGTGCCAAAATGAATTTGGCAGATGAGAAAAAAGCAGGGAGGAAAAATAGCACCAAATTCAAATTACCCCGTGTTAGCACAACCTGGAGCACTCCATTTCTGCCAAAGGCTCACAATCATATGCTATTGATCTTCCCTAACTTCTAGCAGATTTCAGGCAGAGGAGAATCAAGTTTCAAGAAAACAAATCAAGTGCCAGAACGGTGATATCTATTTCTGTCTCCTTTCCCTGTTAGGTCTTTGAATTTCCTGGGCAGGACTGAATTCCATCAATTTCACATTAATCATCATTTTAATGTTTTACATTTACAGTAGCAAGCCAGAGCTAGCAGCACTTTTCCCTGTATCCTAAACTGGCATAGTTTCAAAACATTGTGCCATAATTTCACAAAACAGGCTGGGGACACACTAAATTTATATCTACTGTTGGCAGCAGTTTATACCAACGAGACACTGTGTCAGGATGCTAAAACAGTTTTCAAAAATCCGGGAGAATGTTCTGTACAGCACACCTTTCAGTAGCTGGTTTCAGGCAACCCACGTGTAGCACTGTTACACTGCTGTCTCATAAGAGCCAAACAACTGAGCTTTGTTATAGGCTGACTTAACATCAAGAACGTGTGTATTTTTAACTTAAGTCTAAATCAAAGGGAGTATTTGATTCCAGATACGGCGTTGAATAAATGTACGTGACTGCTAAAACCAATTACAGGAATTATGTGAGGACATGCAAGGAAGAAAGGTCAGAAGCTAGTTTATATTAAAATTCATGACAAATTGGCTGTTCTCTTAATTTAGAAAACAAAGTTCTTCATTTGTCAATTTGATCAAATACATGTTTAAAAAAGCCCGCTCCTACCAGATGTTGGTTTTATATGGCTTACTTTGTACAGTTCACACAAAAGACACATGTGGTTCATAGAATTATTTTTGGGAGCTCTCAAGGATTTCCTAAAATGCTTTAATAAATTGCTAAAAAATCAGGTTAGCCCCTCTAGAAGAAAGAGCCGATAACACATGTATGGATGAATTATGAGACATTGCTTCAACACCCAACACCTCCAGCTTTCTTTGCAAAAATGTCCATGTTATTTTCTGTGTTCCCAGCTGCACAGCTTCCCCTTATTCATCTCAGAATTTTGTGCTGCTCTGTTTACATTATGTATGAAGGTAATACCTTCTCCAAAGAAGAGACTTAAATTTCTTATAATGTATTAAATAAGAATAAAATGGATCTAAACTAATAACAGAAGATTTAATCACAGTAAATCAAGCAAATATTATGGAACACGTTTTACAAACAGGTGAACCGAACTGAAATGAGCAAGGTGATGGAACAAAGTAACAGCACACTTGGAAATCAAAGCAAGAAATCCTATTTCATTATTTATTTGAACTCAGGCCATCAGATATAAGCAGCACACATGAGACACTCCCCACTTCATGCCTTCCCCACACAGCAGATGTTTCTGAGAGAGACAGAGGCTTGGTGCTGTCCAGAGCCTGCCTTTTTGTGTTGGCAGCTGACATTAAGCAAAGTCACCCCCCATGCTGGAAATAACATGCAACAGAGAAAGGGCCATGTACACTATAGAGCACACCCCTGCTCCAACCTTTCCAAAGAAGAAAATATTGCACTACCTTTGAAATTTAGATGAAAGGACATGCCTGGATGGTGGGAGCTAACCCACCAAAGAAGCTGCTTTGACTGGTTTTCTATTCCGTCAGCTGTTCAGCTATTGAAGGGCCATGCTGTAGTATGTCCCAGAATTTTAGTCATCCAAATAAAAAAAGCACAAGAAGCCTGCAGTACTGGGATAAGTGTTTTCTCTTTTTCAAATAACTGATCACTGCTATTTCTTGAAATAGCAACATACAACAAGAAGACAAGAAATCACCTCAAGCGTCATATTTTTCAAGATGTCTTCCCTTCCCAGCTCTCTCAATTCTTCTGTCCAGAATCACAAATTCCTTATCCTATGACCCTTTTCCACTCCCCCTTACACCATGAGACCAGTCAATGCCAGCAGCCTCACCATGCCAATGACTGTAAAAGGTTCAGAGTCTGTCTCTGAAAGAATGGCTGACTAAACAATGACAAAGGCAGAAAAAATTTCTATGAAGTTACACTCACTTTCCCCCAAAAAGCCACATCAGAAGGAAGGAAGGAAGACAGCTTGACTCGATACACTAAGGAATGAATTTAAATTTAAATTAAAACCTGATTATTGTCATAATGCATTTGTATTTAGGAAACCCAATGATTAACTGAAGAGAAAGTCAAAAGAAATTAAGTGTGGCCTACAATAGAACTGTGGAGGCAGCATTCTTTAGTTGACTAGAAATGCAGATATCTCTGTGTAAAACTGTTGTAGGTTTTGTTTGATTGGGTTTTTCTTGGTTGTATTTGTTTTGTGCTTTAATTTTCAAAAGACTCATGAATTGTATGTGAAAACAAATTTCAGTGCCAATTAGTTTCTGTAGCTTAATAAAAAAAAAAAATGTTCTTAATGAAGATATCATGTGTTTAATTTCTTTTGAATATATAATGAGGAAAATGCAGACAAAAAAATGGTCGTGCTTCGGCAGGTTGAAGGGAAATCAGCTAATGTCAACGTAACAGAATTTCTTGTTGTACAGATTTCATCAACATTTCTAATCTATCTGCAACTTCCTGAGCAGGTGGAATGTGTTTGGAATAAGAGCAATATTAGCTTTGCAGTGCCATTTCTATAAATGTGAAATTCAGACATTTTCTCTGGTAATTTTCATGTGTCTGTATCATCACCAGCGATGCCACTAACATTTTGACTAAACCAATGATATAGTTGTCAGTGTTACGTTAATATTATCTTTTATTAAAATAGTATCAGCCATTCAGTTTTTCAGTCATTTCAGAATTTTTTTAAGTGTTCTGTTTGTTTGGGTTATTTTTAAAGAGCCTATGGACTTTTATATAATATATATATAATTAAATAATAATAAAAAAAACATTTTTGACATTTATATAATAAATTTCTCTCCCAGGTGAGGCTGACCAATATTTCTCCCTGTCACTGCAAGTGAGAAATAGGGACTCAAATCAGAACTCAGTCTCCAGAAAGATGAAAGATGAAATGACCGAGTAGCAAAAGTCTGGAGTGGTGGCATGACAACTGGGTTGGATATAAAATATACTGAAAGGGTTAAATAGCACAGGAATCCCTGGTTTCTGTGATAACAAACAAAGACATTAAGCTGTTAGAGAGTGTCCAAAGGACTGTAAGGAGGATGGTGAAGGGTCTGGAGGTGAAGCCGTGTGAGGAGCAGCTGAGGGTGAGACCTCACTGCAGTTACAACTTCCTCATGAGGGGAAGAGGAGGGGCAGGCACAGATCTCACCTCTCAGGTGACCAGTGACAGACAGGAGGGAACGGCCTGAGGTTTTGTCAGGGGAGGTTTAGGCTGGATATCAGTAAAAGGTTCTTCTCACAGAGGGTGAGTGGGCACTGGAACAGGCTCCCCAGGGAAGTGGTCACAGCACCAGCCTGGCAGAGCTCCAGAAGTGCTTGGATAATGCTGTCAGGCACATGGTGTGGCTGTTGGGGATGGTCCTGTGCGGGGCTAGGAGTTGGACTGGATGAGCTTGGTGGGTCTCTTCCAACTTAGCAGATCCAGTGATTCTGTGATAAATGCAAAGACCTTGATTTATCAGTATTTGACCAGTAAATAAAAAGGGGCTCCAGGTGTTTTTTTAAAAATAAAATTTGGCAAAGTGGAAAAGAAAAATTCATCATCAAGGTACTTCTGAATTTGGCAGGACCAAAAAAGTTAGTAACCATCCTTTTTCCTTCACTTGCTGCTTGGGGTTGCTCCAGACATTTGCCGTTGGGTAAAGACCCTCTTTCAATGGGTCAGTGCTCACCCACTTCCACGTGCTCTTCCAGATCCTCTTCCTCTTTCCACATGTTCATATTTTCTTTCTCTGACTTGGAAAGTGCAGCCTCATTCTACCCTGAAAGATGACGAAAACAAAGGAACGCTGTTCACACGTCACATCTCAGCAACTCCCATGGATACGGTGGTTTGGACTTCCATGCTGGACCCAGGAACATTGTGTGGGCAGAATTTTATTTCCTTGTCTTCATGTTGAAAAAAAAATTGCTCTTCTCTCTGCAACAAAGACGACTTGTATATTTTTAATGTGAACAAGCAACCCTAGGAACCTCAGACAACCTGGGAAGCCTAATAATATCTCTGAAATTCTATGATGACAAAGATTAAATCCAGCAGCCTCTGCAGTGAAGGTACAGGGCAGAAACTAAGTAATAAAGCCCTAAACTTGTCCTCCTTTTCCTTTATTGTCCATGTCTTTTATGGCATTTTGTCATCTGCCTGAAAAAAATTCTCCACTATCAATAAATGTGTTGCAGTTCAAGAATAGTTACACTTCAGCTGAAGTCTCATTAATGTTATATAATTACAATGCAATCCCCTGATATCCACTGCCCCCAATAAAGGACAATAAAAAGCAGGCAGCAAGGTAATGAAACAAACTTATCTAAAAGCCAAAAAAAAGTAGACATTCACAAGTTTAATACTATTATTTCCTCCTTGGCAATGAGTCTCCTCCGCCTTTTTAATAAAAAGCAGAAGTGTTATAAAATGTATATGGAAAAAATGCTCAGTGCCAGATGAAAAGGGTTCTGGGTAAGTAGCACTCCCAGTTTAGCAAATTGTAAAGGCCCCGAGTTGTTTGAAGCTGAGACCCCACACACAACAAGCTGCCTTCAAGTGCCAGCATTAACCCACCTCCTGCTGCCCTGGCTGCCCTTTTTGGGGCTATTTCTATAAATGTAACGAGATATTAGATTGCTAAGATCACCAGTCAGAACGCTTCAGGTCCTGACATCTACTGGGAGAACCATTTGGCCACAAACTTTCATCATTTTAGATGTTTTGAACATGAAGTCATGGGCAGCATCACCCTGGGAGTCCTACTTATAGCTCTTATGCTTCACTGTAAGCTCTTGAATTAAAGGTAAAAGATTACTTCAGTTCTTTTATACACACTAGAAAACTTGTTGAAATAAAGTCAGTTCAGTTGAATTTTTAGAGCAAAAGGAAATCAAACATTCAAAGTGCTGCCTTTTAACAGTGAAAGGAGCTTTTATTCTTTTTATAAATATCATATTTTATATGAGTTTTATAAATAAACTTGGCAAAGAAACTCCATCCAAATGTTAGCAATTTCATATCTTTCATTTAAAGGATATTGACCCAGTTGATTTGTAATTAATTGCAGCCTTTTTTCCCATTAGCTTATCGATTGAGGAGCCTGCAGTGCATTCCTGACTGCATTATAAATTACAGCCGTGCTTCCAGGGTACATTTGGTTGCAGTTAATTCCAATTGTCTACATTTTTCACATTGTAAGAGTTACCTGCTCTAGATCTTGCCAAACCGTATCCCTTACAGTAGAGAACTATGGGTCCTTTGTTTTTGTAGATCTGCTTCTCTTAGAAATAAATCCATTTTTCTGCTTATTCAGATTTAAGAATGCAACAGTGAAAACCAAAAATGCCTTCATTCTCATGATATCAAAAAGGCCCCAGACAAAGCTCATGAAACCTCTGGAGGTTTTCCTTTGATTTCAGAGAGCTTTGGATCAGTCCCCCAACTGAGTAGGTTGTTGCAAAAGTAGGCTTGAAGGTCATACCTTAAAAAAAGCCCCACACCTTCAAATCATTATTTAAAAAAAAATCCTTTACTGGAAGCTCAATAAACCTAGCAACAGTATAAAAACTAAAACCTTAGATAAAATAAAAACAAAAAGTCTAGGAAAGGGGTAAATTCCAAATGTGTTCAAAAAGATGGAGACATTAGAAAACAGCATTTGTAAAAGCTTGTTTTTCAGTAAAGGTAATTCCTCTTACTAAAAACCCCAACCAAACAAAACTTGTGCTAAGTAGCACTTAGCTGATTTCACCCTAGTGGAGTTCAGTAACATGCATTGAAGTTCACATGTAATCCACACCCTGGAACAGGTTTAGTGCCTATACAAAAAAGAAACACAACCAAAAAACCAAAACCAGTAAGAAATTAAATTAATTTAATCTAGATTATGTCTGGATTGTGGCAGGAGAGAACAGTATCACACCCTAACTTTTGTTTAGCCAAGAGCAGCTCTCATTGCAGAAAGCAGAGTCATTTCTTTTCTGTTCCAGAAGGTGCAGTTCTGATCGTTGGTTGTAGGCACAGATGTGTGTCCCGAGCAGCACCTCTGTCAAACACAGTCTCAGCAGCCCATAATTCCATTTTAGACATTCAGAAATTAAGCTGCCTTCCCCACAATGCATCTCCTTGGCACTGCAAACACAACATCCTGAAAATGAAAGGAATTCTTAAGTACCTAAATTACTGACATGTTCAAGTCATTACCAAGAGGAAACACTTCTTAGAACACTGGAATTATGATCCATTCTGGCAAACACTGAAGCACTGCATTTCCACCAAAAATCAGAAGGCTTCTGAGGCCAGTCACATTTTAAATTCCATCTCTCTCTTGATCTTCACAGCAGGATTTCTACTAAAATCCCAACTATGGGGGAGAAACTGATGTCTTGCTTTTATAGAAAGGTTTTCCAACAAATGAGATAGAATTAAACTATAGAGGATAAACCCATCCCAGCTGAAAAAAAGCCTGCCTCCGAGCGGGTTTCTGTGCCAGCACAGACTAAACCAGTTGCTAAAACAGAAGACAGTTCAACACCAGACAGTTGTTTTACCAGATTTCTTTCAGAGTCTTTGCCAATAGAGCAGTATCACTTTAAAGGCTCAGCTGCTTTGCTTCCTGGGCAGCACAGCTACATCCATGAACACTGCTCAGCCTGGGCACTATGAGCAGGGACAGGGTCCCCCATGTGCAAATTCCTTCTGAACTGACAAAGTTGCCCTTGCACCATGAGCACAGCCAGGCCCATTCACTGCTCACTCCTGCCAAGCAGGCACATGTAGCTGAACCAGAAAAACTGCATCTGCTCCAAGGGCTTCTCCTCACACAAATCTGCCTGTCAGGGATCAAATTCCCCATCAAACCTGGCTTGACACAGCCCTGCCAGCAAACATCTGTAGCAGAGACATGGCCTAGAAGTCACTGCTTTAAAGGGAAAGGCCACCAGCTGAGCCTTGCTTTCTCTTTGATCTTTTTGAATGTTTACATCAAAGCAATCCAAAGGGCCTCAGCTGAAGGAATTGTTGCTGCACTGAAAAGGCAAAAAAAGAAACACAAGAGGAGGTGAGGGATGAAGTACACACACACAGAGTACCTCCCACCCTCCAAAAAATAAAGGGGGTTTTGGCAGTATTAACTTTATTGTGGATGCCTGTAACTGGCTATCTAAAGACCTACCATGCTGCTTATGTAAGACCCAAAATGTCTGAATGCATCTGGCCAGGGATTACATGTCCATATGTGCAACCAAATCATTAATTAAATAACTTATTTTTCTTCTGCCGCTCATCATATTTCTTTCAGAATGGTATCAGTTAAAATGTTTGCACAGATGGTGGCTTCCAACAGCAAAGACTAAATACCACATACTCCAGACACGCAATGTAAAACTACCCTGACACTGCATTATTTCAATCTATGCACCTAATTGTTTCAAGCCCTTGAAAAATGTTACTGTTTAAACCATAATTTATGAATGGTCTCAGAGTAATCAGTGGCTGCAGCCAGCACAAAGTCATTGATCAGGCTGAATCCATTCACCCTGTTTTGACAGAGGCTAACACGCTGTGTGATGGGGCTGCTGTGCAGCTTTTCTGTTCCCAGGTGGAAATTCCACCCACTCATGCCTGCTCTTTTTCCAGTGCACCAGCTGAGATCAGACAAAGATGCTGAGACGTGTTCTCACACAGCCTCAAGCAACCCAAAGTAAAGATTCTGGATATCTGTGAATGTACGCTCATTATCACACAGCAATTTCTGTTTACCTAGAGACCCTTGTCCCTTTCTGCAAGGCAAGTCAGCCAGCTCCCATGAGGAATGGTGACCTTGACACACATTAATTTGACAGAGCTACCATCCCTGCTGTTATTCCCTGGAGGAATCAGATAGTACTGACCACAGTTCCTCAGGGCGTGGGTCTCAGTAGTGTCCTTGGAAAGCAAAACATTACCACTGCCAAATTGGGGAAAAAAAGAGTCTTTTGGAAAATCAATAGCCAGACTGACTGGGTATTTCCTCTTCGCTTCCACAATACGGAGAAGGACAAGAGAAACTCCAACAATGTCCCTGGGGGAGGGTGGAAACTCATAATCCTTTAAAGCAAATACTTAGAAAAACACAAATCCTCAAAGGAGTTCTCTTGTACACATTTATTAGCAAGACTAATCTTGGCTCCTTAACTCCCTGATTATGCTTTCGAAGAATAAGGAAGAAGGTTTTATTTTGCTTGGCAGTCCCACTGAAAACTGCCAGGATGAAGAGCAAGTAAGAAAGGCCATTCTAACATCTGGGCAAATGGCAGAGGCAGACTACCAAAAAGTAAGAGGGACATGATGTAAACTGAAATGTGTTAGACAGAATTGATTGATTCCCCCCAGCAAACTAAAGAGGAAGGCTGCTTGAAATCCAGCTCACAATCTTTTTTTGCTTCTGCTACATCCCATGTTACCTTCCATCTCTGCTCCTCAGCAGTCCAGTATTGTTCCTGTCCCTGCTCATGGCCGTTCCCATTTAGCCATGCCTGCCTCTGAAGCACAGGTACACACATTGACATTTCACACACAAACACCTCTCAGAAAACAGAGCTGAAGTTCTCCTTTGCACTCCAGCCACTCACCTTGCTCCAATCTCATGTTTGTCCCCAACACCATTTTCCTCAAAGTGACTTTGTGATGTGGACTCATCATCAGAGAAACTAAACCAGGCTTACAGAGTCCAAGACATCTCAGCTTTGATAGATTACTAGAGGCTAACTTCACTCATGCCTGAGAGTGAAGCATCCTTAGATAGCTAATAACTTGTTAATTTTGTAATGAACCTTTTTATTTACAGCATCTCTACTGAAATCCTTGATGTTGCACTCCTGTGCACAGACAGCAAATATTTTTTTTCACTCACTATTTTGACACAGACAAGCTGACTACCAGTTAGCAGCATTAAGCCAGGCTCCTCAGCTGCGTAACAGGTACTAAGATGAAATCACAGCTGCATGGGTTTGGTTTACAAATATCCTCCTCTGGGTGAGGGGAAGGACAAATTAGGCTTAGTTTTAAGTGACATCAGTTTAAAGGATTGCAAACATTGTGAGTTAGGTCAAATATACAATTACTCACTAGAAAGTGCTTATACCTTTTGTGTGCTTGAAAAATCAGTCTAATGGACTGTTTCAGTGGCAATGGCCTTATTTGTGCATGCAGAGCACTACAAAGGATACAGGTAAACTGCTTGGTTTTCATGAAAGAGAGCCTCAAAAAAGGCTGGAGGTGAAGACTGTTTGCAGATGGCTTACAGCAACAGAGCTTTTGCTGGTCAATCACAAAAGCATAAACTATATTAATTCACTTTGATGTAGTAACTGCATGATTCATCCTAAAATATTTATCAGCTGCGTTTCCCTCATCCACAAGAACAAGCATTTAAGCAGATCACATTGGTTTAACTGAAAGGATTTTATGCAACATTTTAGTGAAATTCATGCTTCTGGACAAGATGCTTCTGTTTGCAACTGTGGCCTGAAGACAGCATTCTCTTATAAAGTTAATTAATTTGCTTTCATTCTAATTTGTCATTTTATCAGAGACAGACAAATAAAACAACTGGGTGGAAAAAAAGAAAAAACAAAGGAGGGGGGGAAAAAAAGGAAACCTCTTCCAGAGAACAAAGCACAGTTTATGTTTTGGTTTTATTAACCAAATCTGATTAAGCTATATCCAGCAGAGCTGGAAAGTCAATACACAGCATTCATATCACCAGTGATACTTGCCTCACTTCTCCAAAGGATGATTAAATGGGTGTAAATATCCACTGGGATATTTTCAGTGTGACATTTCTGCCATGTCTTTATCCAAAACACAGAGTATCTGCTCTCAGGAAACATGCCACTTCCTAACTCAAAGGCTTCACAAAGACTCAGTGGCACTCCAGATAGAGCAGGAATTTCAGTGGTAGTTTGATCGTGTACCTTGCTCCGTAGGGTTTTCATTCCCTGGAATCTATCCTAAGAGAAGAGTGGCAGAGTTACACAGGCTATAAATGAAAGAGCTGGACTGCTTTGGGCCTTCCCTTGCACACTCCCCACACTGCTGGCCAAGGAAATTTTCAGTGAGAGGAAAATGCAAGTGGCTGAATGGATTCAGATCCTTCTCATTGCAGAGGAGGGGGGAAATAGTATTGCCAAGGCAGCTGAAGCAGGGGGATTTCAGCTCATTAGACTTGTATTATTATATTCTTAAATGAATCCCAGAGAAGTGGAAAATCAGGCAAAATTGTGACAGGCAAAGCCTGAATGCTGCTCAGAAATCCAAGAGCCAGTTTAACCTCATCTGACCTGTCTGGCAGGGTTCTTGTGGCAACTCATATCAGTAAGTCACCTTAATGCCAAGAGTGTGTATTTTTTTCAGGAGTGGATTAACTACTTGAATCAGATGATGCTTCTGTTAATAATACCTATAGTCTATAAGATGATTAATTAATGTGACTAAAATATCAAC